>NC_137888.1:91992867-92422867 GCF_963455335.1 Martes martes
CAGGTTCTGTATCTTCTGATTTATTTTCCTAGTCCAGGACAGGTTAGAAGTAGTGAATAAAAAGTGGGGGGAAGTTGTTGCCAGGAATGACCTAACATTTATAGAACTCTTAATATGTGTTTTACATATATTATCTGATTTATTCTTTAGAAAAAGGTTACTATTAAGTCAATCTCTCCTTTTGTAAGAAGGGAGGTAAGTTCAGGCATTGAAATAAACCACCCAAGGTCCAACAGCTACTAAGCAAGAGTACACATTCTGTCCAACCTAGATCCCTCTTCCAATGGCTGTGTTGTTTCTCAAACCACCTCTTTCTAACAGCAAGAAATGAGAGCCAAAAATAAGTCAATGAAAGAATGACAGAGATTTTCAGTAAATCAGATTTAATACCTTACAAAGCACAGTTGTCTGGGGCCATTTAGTGTACATACAAGCAATCTCTCCTATTTCAAATAACTCTTGAATGTGTAACTAAATTATAAGAGTACAGTAACTAAAGTTCATTTTAGTATACAAGCTCTACATCATCAAGGAAATGGAGGTGTAGGGGCCCCTGGGTGGCTCAGTGGGTTAAGCATATGACTCTTGATTTCTGTTCAGGTCATGATCTCAGTGTCATGGGATGGAGCCCGTGTAGGGATCCATGATCAGTGGGGAGTCTGCTTGAGATTCTCTCTTTCCCTCTCCCGCTGACCCTCCCCTCTCCATGTGTTCGTGTTCTCTCTTTCTCAAATAAGTAAGTAAATCTTAAAAAAAAAAAAAAAAGAAAAGTAAGAAAGAAAATACGGAGTTGTGTTCATGATACTATGTCTAGGGAGATCAATGCCATTGCCATTGTTCAGGAAAAAATTCCTGTGTTCCCATTGCTTCAGAAAATTATGTCGATTGAGGTTCACATAAAAGTCCTCTAATGTATTCTGTGGTGGAGTTCAGACGTTTGCCTGAATCAGCTGTGAACAGTATAGATATGTGATAATGGCATCAGGATTGTTTGGTTTCAAGTGACAGAAATTCAAATGGAACTAGCTTAGACAATAAAGGACACATTCAAAGCCTACTTTTCCAACCTCACGAAGAACAGAGGTATAGCTAAGCCTCAGAGAAAAGTAGGCAAAATGACTGGTCTTGCCCAGGAATCTTTCTTTCCAACTTCTATTTACCATGGCTTCTCTCAGTGTCATCTTCTCCTACTGAAGACTGGTTTCCTCCTTGCTGTGGATAACATGGCTGCCACCATGGCATTACTTCCTGAAGCTACTACTGCCACTCTAAATTCCAGGGACTACACCTTGTCTTAGTCCTATTTGAAAATCATGGATAAGGACTCTAATTACTTAGTTTACTTCGAGTGTCAAACAGTGAGCCAATCAGTTGTATCCATGAGAAAGAGTTTGCATAGAATCAAAATGGTCTCTGAGGGACCAACATGTATAGTAAGGCCATGCCTAGAGTTGGAAATTATAGGCCAGGGAGACACCACAGTGAGCATCTATTACATTTGGTCTCCACCGAATTTTGGAAATTTTTTGGGAAAATTCTACCAAAACATGCAAAAATTTTTAACATAAAAAATTGGGCACTTAATGGAATAAACTTCAATGATCTAGAAGATATACTTATTTCAGACATTTAATTGTTTAATGATATGAGACAAAACATGTATTTTAGTCAAGGCCTTTTTCCAACAGTGTCTTAGCATTACTAGAGCATTAAATTGCTAAATTGAGGGGAAAAAACTTAGAAAAAGCAAAGTCTTTTCTTATGTGAGTGAGGTCCTAGTGAAAAACTGAGTCCTTAATAAAACGAGTTTGTCTAAGTGATTTCTGTAAAATATTCCAAGATCTGTTTCATCTTCTTCTAGCTCAGTTGTTGTAAACCATTACTATATGAGTTGAGGTGAAAGTGGGTAATACTATTCCCTTTTACTGAGGCACAAGCCAAAACTCAGTGAGAGCAATGCATGGAAATGTATGTTAATCATTAGAAGAGGCTTAGAAGTGTATGTTCCAATGACATGGTTATAGAGATACAGTTCTTAACTGGAATACTATTTATTTATGTGAAAATTCAAGTTGCTGCCACTGAAAGTTTATGCCGAAGGCAAATTGTCAAATCTGAAATGTAAGGCCTAAAAGCTGGTCTTGGATAGATTAAAAAAACACACAGCAAATAGACTGCATTGTTGTAGGCTGAAGCTCATTTTCAGAAATACATTGCTCAGCACTAAAGTGGACAGTCTAATCAGTTCCTCTGCAGAAACAGCAAGGTTTTTACAAATGAAAGAAAATCTACAGAGATGAAGCTGTGACTGGAAAATTTGATCCACATGGTTATATTTTTAGATCTGTCAAAGATTGACCTCTGTTTGCAGTTTTCCTAGCAATAGTTTAATATAAAATTAACCTATATGTAACATTTCTATATTTCATGGAGTTGTGCTATATATTATACCTTATCTATTATTTCTAGAAAGGTCAAATATTCTCTCTGTTAGTTGCAAATATTTCTTCTTTTCAAGCTATGCAAATGGTAGTTAGCCTATTCTGCATACATTTTGTGTAGGATTCTGGTCAATTAACCTAAAAATCCTTATCTGTGATGAGAAAGCTTGGTGGAAATTTGCAGAGGATGGAATGTACTATTTTGTTGCCTTCACAATATCTGAAGGGTAAAGAGATGGTGAACATATGGGGAAATTCTCACCACTGGAATCCAAACAGGAAGATTTCTTATTTTTTCATCAGTATGTGGGAAAATCTTGGATGTGGAAAAATAGCGACCTCTCCATATTTAAAACAGACACAACCTGGTTGTTTTCACAGGCATATCATTATTATTTCATAGATAAGTGAGTATATAAGTGTGTCAACGCATACATACATGTGTGTGGGTACATAACGTGGTGACCAGGAGAAAAAAAGCTCTGGAGTAAAACCATTACCCTATTTTAAAGTATGCTTTTACTAAACCTATTATTGGCAATTCAGTTGACAATCGTATTACGGTGTGACATTCAAATGTCAAATGCATATCTCATTTTCAACTAAGACCATTACATCATTCCTTGTCAAATGCACTGAAATATGGCTAGGTCTAGCTCTGATTAGATAAGGGACCTCATGCTGGTGTTAGCAAATCCAACCCCAGGGATTGATTCCCAAGCTGAAGGAAATGGCAAAGTTATTATTGATGATGGTGCCAAAGCTAACAGGTTTCACATGTCCTTCGTGAACATATGGCTACAGCCCCAGCAGCGACACCATTAAGAGCCATTTGTTCAAGTGTCCTAGAATCACTGCTGAAGAAAAGTGAAAAATTTATAAATTTTAAATACCCACCAGTACGGAAGTTTGTCCAACTCCTACAGGTTGTCTGGTTCGCTGTACTTACTGGAATCATATGAAAAATAACCCTTTGTGTATGTGCAGGAGTTTGTCTCATTAGAGAGACCATGTAACAGGTACATTAGAATCCGAGTCTAAGGTTTGACTCTGAGCTCTGTGCAGTCCTGGCTGTATGACTTTGGCAAAGTTCTTAATTTCTTGAAACATCAGTTCTTCTGTACAATTGTGATAATTGTGAAAATGAAATGAAATCACGTATAACCAATAAATGGTAGTTCTTCCTATTACATTATTTAGCCTTTTTGCAACTTCATGGAATATGTAGGGTATGCAGTATAGTCTTGTTCTTGATCAAGAAACAGACCCAATGAGGACAAGTGGCTTGTCGAAGGTCACAAGACTAATAAGAGTGAAAGAGAATCAAGCCCAGGCCTCTTGATTTTAAATCCAGTTTTCTTAAGTGTCTGTGGAGGAACAGAAACCTTGTAAATTAGACTATAATTAAGGTACTACTACACTTACAGAGGCAAAGTGAAATAGTGAATTGGTTCAATTACCTCAATGATGCAAGCCCAAAGTACCAAAATGCTTTTATGTAATATGTCTGAATATATCAGACCAAATATCTGAATAATTGCTCAATTATTCATATCATTTTGAATGTATGTATAAATCTGATCTTTTTTGTAGGATGAGGGTAGGTTCTGAATCATGTCTCCAATCTTTCCAACATAAATAGAGAGTATTATTTTTCATTTTCCCCTTCTAATTTGTTCAAAATCCAATGGCTTTTTTTATTATTAAATTGAAGTCTGTGGATAAATGGGAAAATCTTTACTGAAATATGGTACTTCCAACTGTAATTTTGGTTTGAATTAGACTGCTTACAAGGAACACAACTTCTTAAAAGAGTGACAAGCCATGACCTTCTTCATAGGTGTGTGTTGGGGGTAGGGCATAGTTTGACATCCTTTCAGCTTTTATTGTTAGTGCAGAATCAAATTCTGATCCTGGAGAAAATGTTTCAACCCCATTAAAAGGGGTTATATTCAATTAGCCCAAGACAATTCTCATATCAGGAATGAGCCAAAATTACAGTTATTCGAAACTAAAAGAAACCTACCCCCTCTTTTTTTTCTCTTCTGATCTTTACAAACCACTTACCTATTTCAAGATGAAATTAAATTCTTCTGATTATATTTCCTTAGCTACAGTCCTGAATGGAACATAATATCAGCATTAAAACAAAAATTATTGACATTTAGAAAACAACCAACAAAAGGTTTTCAAACTATAGAAATACACATCAATTAAAACAAATTGGGCATTGTTAAAAATCTTGTGTCTATACTAAAAAAAATCTGTCAGCCTACCATCACTTACGTGCTATAATAAATACAGTGCTTAGTAAGATATGGGAATAGCATTACCCTGGATTGAAAAGCCTATTATACTTTGAATAGGTACAACACAGAAAGTGGAGGAGCAAGTGCCTTTGTTCACTGTGAAGTCTGCATTGTAGAATGATCCCTAGAGATGAGGAAGGAAGAGGTTCAGACATAATTAGGGCCCATTTGTAAGGTTACGTTCAGCATAATGATGTGGGTGTAAGTCTCTCTGTGATAGTGTGCTGACTCTCTCTTCGGGTTGCTAATAAGTTCTCTGTCCCTCTCATCAACTTCCTGACCTTTGCTCTAAAACCTGTCCAAACTGAGAGGTCCCCTCCAACTGTACAACAGCCTTGTGCCCACAAAGCAGGTAAACTGGCCACTCTCTGGCTATGACAAGTTCTATCTTCAGAATTTTCAACCTCTGTGTTTAACAGTCTCTGCACTCTGCCACGCTGCGTATTCACTTGAGGGCGAACTGAGCCAAGGAGCTGCACCTTTGAAGAAGAGTTTGATGGGTGAAGCCCCCACACATAGGAGAACCTGCACAGACCTTTGCTCACCAGACATGAAAGGAAGCCTCAAAAGCAGAAAAGAAAGAATGATTCAATACTGGAAGTTGTTACAGCTTTTTTTTCTTTTTTAAGGGGAAATCATGCCCACTTTTAAACTTGCCTTGCACCAAGCACAGTCGAGACTGATTTTTTCCTCACCCTCATCTAGAAAGGCCACACGATGAATCAAGTAAGTTAGACGAAAAAGGGGAGAGAAACAAAAAAAAAGCTTTTACCAAAATACGATTGCTAAGATGCTGATTTAAAAAAAAAAAAAAGTGCTGTTTAAACAGCTCTCCTTTCTATATATTTGGCCCCAAAATTCTGGCTCTAAGAATTTTTCCTAAGAAAATAAACACAATTGTGCTCTGAACTCTAGGTCTATAAAAGAATTTTAACAAAAATTAAAATAGAGGACTCATTGGAAATATCGTGATATATGCATATACACGATGGACTAAAATTCAGCCATTAAGATGATGATGTTAAAAATTTTAATTTAGTCTCTGCTTACTTGTTTAGTTCTGGGCCAGGTCCGGGCCAGTCACTGGCATACAGCTGTATCTGTATTCGGAAACCTCACATATACTTGAGATAAGGAGGACATACACTAACTGGGAAAAAAAAAAAACAGATTAAAGGACATTATGCTTTTGATTTTGTTAAATATATGTTATTTATATACAATTATATATGTATATATATACTAACACACATTATATATGTGCCTATTGCACCTTTAGTTACTGCTGCATACCAAATGACCCAAAACAGCAGTCATTAATTATCACTCGTGCATGTGTGCATTGCTGTAGGTTTCTAGATTGGCTGGAACAGCTCTGCTCCACATGTTTCTCGTCCTCTTTAAAACAGCGGGCCAATCTGAGCATGTTCCTTTTATGGTAGTGACAGAGGTACACGAAAGAAAATAGAAACAAAGACAACCTCTCTAGGTCCAGACATAAGAATATATGATGAAAAAATGTAGGAAAATCCCAAGATGCTTAGGCACTAACATTAGTTATCTGAATGGTAAGATTAGATGTGAATTTTAATTTTTTCTGGTTATTTTTCTGAAGTTACAAGAAAAACATACCTTTCATAATCAAATCCTAACAAACACTTTAGTTTAAATATTTTGCCAAACTGAGTTGTCACAGGTTTCCTATTTTTTGTCTCTTTTTATAATAATTCATAGAGAAAGGAGAATGACTGGAGAAAGAAGACCTAATATTTCATGATGTCCATCCATATGTAAGTAGAGCATAATCATAATTACCCAGCCATTGCCTGGCCTGACTTTTTTTTTTTTTTTAAGGTTTTATTTATTTATTTGACAGAGAGAGAAACAGTGAGAAAGGGAACACAAGCAGGGGGAGTGGGAGAGGGAGAAGCAGGCTTCCCGCCAAGCAGGGAGCCCAGTGTGGGGCTCGATGTGGGGCTTACCAGGACCCTGGGATCATGACCTGAGCAGAAAGCAGACGCTTAACGACTGAGCCACCCAAGTGCCCTCTGGCTTTGAACGAAATCCCTGAACCGCTGATAAACTTAATAGTGGTAGAGAATTGTGAATCTAATATCATCCCTGTTTATTTGTTTATTTTCCTCATTTAAGAAAAACCAAGCACTTGCTTTTCAGTTGAAGTACAAAGATAACAATCTCCTTAGATTTACTCCATTTGCATGTACACAAGGGTTTTGGTACAGAAGGAAACGAGATGGCACCTTGCATGCTGTTATTGCTTCTCAAAGGATGTGTGGTCCTTTGCCTCCCAGCCCTCCCCGTGATAGCACACAGCAGGAATGCTTTAGGTCCCATCCGCCTTTTTTTTTTTTTTTTTGCTTTCTGTGCTCATGTAAGTGGGTGTTTTTTTTCTTGTCCTATTGACTGGTTTAGAAAGCCTTTTTATCCCCTCCTTTTTTGGTGCCGTGATTACATTGAATGGTTGATGTTTCTAGCGAATCATTCCACCAATTAAGCTAAAATATTAAAAGACAAGTAACTTGAGAAGGAAACTCGCATTTCTATAGCACTTTGCAGCAGATGTATCCTATTTACTGCTTTATTTTATTGCTTAATGACTGGATCTGAAGTAATTGCACCATTTGACAGATATTTATTTGTAAAATGTGATTCATTCAGTCAGACACTTTAAGAATGATTTTCATGCCAAGTGTTAAAATTGTGTAGGCTTGAGTAGCTCTTTCAAAAGATGCAAACACGCATGTAAATTCCACGCATCAAGCACATCTACTTTCGGCCCTTTTTATTATAGAAATATTCCAGTTGACAAAGAGTGCTAGTGAATAAACGGCAGGGACTTCTGGACTTTAATCAACCGCAATCACTGGCAGAGTTCAGAATTAATTTCCTAACCATGAATCACCTGCAGACAATGAATCACGTTCTAGAGAATTTTGCCAAGCAAAACAAGCCATCATGCCCTGTACAGCTTTTGAGGACAGGGCCATGGAAACTTATTTGACTAGCATAGTTGAAATAATGAAAAGAAAGGAATATAGGGAATAGTGGAACAAGCTATCAAATAGTGTTTGGTGACTTTCAGCTTCACAAAGACGGGGGAATCGAGAGTTCAGCATGAAAACGCTCTCCGAATCGGTCTACTCGCTGGTTGGATTCTGTTCCTAAATTCTCGCTACTGAGAATCAAGGTAAAGAATTCTTTGTTAATACTTTCTTGGCTCTGAAACGTTCTACACCCCATAGCACAAATGTTACAACATTTCCACCCATTCTTTAACCAATGCATTAGAAACTTTTTCTTTAACTTCTGGTTCATACACTCTCTCTGTGAAAGGAGAGGAATGGGGAGAATTAAATGTGCAGATAACTCAGATGGGAAAAAAAACTTTTTTGAATGAAATAGCTAAGTGGTTTACATACCTAAATTGTTGGTGTGATTGCCTCAGTTTTCTATTTTCTCTTCCAGATAAGCAAACAATGTTTCTGGACATTGTAAAGAAAACAAAAACAAAAACAAAAAACTGAGATAAATTTAAGTTGCAAGACATACAACCAAATATTTAGCATCTTACATAGTATCGTCAAAATAGAATTGATCATTTAAAAAGGAAATATTTTTAATGTCAAATTTAAACCAAGTTAATTTCAAATTACCTCAAGTAAAAATATAAAACAGTAAAAAATAAAATGACCAATCCACGATATTTGACATGGATACCATTGCAAAGAAATCATGCATGCCATCACAAAGAAAATAAAGAATAAGTAGAAAATTCTCATCTAGGAAGAACAGTGAATAATAAGAATTTGTAACCACATTAGACAAATATCAAAAACTCAAAGACTAGACAATATCCATGTTCATAAACTGGTTTGAGGTTTTTTTTTTAATTGATTGATAGGTCATTAGCATCAAATAAATTTGCCTTTATAGATTCATCCAATTTTGGCATATGAGGGAAAAAAGCAAGATTCATGTCATATGGCACAGAATGAAATAATTTTCCAGACGGGCAATCAATATTTCATTGTAGACCATGAAAACAGGTAAATCGAACTATAAGGTATCCATTGTCAGCCACTTTAGCCAGGTGAATGGAACACATTAACCATTATTATTATTAAGTGAGGCTAGCTGGAATTTCCATCTGTGACTTGTGTACCAGTCTGTTTTTCACAGTGTGTTGCCTTCAGACCTTCTAATCTTTCCCTCTCACTCACTGATTGCCTTGGCACCTGGGCTTGCAGTTCTCTTCCCTTCCAAGGGTTCTGTTATCATTCTGAGTACCCAGAAAGACGTGTGTTCAACCCAAAGAAACCCTGAGCTCTCTGCATGTTGGCCTCATCTCCAGTGACTCATCTTCCTTTGCGCTGCCCTCAGGGGCCCACCACCAAGTTGAAAAGCTGGAACCTTGATCTTTACCTGAAGCTACTGCAGCTCTTGAACATTGTAAATTCGGACTATATAAATATTTGACCCAGAACTCTTATTTTCTGACTGTCACTTAATCATTTCTGATACTCTAGTCTTCAGTCCCATTGGTTAGCCACTTAGCAAATAGTGATGAGAGCCCTCTTCGTACCTTATATTGTTCTAGACACCGGATTTGCTGGAGTAAAGTGAGAAGTCAAAGATGCCTGCTGTCATGAAGCTTACATTCAAAATCCTTAACCCTGCTTCATTCTCTTGCTCAAGTCGCATGACCCATCATTTCAAGTACTCTGTTTTTAATATCCTAACTTCTTTACTCATTGTTTTTTCCATCATCTACTGGCAGAAGTCCAAGCCTAGAAGACTCCAGCCGCCACTATTCCCAGCATATTCACCTCAGTGGCTGACCATAAGTTGGAGGAAATCACATAACAGTGCAGATAAATGCCACAATAAATTCATGGTCTCTCCAACAGCAAAGGGGCCCTCACCACTTCCAAGAAATCCCTTTTTCTCTGTTTTTCTAGCTCTTTTTTTAGATCCCTTGGTACTTATTTCAAACAAACAAGCTTACTAATGTTCCCATCCAGGGCAAGCTATTTCAAATGAACCCCCAAACCAACTTTAAATTCATGTTGTGACTAACAAACGACAGCAATTATTATCAATGTAGGACATCTGAGAGCACTGTCTTTAACCAACCAGGGCTCAGAGATGGAGGCAAGTGGGAATGTTCTGGGCTTTCATTGAGGGGGGAGCAACTGATTTGCTTTGCCTTGATGTTAACCGTTTTGTTGGGCCTAACTTTAAAATTCAGCTCACAATCAGCAAGAATGCTTAAAACAGGAAGCATCCAAGTATTAGGTACAGAAAACAAGAAACACATAAGATCCCTGGGCTGCTTGACCAGCATTGTAGCACAGGATGATGAAGGGTGCTCCAAAACTTAGTGGGGTCTCAGGCAGTTACTTGATATTTTTTGCCCTTGGTTTTCTGTAAATAGTAGACCAATTTAATAGGGTAGTTGTGAGAGTTGAATGAGAAATTATGTGTAAAGAGTTAGGATATTACCTGGCCCCCCCCAAGCACTCAGAAAATATTAGCGATTAGCTGCTGATCCTATAATTGTGGTTCCATCTCTCTCCTTCCCGCCACACCAAATTTCTTTAAAATCCTGCCAGTGTTTATAGTCTCCATTTCCTCATCTTTCTGCCATTACTTCATACTACCACTCTTCTGAACCTATTCTCACTGAGGTCATCAGTGGCCTCGTTGACACTAAATCCCCGGAGTTCTACCCCCTGGTTTTTATTTTGTTGATATTGATATCACTTGACACTGGTGACCGCTCTCTTCCTCCTGAAACACTCTTTCCCAAGCTTTTATGAAGAGATGCACTCCTTGATGTCCTCCTATATTTTAAGTTAAACTTGATCTCCCTCCTTTTCAGGATTCTAGTCTGTGTACTTTTTCAGTGTTGGTGTTCTGTAAGGTTCTATCATAGAGTGTTTCTTTTCTTACACTGCATACTTTTCCCTGGTATATCTATACTCTTACAGGATTCCCATCTCTATTCTTTAGGGTGAAGGCTAAGCTACTGGGGGTGGGGGGGTGGGGAGAAGGGTCTGAAGAATGAGGTTGCTCTCTCTCACCTAGGAACCAAGGTTCAGGATGGCAGCTTTGCTCTAAGGGGTCACTTACAGAACCAGCTTCTCCTATTCCACTCTTCTGCATCCCTGCCCCATCTAGATAGTCATTGCCTGCTCTCTGAAGCTAGTTTCCTGCTCAGTTTAGGGTCTTGGGCAAGGGAAAAGGAAACAGGGAAGGTCAGGAGTAGGGACTACTCTTTAAACAAGTGGCCTGAAGTTGCATACATTACATCTATTCACATTCCACTGGTAAGAATGTGGTCAAACGACCACACAGCTCCGTGGCGACAGCTGGTAAATTTGGTCTTTCATTGGGCGTAACAGCAGGGAAAATAGCAGGCAGGAGGATGAACTTTAGTAGACAACTAGAAGTCTCCACCACACCATCTGTTAAGTCAATAACTAGAAATTCTGGGTCTTTAGACGCCTTTCCTTAGCTTCAGACTCAAACATCTAACTGCTTACTAGACAGTTCAATTTCCCTCTCACACCTTAAATTCAGTAGATTCCAAACAGAATTTCTAATCTTCTACATCTCAAAATCTCCAAACTCTATTTCAGTGAAAAGCCACTCATACTCTTTTGTTTCCTATCATCATTGTAGAAACTCCTTGGTGTTTATCACCATAGTCTTAACTATGTGTCATCTTCCACTCTGCCTCTCTCCCTCTGGACCTCCCCCCTATCTCAAATCTATCCCAATGGCTTAGTGAAGTTTTTTAAATACCTCTCAGATTCTTAGGTCACTACCATTCTACTACCTTTCTTATGTCTCCAGCCTCCATTATCACCCCACTTACATTGACAAATATTCTCTATTTTCTGAAGAGATTTGATTCTTCAGTTTAGGCAGCAAGAGCTTAGATAGGGAAAGACATTAGCTTATCTGAATCTGTCTGGTACAGTGATTAACAAAAGTTTGGAAAGTGGAGATTTATCTAAAAATTTATCTGTGTCTCACACCTGAGAGCTCCACTCACAAGAATGTGGATGGTAAGGAATCCCTGTATTCTCAATGTGAAATCCAATGGATCTTTCTAAAATATAAATCTTACCTTACCACATGTATAAGTTTTCACTTGCTTCCCACTGACATTAGAATAAAATCCAAATTCTTAGCATGGCTTAGAAGCCTTTCATCTTGGATTATTGCTTAATCTTGCCCTTCTCCATGCTGAACTTTTGACTCCAGGCACACATCCTCTCTTCTGGTTCCTTGAAGGCGATATCTTTCCCTTGTCTCGGGGCTTAGCATATGGCATTCCGTTTGACTGGAACTCTCTTCCTTACCCTCTGACCCTTTACGTGGTTAATTCCTGGTCATCTCTCCGATGGCAGCTTGGTTTCATGTCTTCCAGGTAGTCATGGGACCCTCTCTCGCTGAAGGGATTTGGTGACTTCATCTATTTGTCCCTTAGCTTGGTATTTACCCTCTATGACACTTACGAAACTTTGTTATAATTGCTTTTTATATTATCTATTTCCCCATTAAAAAATGTAAGCTCTGTGATGACAGTGACCATTCTCTTCACTGTTGGATCTGCAGAACTTGGGGACAGTTTAGAATGAAGCAGACGCTCATTAATATTTCTTAAATATTCATTTAATATTTGGATATATGTATAGTTGGGAATGAGAGTTAAAGTACTACAAAAGTATTTAGTGGTAATTCAGAGTTCTTGGCACAATTATAATCAGGATGAATAGACTAATGTTATTCACTAGAGTGAATAATTTAATTTTTATTTGAAAAATAATTCAATAACATCTTGAGAGTAATAAGCTAAAATAAATGATGCCTGGCCAGGCATGGAAATGTCAGAGTCTGCCTGAATTCTCATTTCCTTCCCTTGTCCGATTCTTCTTGTACAGTCCTCACTTATAGAGCTCCCTCAGTCCGGCTCCTTGAGGCTTACTAGGTGAGAATCACAGGGAGGTGGTGAGCACAGAGACACTAAACCGTCAGCTGATCTGACTTCTCATTCTGATTCAAACCTTCCTCTTGAGCACCTGTCTTAGGAAAACTGTACTCAGCCACAGTCGCAATCAATTGTGAAGTGTATCACCAGTGATTACTGATAATAAAATACAATGCTTACTAATGTTTTTGTTTGCGTGTTAATAAAAGCAGATTCAGTATCATCTGTACTAAAACATCGATTGTTTCATTTTCTTATCATTTTTCATTCTGGTGATTTTGTGGGTTTTTTTAATTTATTTTTTAAAAGATTTTATTTATGCATTTGAGATAGAGAGAGAAGGAGCACAGGGGAGAGGCAGAAGGAGAGGGAGAAGCAGACTCCCCACTGAGCTGGGAGCCTGATGCAGGGCTGTATCCCAGGACCCGGAGATCATGCCATGAGTCAAAAGCAGATATTTAACCATCTAGCCACCCAGGCGCTCCTTTTTTTTTTTTTTTTTTTTTTTTTTTGAGTAGAAAAGAAATTACACAGTCTATGCCTGAGCTGACATTAACAGTTGGATATGCATGTGATAGATCATCTAGTTATCTGGTTTTAAAACGGAAGTAGGGGTGGTTTTCTCTTTCCTGTAAAGAGGTGCACATTTATACGGAGAACATGGAATCATCAGGTGGGAGTTAAGTAAGAGCAAGCTAAATTTAAGACTGCCAAGCTAGATAGGGGCAAAAGGAGACCGTAACCTAAGAGAAAGTCTCAGGATGGAGCAAAGCAAAGGGCGGTGTTGTAAGAAGAGGACAGAGTGGCCCTTCTGAAAGCCTGTGGGTCCTAAGGATCTGGGCTTAACAGCTCCAATTGGGAAGAAGCAGCAATGCCACCAGTAACTTCCAGCATATGGAATCCCAGGTCAGCGTCTGTTACCTACAAGAGGAGACATGGATGTTGTCATCATGGGACTCACTGTGTACATTCAAGGATTTTTTGCAAAGACATTTAGGGGCTTGACTCCCCACATATCAGTAACATGCAAGTCTTTTAAAATTTTTGTTCTAAAACTCATCACAGTTATATTTCAAATATTGAGTCCTCCATTCAACTGGTGATATGTGGCTGTACCCAGCTTTTCACTTTAGGCTTCCAGACTTAATTCAGTTTAGTGGACAGTTTCCGTCCTAAGAGAAAAAGTCCCCTTGCAAAGTAGAATTTGCATGGAGTGACACACTGGACTCCAAAAAGCAGCTCTCTCAAGGGCCCCTGTCAACACAGCACGTGTGTATCTAAGAGAAAGAGGGAAAGCGTACAGCCCTCCTTTATGGAACCTCTACCAGCAACTGCACAGTCACCTCACGGTTTACCTTGACCTGGTCTAGCACCGGATCCTGTCAGGCATCCCTGTGGTTTCGTACTTGGAGACATCTGGAACCCGGTGGGGGACATCTGGTCATGTTCTAGGGTGCAAAAGCATGTGGAATGGTGACTCGTCTAAGGATCTGATGAGGAAAATTCTTGGTAGTTATACATGAACACGGTCAGGTCCTGCAGACCCAAACACAGACACAGATTCTTTGTTCATTGCATTTTTCTTCCCTTTGGTTCGTTTGCTATGTTTGTTCTTGTTCTTACTGCTCCTGTTTGTTTGTTTTGTTCATTTGAAAAGTTAATACTTTAAAAAAAATAGGTTAACGAGTTGTGTGCACTTGAAGAAAACTTCAGAGGACCTTGCGTCATGTCTGAAAGAGCTACGAGTCTCCCTGTTTCTAGAAACTTAAACCTCAGACTTGCGCTTGATGGAGCAGCTCTAGTCCAAGAAGACATCCATCAACTTTTTCTCATGTTCCTTCATCTTTTGCTCAAATTATGTGTGAAACGATAGCATTGTAGAACTGGCTAGCCCCCAGTGGATCCTAAGCTGTCCTAAAGATCATTTTCTACCACCCTGAAGGTTTAACTACAACTCCATTTAATTGGCACTGGTGGGCAATTCACTGGGGGTGCTGCGGTGTGACTGCTCAGGAAATGTCTGCCTGCCGTAATGCTGGCAAGCTTAGTCCTATAAAATCTCACAAGATCCCTTGTCGAAACATTTTGTGCTGCAATGTTGATGATATGCCCAGTTCAATCAATCAATCAACAAATATTTATGTTAAATGCCTCTTCTATCACCACCGCTAGCCTGACATTCCCCTCCTGTTTGCCATTGTGCCCATGTGAATGGTGTTCAGACAAAGGTCAGGGTGATCTCTCTCTGACCCCAGCGGATGCGTGCTGTTGTTTCTAGCCCTTCCCAAACGGAAAAATCAATTAATTCACCAACAAACAGTTATTGGCATTTTCTGTGTGCCCGCATTCTTTAGCAGGCTTAGATTTCTTCTACTGTGATGAAATTCTCAAATCAGGGTCACTCCCTTCTTCTCTGCTTCCTCCCGTATTTCAGTAACGGTTTATTATAGTAGCACCTAACATTTGTATAGAATCGTGTTGTTAGCAAAGTATTTTTATTCTTAAACTTACTGACTACACAGACAGGAGGCTGTTTTTTCTTCTTTTACAGCTCAAGAACCAGGAGATTTGGATTTGTCTAAAGTCACAGCCAGTAGAGGACAAGGGAGCATTTCTTAACTCCAGAATGACTTTCCTTAGACTCCCATTTCTCTTTGTTATATAGAAAGTGCTGTAATAAATGTGGGCGTTGGGGAGTAAGAGTAATAGTAAGATGAATAAAATAGTTTTTTAAAAGATGTATTTATTTATTTACTTATTTATTTAAGAGAGAGAGCATGAGCATGAGGGGCAGAGGGAGAGAGAATCTGAAGCAGACTCCACAGAGCACGGAGCCCTGAGATTACAGCTTGAGCTGAAATGAAGAGTCAGACACTGAATGGACTGCATCACCCACGCACCCCGCAAAAAAAAAAAAAAAAAGTTTCTAACCTCAGAAATATAATATCAGAGGTAACCCAGTGATTTTGTCTCACTCTAAAATACAACTAAGAGGCTGTGCATTTCAGAACACCTGCTTGATGTCTAGACAGAGATGACCCCTAGTCTTTAGAATCTCCCCATGTTACCTGGCCTCATGAGAGTCCCACTTGCATTCTTCTATCTGGGCACTGATTCGAACTCTATCTCTCAGAGCCGTGCTTCTCAATATCTGCTTATCCAGCTGTCTCTAAGTGCAGCATTTATCTCTTCACCTCTCCCCTGGCCCGACTCTACAATCCACTGCTGTTGACCCGGACCCATCATTCCATTCAAACAGTTTGTGGTAAGGGCATGACTGACCTCCATGTCACTCAAGTCAAAGACACCTTTTCTCTATCTTTGACTTGTGAAGAGGCAGAACTGCATAATGGCAAACAAATCATGGAACCCAGAGGTCAGACTCCCTTGTTGTTACTAATGACTCCTCTATTTACTAGTGTGATCCCAAACAAGGAACTTCACCCCTCTGTGGTTCACTTTCTTCATCCAAAAAATGGGAATGATAATAGTATCCATGTCATAGTACAAGTGTAAGGATTCAAGGAGTTAATATATGCAAAACACAGAGAAAATATCTGACACATATTAAATGATACAGATGTTAGCTGTTATTATTTATTTTTACCTAAGCTGCTGGATATGTAAACTATTTTCTCTTCATTAGCTATAATCTTCTATGTGGCACCATGTTCTCATGATTTTACTCTATCCTTTACAATAATTTTTCTCATTCACCTGTGTGGACTCTCTCTCCTTTATTTTTTACTTAGCAAATAGATCTTTAAGTTCTTCAAGTTTCACTTACCATTTCCATTCTTTTTATTAGTTTTCTAGCCTCAGAAATCTCATCAAATTCACACCTTAATATTCCAAGTTCACTCAAATATATATTTTCACTACAGATCTCACCCCCCTGCCCCAGATTTTCCATTGACATATCCCTTCCTGCCATCTCTACTTGTATAATTCACATACAACTTAAACTCAGTATTTCTTCCCCAAATGGACACCTTCTGGTATTCTGGTATTAATAAATAAAACCAAAAGTCCATGTGTTATTGAGGCTAGATGCCAAGGAGTCACCCAGAAGACTTCTGTCACCCTCACTTCCAAGAACCAATCCATTACTAAGTCCTGAAGATTATACCTCCCATATTTTTTGATGCAGGTATTCCTCATAGTCCATCAATGCCACTGTTATCTCCCATCTGGACCACTGCAATAGCTTTCAAAGTGCTCTATTCTCATCTCTCTGATCCCTGTCTCTCCACTCTCTGCACATCAAGTAGAACAATCTATTCAAACACAAGGACATCCTAACATTATCTGCTTAGAGCATCTTGATGTTTTTCTTATACTTTTGTAATAAAGACAAACTTACCCCTTCACAGAGCCCACAAAAGAATACCTCAGCAGCTTTAAATCATCTCATCCTTCTTCCTGCTTTCTCACTGCCAAGTCACTGACAATTGTTTCCTTTCATTAAGAGTTTCCTGCTCCCCTCCCCGCACTGTAGGGCCTTTGCACACATTGACCCTTCTTCTTTTTCTCTCTTCTTTGCCTCATTAGTTCCTACTCATCTCGCCATCTTGGTTGTATCACCACACCCTCAAGAAAACCTCAACTAACACTCCTGACCAGATAAACTCTTCATATTTCTTTGCTTTGTAGAATTTATCATCCTTGTAGCTTTACATTCCTTCATGGATTATGTCTGCTTCATAGAGCAGACTGTAAACACTGAGACTATGTCTTTGGGGAAGGTGGTTACTCTTTGTGTTTCTAGGACCTGTCATAGAGATGCTGCTCCAGTATATATTGGTTGAAGTCACATAACCCTGGACACTCTGAGTTCAGCTCTATTTCTATAGCATCACCTCTGGAGTAGCATAGACCTCATTTTACAAAAGAATTAGCCACATAAATACAGATATACCTCAGGGTACTGCAGGCTTAATTCAGACCAACACAATAATGCAAATATTGCAATAAAATGAGTCAAGAGAATTTCTTGGTTTCTCAGTGCATACAAAAGTTATATTTAAACTATACATTGTTTAAATTATACAGTACTATCTATTAAGTATATAATAGAATTATGTCTAAAAACAATGGACATTACCTTAATTTAAAAATCCTTTATTGCTAAAAAAAAATTCTAACTACGCTCTAAACTTTCAGTGAGTCATAATCTTTTTGCTTGTGAAGGGCCTTGCTTTGTTGTTTGCAGATGACTGGTCAGGGTGGCGGTTGCTGAAGGCTGGTGGTGGCTGTGGCAATTTCTTGAGATAAAACAACAATGCCTGGTGGTGGGTATTAAGGAGGGCACGTATTGCATGGAGCATTGGGTGTGGTGCATAAACAATGAATCTTGGAACACTGAAAAAATAAAATTAAATTAAAAAAAAGATAAAACAACAATGAAGTTAGCTACATCAATTGATTCTTCCTTTCATGAACAATTTCTCTGTAGCATGTGATGCTGTTTGATAGGTTACCCATAGTAGAACTTCCAAAATTAAAGTTAATCCTCTCAAACCCTACCACTGTTTTTCAAATAAGGTTATGCAATATTCTAAATAGTTTGCTGTCATTTCTACAGTCTTCACAGCATCATCACCAGGAGTAGCTTCTATCTCAAGAAACCGCTTTCTCTGCTCATCCATAAGAAGCAACTCCTCATCCATTCAGGTTTTATTATGAGCTTGCGACAATTCAGTCCCATCTTCAGACTCCACCTCTAACTCTACCTGGCTGTTTTCAGCACATCTGCAGTTACTTCCTCCACAGAAGTTGTGAACCCCTCCATGTCATCCATGAGAGTTAGAATGAACTTCTTCCATGGGTTTCCTGGGTGGCTCAGTTGGTTAAACATCTGACTCCTGATTTTGGCTCAGGTCATGATCTCAGGGTCATGAGCTTGAGATCCGCACTGGGCTGTTCTCAACAGGGAGTCTTCTTGAAGATTCTCTCCCTCTGCCCCTCCCCTGACTCATGCTCATGTGTGCTCTCTCTCTCTCTTTCCCTCTCTCAATAAATAAATAAATAAATCTTAAAAAAAAAATCAACTTCTCCCAAACTCCTGTTTGTGTCGATAATCTGACCTCTTTCCATAAAGCACAAAAATTCTTAATGGCATCTAGAATGGTGAATCCTTTCTAGAAGGTTTTCAATTTACTTCGCCCAGACCCAACAAAGGTATTGACTAGCTATGCCAGCTTAGCCTTGTGAAATGTACTTCCTACATAATAAATGCTGAAAGTCAAAATTATCCTTGATACATGGACTATAGAATGGATATTGTGTTAGCAGGCATGAAAACAAGATTAATCTCATTGTACATCTCCATCAGAGCTCTTAGATGACTACATACATTATCAATGAGTGGTAATATTTTGAAAGGAAACTTTTTTTTCCTGTATGGTAGGCGTCAACAGTGAGCTTAAAGTATTCAGTAAATCGTGTTGTAAAGAGATGTGCTCTCATCTAAGCTTTGAGGTTCCATTTATAGAACACAGGCAGAGTAGATTTTGCTTGATTCTTAAGAACCCTAGGATTTTCAAAATGGGAAATGAATATTAGCTTCAGCTGAAAGTCACCAGCTATATTAGCCCTGAGCAAGAGAGTCAGCTTGTCCTTTGAAGCTTTGAAGCCAGGTGTTGACTTCTCCTCTGTAGCTATGAAAGTTCTAGATGGCATCTTCTTCCAGTATAAGGCTGATTCATCTACACTGAAGTCTGTTGTTTAGTGTGGCCACCTTCATGAATTATCTGAGCTAGATCTTCTGGATAATTTGCTGTAGCTTCTATATCAATACCTGCTGCTTCCCCCTGCACTTTTATGTTACAGAGGCACCTTCTTTCCTCCAAACTCATGAACCAACCTCTGCTAGCTACCACCTTCCTTCTGCAACTTCCTCTCCTCTCTCAACCTTCATAGAACTGAAGAGAGGTAAGGCCTTGCTCTGGATCAGGAACATTGTGGCTGGTTGGATCTTTTGTCCAGACCACTCAAACTTTCTCTGTCCCAGCAATAATGCTGCTTTGTTTTCCAATCTTTTTTGTGTCCACTGTACAATTTCCTTTAAGAACTTTTCCTTTGTACTCACAACTTGACTGTTTGATGCAAGTGCCTAGCTTTTAGGCTGTCTCGGCTTTCAACATGCTTTTCTCACTAGCTCAATCATTTATAACTTTTGACTTAAAGTGAGAGACATGTGACTTTTCCTTTCACTTGAACACTTAGAGGCCACTGTAGGGTTATTAACTGATCTAATTTCAATATTGCTATGTTGCAGGGACTAGGGAAGTCTGAGCAAAGGGAGACAGGGAAACAGCCAGTCGGTGGAGCAGTCAGAACGCACACAGAATTTATGGATTAAGTTTGCTATTTTGTATGGGCACAGTTCATGGCACCTCAAAACATTTACAATAATAACATTAAAGATCACTGATCATGTATCGCCATAACAAATATAATAATGGAAAAGTTGGAAACATTGGAAGATAACCAAAATGTGACAGAGACACAAAGTAAGCAACTGCTGTGGGGAAAATGCCACCCAAAGACCGACTGGATGAGGGGTTGCCACGAACCTTCAATCTGTAAAAAACAAAAACCAAAACCACAGTATCTGTGAAGAGCAATAAAATTAGGTATGCCTATATATACATGCTAATTATGGCAGAGTAGCACCTAATCTCACTTAGAACCTGCCGTGTTTGAATAGATGTGGTCACAGGAATCAAAGACAAATGAAGTAGAGGTTTGTCAGGCAACGTCAAAACTTGCTGATGGATGCCTGGATGAATAAAGCATTTCAATTCATCTTGTCTTCTCAAGATTGCTGATACTGCCACTCCTGGGCCCTGTCTACTCCTGGGCAGTATTACATGGCCAAAATGTAACAGAATAATTTTAATGCTTAGCTATATCTTATTTGTGCTCTAACGTTTAGCCAGCTGTGAGTTATTTTTGTTCCTAAAAAAAGCCTGTTTTGTACTATAATGACTGAACCTAGACTTTCCTGATATCCCCAAGCCACAGGAAGGGAAGGAGCTGGGAATTGCATTATTTTACCTTCAGAATGGCCAGAACTATTTCAATTTCTGGCCTTTTGATGATTTCATAGATGAATCACAATGTGGTTGGTTTCACTAAAATAAAAAGAAGAAATTTTCAGGCCTCTCTTATTCTGCAACCCCATCTCAGTATTGGGTAATAAAATGAAGAATTATTTTGCGACCTCAGTGTCCAAGTGTCAGAGACACTAAATTTGTCACACAAACAAACTTTGATGACTCTGCTTGATCAAAAAATTTTTATTAACCTTATAGGATCTGTTAAGGGAAAAAAAAATCTGGACAGTTCATTTGAATGGCCACAAGAGAGCAGTAAGAAATTAAAGCTTAGGAAGATGACTCATAGTCATTCTTTATATATTAGGAAGAAGTGGAACACAGAGCTGCTTTTCTGTGTTCTTAAGTTTCCAAATACGAGCTAGAATCTCTCATTTTTTAGGAAGGACACTATACATAGCATTAGTAAATTAACTAAAAAGAACCTTGAATTGGGGCTTTTATGAATCTCAAGTTTATATCTGAAAATAAAAGAAGATAAATACTTTGGACATCTTCAGCCGTCATCTGGCCCATCCTTTTGCATTATGCAAGCCAGACAGAAAGGTATGAAACCCATTTGCAAAGTCCCACCGAAGAAGATCTTGGCATCCTGTTCTAGGACATGGCCAACACCTTAAACTGTTAACTATTAGGAAATATATTTTTATGTGTAACCCAACTCTCTCATGTTGTAATTTAGCTACTATTTCAAATAATATTTTGGATACCTTGGATCTTGCCTAAAGGCCCATTCTATTTCTTTATGTGCCCTCCACCCTTCATTCCCCACACAAACTTGTGCCATTTTTTTACTTGAAATTTCAGATGCCGTGAATTTTTTAAATGAATTTAAAAATCATTAATTTACAAAATGACCAGCAATAACCCCAATATGTAAGACGCTATTAAGAATCAGTCTGAAGAAAAGATTAATGGCCAGTAGAAAAATAGGCAAAGAGCATGAATAGGCAATTCACAAAGACAGAATCTCAGCCAATAAACATATGAAAAAATTATTCATGCTTAACAGTAAACAAAGAAATGAAAATTTAAATGGGGCACTTTCCTATTACTAGATAAGCACAGATTAAGAAGAAGAATAATGTCCAGTGTTCACAAGAGAGAAAAGCCACTTGTAAACACTAGAAACACTTTGATGAAGCAGTTTGAAAATATATGTAAGAATATTTTTAAACATGAATTTCTTTGACGGAGGAACTTCACTGTTAGGAATTAATCCAATGGAAAAAAATCAAATACAAGTATAGGTTTTAATAGTACAAAAACGGGGGGGGGGTGAAATAAAATCTTAAATTGTTTCAAAAGGAGAAGTTGTTAAATAAATTAGAGTTTATCCATACAAATGAACTATTATGTAAACCGTTAAAAATAATGCAAATAAATATTTATTGGTATTGAAAGACTATGGTTTATTTTAAGTTAAAATGAGATTCAAAACATCATAACATGATTTCATTTCAGAACAAACTGGGAATGACTACACAATGTCTGGATGATAACCACCAAAAAACAATTATCTCTGAGTAATGGGCTCACAGATAATTTTTTCTTTCTTCCGTAGAACTTCCTATGGAGTCTGCACGTGTGTTTGTTTGCTTTTAATCAATGAACACACGTTACTTATAAAATCAGTTAAAAAACACAAGAAGCTACTACTATATTGGAAAAAAATCCTTAGAAAAATATGATCTATGATTATCTCCATTATCTTAATAATAGGGAAGAAAAATATGTAACAATAAAATACCAGAGTATATGCAGGTAGTGTTTCTATACTGATAACATAACTGGGTGAAAATAAAGGATTTTTTTTTAAAAAGATTCAAATGATTGACTTCATAACATAAACGACCTTGCTTTTAGGAGGAGAAAAAGAATCTTTCTCACTCCTTTTTCCCATGAAATGCCAATAAGCTGACAGCCAAATCATTTTCTTCCAGATATTTTAAGCGATCGTGTTCTCATTATTGATTTTTCAGACCCATATTTAACCTACAATTAATATAATGAGATATCTTTCAAGAGGGTCTTTCAAGAGGGCTTTTTTCTAAATAGAGCTTCTGTTTAGCTGAAGGTCTCCTATGTAGTAATAACTTTCCCACTACTGTGGACCTGGAAAAGAATCCTGTGTTTCCTACTCTAAGCTACTAGCCATTCTTGATTTTTGACCCTGTTCAAATGACCTCCATGACTTTCAAAATTATCAGCTATTGAATATCTCCCATGAACCTAGTACTAGATAAGACCTCTAAACAAACCGCAAAATAAATATTATCCTCAAAGGATGGCAAACTGGCTCACAAAGGCTCAGCGCATTGGCCCAAAGGGCACAGAGGATCTAGGAGTAACCCCTGCACTCTCTAAGCCCCACAACCCTGCATGTTTGGTTTTTGTTTTTTTTTTCCCCCTTTTCTTTTTTTTTTTCCCCTTAGCATGGAAGAAGCCCTTTTTCCCAATTGCTTGCTTTTTTCCTCCATAGCATTTCCTCAGCCATTTGAAGCACATCTTCCTCTCACCACCGAAGCCTTCCAGATGCGGGGGGGGGGGGGGGGGGGGGGAGTCCATAAGATGTCTTTGAAAATTAGCATTCCAAAATGATTTTGTCATTTTTCTCCCTGCCTGAACTTGGAATTGAGAGTTAGGCTGTGGTGGGTGGGTGCACGGGAAAGCCAGTCAGAGCCCCTGCCCCGGCTTACCACCAATGGCCTGAATCGCTCTGAGGTAATTGCCCACTTGTTGTACTTTATGGTTTTCGTTGGTGAAATCCAAAGAGGCTTGGTTGCCACCCTTGTTGGTCAGTTACAACTCCACCTCCCCTTAAAAATGCATTTTATCCTTCCTAGAAAAAGAAAAAGAGTTGTGTCATGGAGGTATAAAACCAGAAAAGGGAAGTTAAGAGCCTCTGTTTTATCCATCACGTCTGAAAGTAAGTCTTCAGCAGCCAATCAAATTGCGTTTGGTAGCCGGAGCTTTTAAAGATCCTCAGTGGTGTGGCTCATGGGATGGCTTAGAAACAAGGCCTTGGTGTTCCGGTTGCCACCCAGAGAAAGCATTGCCACAAATGATGAGTATATGCACTGGTCATTTCCAGTCTTCCTTCTGGCTACTTTTGAAAAGGAATGACCTCACCGTGTCCTGGCCTTTGCTCTCTTTGCTGAAGAGGTTTCTAGAAGTTCTGAGATTTCCTGATTCTCACCGCAATGTCTCCCAGTCCCCCCTCTTCCCTATTCCCCGAATACAACTCTCTTTCCATTCCCGGGGCTTTTGTTTGTGGATGCTTTGAAATCATACGTTGAAAACAAGAAAATAAATTTGAACTTTAAAAAAATCCAGAGGGAACCAAACAGCAAAAAACATTCAAAGGGCAAATGGGCAGGAAGGTAGAGAAGGGAGGGGCAGGGGGCGGGGGAGATTAGAAACACAGGTACTTCCTCTACCACTGGCTCACCGGGGCTCTGCGTGAGTCACCGAACATTAATCCTGTCTGAAAAAGAGATGCAAGAACACTTCCTTGAAGAAATTCTATGTAAGCAGATACAGTAATAGGCAAGACCTCTTTGAAAGATGTTCATATAAAAGCTCCAAGTATTATTTTTATCTTTCAGCTTGCTTAGCCTTCACATTTCAGGAATCGCGGTGATGTACAGTGTTGACATTAAACCAAGGGAATGTTGTTACTGATCTTACTCTCTTTATGTTTAGAAAATGGCTTTTTTGAGTAGAGTTAAGAAATTATATGGCAGTATGAGACGGCTCAAATTAATTAAAATAAAATGTCAGATTCTCGTTCTAACATTCACGAAGTACCCAGCCTGTGTTGGGTGCTCCTAGAAATTTATGAATATAAGGTAATGGAAACTAAGGGAATACAAGACCCAGGCAAGAATTAGGACAATTGTAGAAACAAAGGAATGAAAATTACTGGACTCTAAGGTAGTTGTACTAAATTAAGACTCTGAAATCAGTCCTGAACACTTTCTGGTTAGTGGACTTAGATAAACTCAATAACTGGTCTTTCGTCTATCTGCCCAACAACAAGGCTATCGAGCAGCTTGCCATGCCAGGCAATGGCCCACCGAGAATAAGATGAAGTCCCTTTTCTTCCGAAGTGCACATTCCGGTAGAGGAAGACAAAAAAATAAACTAGTAAGTCAGTGAAACAACTAGATAATGTTAAGAGTAGTGAGTGCTATGCAGGAAATAAAATGGATGGCTGAAAGAGAATCCCTCAGAGAATTCTGTAGATCAAGAGGCCCAGGAAGAGTTCTGAGTTAAGTGACATGATAGGTCAACTGAGACCTGAAGGTTGAATGAGAGGGAGTCAGTTTTGCGATAAGGCAGGAAAACAGTCTTTCGAGAAGAGGGAACAGCCCATCCATGCTTCGAGGCAGGATTAGGAAGGAAGCTATTGCACATAGAATGCAGCACACAAAGAGAAGGACAGTGGTAGGAGTCAAGGTCAGGAAAATTATGCAGCCGGGATCCTGTTAGGCTTTTGACGTCACAGAAGGGAGTGTGGAAGTTGATCCGAGTACAGTGAGAAGTCACTGGAAAATTCTAGCAAGAGAGAGAGATAATCTTATTTACAATCATTTTTGGAAAGAAAATTCAGGCTACTCTGTGAGGAAGGGAAGATAGGGGAGTGAGAATGAAAGGCAGGAGATGAGTTGGGAAGCTGTCTATGTCAGCATACAGGTTCACGCAAGCTTATGTCAGGAGCTGTGTGAGTCAGGTGAGTAAAGAAAGTGCCATGGACCAGATTCATCATGCAATATCGGGAAGGACTGGAGGCTTGGATGGTCTTTGAAAGTGTTCCTTTGAAAGATAATCATGTCTCACCAAATGAAATTGCGGCGATAGCATTAGAGCACAAAACAGAGGAGCCACGGCTCTACACTAGAAAAAACACTTTTGCCTAGAGTTCATTCCAGTTCTCTTCTCCAGCGTAAGAACATCATACCAGCGGGGCGCCTGGGTGGCTCAGCGGGTTAAGCCACTGCCTTCGGCTCAGGTCATGATCTCAGGGTCCTGGGATCAAGCCCCACATCGGGCTCTCTCCTCAGTGGGGAGCCTGCTTTCCCCTCTCTTTCTGCCTGCCTCTCTGCCTACTTGTGATCTCTCTCTGTCAAATAAATAAATAAATAAAATTTAAAAAAAAAAAAAAGAAGAAAGTGATAACTTAAAAAAAAAAAAAAAAAAAAAAAGAACATCGTACCAGAACTTGGAATGTGGGTATCACTCTGCCTTCGGTTTTCTCACTACGACCCCTTGGATTCTCAATCTCCCCAATCATTTCAGGCAAAGAAGAAGAACGAAGGGTCGATAAGTTGCTCTTGTTAACATGGAAAATGAGAGGTAGAACGGCTTACAGAACACAGGTACAACGTCTGGGCTTCAGTAAGGCTGTAATCAGAACCACATTGCACTGTAACAGGAAATCAGGGCTTCTAAGAACTGCAAAGTGGAGACTTACCAACTGACCTAATCATGCAAAGAAAACGTCAAACAGCAATAACAGATTTTCGTACTCTTGTCTGCCTACAGAACAGAGGTTGGGGCCCCTGCCCAACACAGATCACGAAGCACACAAATATCCAGGCTCCATGTTTCAGTAAAGAGTTTTGCTTAAATGTGCCAGATATTGTTAAAAATACAAAGAACCCTGTTCATAAACACCAGGCTTTCAACGGATCCAAAAGCACATGTTTATTTGTGTGGTCAGTGGCCTACATATTTTAAGAATCATGTAAATAATAAAGTCAAACTACTTTATTTGGTAAGAGTGAAATTGATGGCCCAATAATCAGACACATTTGTGGCCGTTGTATCTGTACATATGCTATTGATGAGAAATAGTGATTGTAGACATGTGAGAGAGCTTACAAAAACATACTTCAAAATTTACAACTTTCTTTAGGGGAAAGAAGGGCCTTTCCTCTCTTTGCTTCATGAACACAATTAGAAAACAGAAATTAGGAAAAAAATATAATGGCTATTCATTAGTCGTATCTCCAAGTAAAAAGACACACAACGGTTTAAGACCTGGAGTAGAAAGAAATCTTTCTAACCATAAAGATAATCAGAATAATTGAATGATTTCTTAGGTCTTCGGAAAAGAAAGAAGGTAAGTCTGCTTCTGAGAATGTGGGGGTAGCTATAGTTCCCCCTACTTGAACCCCAACCAGAAAGAAAACCAAAGTTGAAAAAGTCTTAATGTCACTGAATAAAGGACCCAATCATAACCAGTTTTCTGAATATGTAAATGTTTCCTTGAAATGCTTTTGCATTTGTTTTAGACCAATAGGTGATTATTTTTTAAGGTTTTTGTTTTATTTTATTTGTTTATTTATTTTTAGATATTTTATTCATTTATTTGTCAGAGAGAGAGAGCACAAGCAGGGGGAGCAGAAGAGGGAGAGAGAGAAAGAAGCAGGCTCCCTGCTGAGCAAGGAGCCTGACCTGGGACTTGATGTTTGGACCCTGGGGTTATGACCTGAGCCAAAGACAGATGCTCAACTGACTGAGCCACCCAGGTGTCACCTAAAAAGTGATTCTTTTTGAAATCAAATGTTTGACCAAGTAACCATTTTTTTTTATGTCCCTGCTGTTCTGTCTGTGGAACCCTGTGAGCTCAGAACATTGCTCACCATGGAGAGTGGAGTCCAACCTATAGTTGTCAGCCATTGTCAGACAATTTTCAAAAAGTGCTAATAGAAAAATTAGCATTCTTTTTAAAATTTATGTATGTATTTTTATGTATAGTCTTTTTTTTTTACATATTTACTTTTCTCAGATCCAGCCAGAGATACATTGAAATTAGCATCTAAACAACTCAAAATCATTTTCTGACTTTTGGCAGAGCCTAGCTGGTCATTAGCCCATCTCCGTGTCGGTGTCTGGAAGGCAGACTTTTCTAGTTTTGCACTCCCGAGTGGACATCTCCAGTTTGATCAGAGCACACTTTCTCTCCGATCCTGCATGAGCGCTCACCGCAGAGCTCATCTGACAGCTGCTGCAGAGAGATGAAAGCTAGTTGAGGAGATGAAACCTCCTGGATCTTCCTGGCCCATGTGCAAAATGGAAGTGAGTTTTTCGTGCGAGAGTAAACGCACAGGGCAGCTTCTGTAGATCTCATTCGCTGCACACTCTCTCCATAAACTGCCAGAGACGCAGCTGAGAGAGAACCCCCAGGACTGAGAAATATGGAAGGTCAGAAAGCCTGAACATGGTAAAAAGGAAAAAAGAAGAAGAAGAAGAAGAAGAAGAAGTACAGGTTGTTTCTTGGTGTCATGCACACATTGTCTGAATAGGCTAGTTAATGCCGAGCCAGTCAGTAACAGGATAGTCGAAATAGACATGCGAAGTGCTCAATGACGCCGGCATCAAATCCACATCCCCCAACTCGCCATGCTTCTATTGCCAAATCACGTGTTACATCATGGCTTTTGTCTGTGAACTACAACTTGGAGGGGGCAGTTGGCATTGTTTTAAATTGTAATTTTATGGGAGAGCTGATTAATGGAAGTCACAGACCGGATGAAATGTTTGGCTTTGATTTAAATCAACTGCACGGAGATTCTTTGGGGGTATCAGAGCTAGTAACAAGGAAGAGCAGGAAACAATACCTGTGGTGATTAAAAAGGAAAAAAAAAAGAAAAGAAAATTGCAACTTCAGGTGTGTATTTAAAGAGTTCTGACTCTGCATATCTGCAATCTTGTGAGTGAACATAGTTCAGGATAAAACGAGACCAAAATCTGAGCTTTAGCTAGCAATGTGAATTAAGAAATCGAGCTAAATCCTGATTAGAAATAAAACAAAATCTTGATTAAAAATAGTTACTTCTTAAAATACTATAATTCATTTTAACATTCAACCATATAAATTATTCTAATCTGCTCAATATCTTTCCAAAGCCTCAAGATATACTATTTATAACCTCGTGATTTCAATAGGGTCAAACATATACTCTGGTAGGAAGAGAGAGATTAACATATAAATCGGAAATTTTTCATTGAGTTATATGAGAAAAGAAGCTAGTTCTTTCCTGAAAGTTAAAGATGAACAGTGTTTGTTTTTCCCCAGTTAACTAGAGTGTCAACAATATCTTCATTTAATGAAAATATTTAGCATTTAAAATATTAATATGAAACTTACTTTCATGAATGTATTGTTTAACCTATGATACTACAGAGTTATTTCTCTAAAGCATTTAAGTCACTATGATCCATGGTTTTATTTGAGATATTAGGGTAATTTATATTCATCTATACCTAGATCCAGTAAATATGTTTATAAATATTATCTTTATGTGAGTCAAGGGAGCTGGAATATGAGTTCTTGCCATGAAAAAGGAGCTGGAGGAAAACCAATCTAAATAAGTTGAGGATGAATGGTTCTACTTACACAGTTATCAGTTGTCTTCTTTCCAAATGAGATCTAAAAGAATATCCTGTTTTATTTCAGTGTTTATCCTCAAACACTTTCTTTAATCCTCTAACAGTTCTGATTACTTTCCTTTTTCCATTGTTACATTCACTCTTCTAATTTAGATATTATGAAAAATAAATAATTTTCTTCTACATCATTGTTCAATCTTAGAATTGTGAATGACCTACCTGGATAATGAGTGGTTTTTCCATTATTGCCAAGGGTCGCCAATGACCCTTATCCTAAACCTATGTCAAGATAAGGGGCATTTGTGAAATAAACAATGGGGACAAAAACAGGAACAATAACTTCTCTTATTTTTATATTTGTTTTGTGAAAGGGGGACTTACTTGCCTAAAAGATGTGGAAGGTTTGGATTTACTTTTGAAAATACAGAATCATGTTTTAGATAGATTTTGCAAGCAGAATGGTGTTTCTTACTACTGCGTCATACTGTCTGGGAGAACTAGAAAGGATTCTTTATATTTGCTGTTTGTGTGTTTTGAGTCTTCTAAATTTTCTTTCCCAAACCAATGGAAACATACAAATGTTGCATTGTAAATGCACACAATGGTGTGAGCTAACCTGAAATAATATGACTGTTGTTGACTGGGACTTAAAAAAAAAAAAATTCCCCCAGCAGCTGCTTCTGACTTGAGTTTTGAAACATTATTTCCATGCACATCCATGAATTATTTAGAATTCCTTAGTTTGTAATTCTCCTCTTCTCCTGCTGGTCATAATGCTGATTTTGAACCATTGTCCTGAGAAAGATAAAGCACATACCAAGACCGAATTTCACATACGCCTCCTATTTATATAAATAGAGTTCTCTATCGCTTTTACTTTTCAGATGAACTTAGTGTTCAGTAAGGTGAATACGTAGTTCATTCGACTTTTAATGTAAACCAATAATGTAAAATGAGAGTTTAGGTACAGATAGCATTTATAAATATAAATAAAGAGTAAAGAATAATTTTGCATTGTAAGAATTGTATGTGGAAACAAAAAAATTCTCCAGCTTTTATGTAATTAAGAGTCATCAAGGATGATACAGCTCTCTAAAAAGTTTCCCCAACCATATTTTTCAAGTTAATAAAAGTTTTACTCTAGTATCTTTTCAAATTATACGAATACCTAATTTAGAAAAGCATTCTTTATTGATATGTGACAGTCTTAATTTCTTCAGCAAAGAGCAAAGCATTAAAATACTGTTTTCTATCTAAAGAAAAAATAAGAAACTGAAAAATTGATCACCTGTCAAATATTTCCAACTAGAGTGATCACATAGAGTCTATATAAGTTGTAGACAAGCTACCGGGAAGGGGACGGCAATGTTATTTGCGCGGAACGATACAAAGAAGCATGTCATGGAATCTGTCTTTCTGGATCAAACCTAGCTCTCTTTGCTTTCTCTTTCTACTCTTGCCTTTCTTCCTCTCCTCTCTTTTCTTGGTCTTTTCTTTCCATAAATTTCTTCATGTCCCAGTGAAGTTCTGGTCTTCTCACTGTTCAGCTCAAACGGAGCACCTAGGACCAAGCTGGCTTTCCATTTGACTTGAATTTTCATTCAGATGATTTGCATCCTATAGACACAACACAGTTTTTCAAAATAAGATCTGGCAACATTCAGCTGTGGGGTTCAACTGCAGATGCCAAAAATGTGAGGTGCTGTGATGGAGTTTTATAGTGTCTAGTGGAAAAACTTGTAAGTGGAATTCTTTCTCCATCGACTTTCTTACATTAAAAGGATCAATTTTTTAAAATAAACTCAGGTTTATGGAAGAATCATCAAACACAAAGGCTTGGTTCCTTAGGGCAAAGCGTCTCAGTTAAGACACATTTTTACAATTTGCTTCTATTCCAAACTTTTGATCATTTTACTATGTTTGAGGGAGTTAAAACCTCTCTTCTGATGCTTCTTGCATTCTCCAATAAATGTTGTTTATAAAAACTGTAAACAAATCCGACTGAATACATAAAATTACCATCTAGAAATATAACCGAAAATAATCATTTTCAAAAGTGTTTAAATAAAATGTAAGGTGGTAGTATTACAGATTCTTAGTAGAAAACATGTTTTAGAAATCTGTCTTGATAGTCCAGTTATGAAAAAATATTCTACATATAGTTTAATAACACACCAGATTTCTCAATGACAGAAATTAATAATAGTAATAACATAAAATATATTAAAACATTATTAAAAATATGCAGATTTTATTTTTAAATTGCTATTAAATTTTAATTTGCATTATATTTTTTAAATTAGCAAATTTTAAGGGTTCCATGATACTTTGAAAATGAGTATTGATATAAATATTAATTATTTGAAAGGACATGGACTTCCCCATTGGTTTTAAAAATCATTTTAAGAATACTCCTAACTTAATAATTTAGTGTTACTGATAGTATTAAAATAATTTAAATTGAAACTTAAACACTAACATTGTTAGATATTTTAGTAACTTAATTTAATTTAGTAGCTTAATTTTAATTTGCTAAGTCAAAAATATTCATTTCTAAAAAATATTGTTAGTTCTTTCCATTGCGGAATGAAATAATATATTTTTAGGGAAATAGTATTAGTGTTTTTTTCTTAATAGCATAGACTGGTGTGTATCCCCTCCTCGTTCCATGGTGTGAGCACAAACAGGAAGCATAAAATATATTTTTCTAAGCCGGTTTGAAATCTTTTTTCAAGAGCTGGAGCATATTTTGCATGTATGGCTCTCAACTGTTTGTTTGTTTTATTTTTTGTTTCTTGGACAGGATATAGTAGTAACTTCCTACAATTTTAACTCATTTGAAAAATATACTTATTCCAAAAGCCTTAATGGCAAAAGATAAAACCAAGAATTATTGACACATTTAAGCAGGAAATTTGAAAACTGTAAATGCTTTTTTGCAAGAAAGTTTTGTTTTTTTCCCCCAAACGCCTTTGTAAATAATGTAGGGCTCATGATAAACAAAGTATGTCTTCCAATAAAGATCACATATAAAATAGGTAATTAACCCAATGTGCAATATTCTCCACCTTTTCTAAATTATTTGGAAATATTCTCCAATGTCAAGTACTAGCTCGTTCATTTATAATTTTATAATGTTTAGAAAATGATAGTGCACTTTTAGCCAAGAAATTACTTAAGTGAAATTATATGACTTGTGACTAACACTTGTGCTTTTGTTTTTAAAGGAAAAAATACAGTTGCGTACATTGTTGGGATGTATTTATAGAGCATTTTTATTGTTGAGTTATGCTTTTAGAGCTTTAGGAACATTTGAGAACAATAATCAGTAGTGTGTAATGGTATTGTTAGTGGCGTCCTTTCTATTGAATTTTCAAGATGTTGTAAAATGAGATTATGTGAGTAGCACCTCTGGACACTTTTTCCCATCATTGTGTTGGTATCAATCGCTGACTTCCACCATTTCTCCGGGTATTAAATAGAAGCACTGTTTCCCACTGCCTTGATTGGAGGGTTTATAATACATGACAGAACTGATAACCCTACTGAGATTAAGCATTGTAACCTTACGAAAGCTACATGAAACCTACAGCTCCAGAAAGTGTCTCTAAGACAGACGTGAGAAGGTTTCAGACAGACCTGAGGAGGTATACTTTCGTTTCTTATTTTAACAAAACCCTTCTCCCCTGAAGCCAATCTGACCCAGAAAGATAGTGAGCAAACCCTGCATTTCCTTTAGCTTCAGTCATTCTCCTGGAAGAGGCAACGTTTGCCAGATGCGGATGTTAATGCCTCTCTGTAGAAAGCGTGGCACACGATCGCTTACTGCCTGCTTACTACAGATTGCCAGCACACACCGGATCGGTTTGCAATTGGCAGGGCTCAGCATGGCTGGAAATTGAACTATGCATGCAAGAGGGGTGTCTATTTCTTGGCTCTGCCCCTGCAGTCATCTATAACTGTGGAAAAAAAAGCTTCTCACATTTGCTTCTTAGTTTCACACACACCCAAAGAAAATGAAATTTAACAATCGATCACTGACTCCTTTATAAGGAGCTGTGGGGATCAGATAGGAAATATCATAGTCTGATAGCACTGAAGGTGGCATATCGGTTTGTGAGGCCTGGCTGCAGAGACCAATAGATCCATAACCAACAGCTGGAATTTTAAAGATTTTTTAAGAATCTTTCATTAACAGCAGCCACTCGTTACCAGAAATACAAAAGCGGCATCCCCTCCACTCTCCACTCCCTGGTCTAATCTTAAGAAGGCAGCTGGCTATCTCAAAGTAACCCTAGAGAGTGCCTCGTCAGCAGTGACCTGCTACTCTTCACTGGACTGTTTTTCCGTATCTTTCCAACTCTCTTTTACTGTCCTTCCTCATATTATCCCTCTTCCAAATTCAGCCAGTCCGCCCAGCGTTTCAACTGACTGAGCAGTTTTGTCCCCCTCTAACTTCCATGAGTGGTTGCATGGATTCTGGCTCAGGAACCCTCTTTTCTCTCAAAATGTAGAACATTTCATTTTGATAGGGAGGTATCGACTGACTCACCTCAACGACAAAAGCTAAGGTCTGAGTAGCTGGTGACAACTAAATGTCATTACCTACCAGAGGACATCCAAGGGTACTTTTATTTTACCAATCAACAATGTCTTAACCCCAAGGAATTATTTTCTCCTGGTATTTTTTCTAGAGACTTACTTTGGCTAAAACACAACACAACACAACACAACACAACAAAACAAAAAACAAAACTCAAATCCAGAAATTTTCCAAAAAGGGATTTAGTTAACTGCAAAGTTACAATGGCTAGTGATAGCCTTATGCTTCTCTGAGCTCATCCAGTCATACATGACGTGTTCTGCTTAATTCTGGGTCCCTTATTCTAAAAGGATTGGCAAATCATAAGGTATTCAGATGAGCATGGCAGAATAGGGAAGAGGTCTGAAAATCAAATCGTACCAGGAACAGTTAGAGTAACTGTGGACATTTTGTGACAAGAAGACTTGGAGAGGAGGAGGCACCGTCTAAAACCCGATGAAGTCTTCACGTGATGCTCTGAGCAGGGAAAGTTTAAAGTGACGGTTGACAGTTCACATTTAACGTGTTGTTTAACAACTTTTTACAAACTGACCCTGACTTTCAGGAAATGAGATGAAACTGGCAGAATTACCAATCTGAAGATCCACAAGTTAAAAAAGAAACTCATGAGGGATGCCATCTCCATGGTGACACTGTAAAGTCCAGATTGCCTGATATACTGGAAGACATTTTGGGGGGTCAGGGTCCCAATAAGGTCTCTGGGTTTAAGGGAGTGATTAGACTCGCTCGGCATGGCTCCTAGGAACCACAGAAGTTGCAGGAAGAAAGATATAGCTCAATGTGTAGAAAAAAGAATTGTTTCCACTGGATCTGTTAAAAATGAGAACTTCTTTATGAGAGTATCTGAGACAGGCATCAAATGGTTGCAATGAACAAAATTCCCCTGTAGCATATTTGTTAAAAAGTATATTCTCGAAAGAAAAAAGAATAAGGGACATGGATAGAACTCAACTCCAGACAATGCTGTTAGTCTTCCTGGAAACCAAAATAATGTCAGATATTTCCTCTGTCTCTCGACCTCGTTCTTTCCAGAACTGCACAGTCTCTTCCCTCTTTCTGTCTTTAAATTCCCTACATTCTTCTCTGTACAGAATGGATTGATCCTTGAAATTTCTGGTTTTTGTGACTCCATCATTTCAACCTGCTTACAGCCCTGGCTTGCCACAACATCCTCTCTATGGCCATCTCAATGTTCCCTTAGCTTTCTGGGATCTAACAGCATCCCTGCCATTTCGGGGTCTTATAGTTCAAATTCTTCCAAGAAGATTTTGTTGGTGCCTTGGGGCGCCTGGGTGGCTCAGTCGGTTGTGTCTCCCTTCAGCTCAGGTCATGATCCCAGGAGTCTGGGATCGAGCTCCATGTGACTTTTCTTTCTCCCTCTGCCCCTTCCTACCCCCCACTATCCCCCAACTGTGCACTCCCTCTCTCTGTCTCTCTCTTTCAAATAAACAAAAAGATAATCTTAAAAAAAAAAAAAAGAAGAAGAAGATTTTGTTGGAGCCTCTTGAGCCCAGTTTTTCAAACCTAATCCAATTTGTTGTGTTAAATGAGTTGGTTCTACCAGTTACCAGTATAGTCAAGGCTTTTAGCAAAGTGCTGGGATAGGCAGCGAATTCTTTTAGAAGGGAGTGTGGATAATCAGCAGTATTTCTAGAGCATGATAGTGAGCTTCCTCCTGTTAGAAGTGGAACAGAGACTAAATAATCATCCCCTCACACGTCTGTAGGAATATGTACATTTGGAAGGTTACCTATAAAATCTTTCCAACTTTTAGGTTTTCCTTTTATAAACTTAAGCAGCCCACGAGATTTGGGAGGGAAATTTGTGTGCATTCTTGGATCACAGAGAGTAGATGACTGACCACCCTCCCTTTTATCCAGCCTCGTGTTCTCATCTTACTATGTACGCCCACCATTTAGTCATTCAGCCACTCATGACGACACCTTTTCTTTCAACTCCCAAATCTAATCCATCAACAGGTTCTGGCAATTCTCTCTCCCAAATAACCCATTGTTCAGAGACTATTCATGCCGCCTTAGTCCAAGTCACCATTGTCTCTCACCTGAAATATTTCAAATGTCTCCCTACTTGTCTCCCAAGGTCATATTAACCCCATTTTCCACCCTGCAGCTGGAGCAATTTTTCCAACCAATTCTGATCATGGTGTCCTATGTTCAAAGCAAGACTTATCAGGCTCCAAGTTCAAAATCAAATAGCCTTCAAGAATCTACATAGTCTGGATCTTGTTAATCTCTCTGGCCTCATTATATACTACTTTACTTGCTCTCAGTGCTCCAGTCAGATAGTTTGCTTTTAGAAAATGGAAATATACCAAGTTTTCTATCCCTTCAAGATTTTTGAATTTGCTACTTCCCATACCAGGAACACTTGGTTATACCACCCTGAGGCTAGATAACTTCAACCCAGGCTTCACATTTGAAATTAAATACTGTGTCTTCAGAGCGGTCACCCTAAATGTTGAACTGCACACCGTTACTGCTCTTTTGTAACTTTCAACTTAGCTGAATTCACTAGTGCAATGTCTGGCTGTCCCTTAGAGTATCAGACCAATGAGGACACTTACTAATACTGTCCAGGCAATGCTTGACATTCACTCTAACTCAGTAAACACTTATGGAGGGTATGAATTAATGGTAAGCCTAAGTCTCATACCAGGCATTCTGAAGATGTGGAATTCTCATTGTCTTACATTTTCAGAGATGAAAACTTCACGCTTCTTAAAATCCATGACTGTGATGAGGACACTTTGTGAAAACTTCTAAAATCAAGAGCATATTTTTAAAAGTGTTAGATTATTTCTTCACTGAAAAGAAAGACAATAAAAATTTTATGTGGGTTATGTTCATGGAGTTTACATTCTAGTAATATAAATACACAAAAATAGACAAAGAATGAAAACACTGAAGTGTTTACCCGAACTTGGCCAAATTTTGTAAGATTTCAAAACTTCTGAAGTTGGAGCAGTGTGAAGAAGAGACAAGAAAGATCCCCCTAGACCAACCAAAACCCCCACTGCTGCATCCCGGCATCCGTCCCACCTGCTGCAGCCACCACACCCGAGAGAAAGGCTGAGGTGAAGGACGTTACAGGTAAAGCCAAGGTGAAGGATGAGCTGCAGAGAAGATCTGCGAGGTTATCTGCTAAACCTGCTCCTCCCAAAGCCAGAGCCCCAGCCTTAAAAGACCACTGCAAAGAAGGGATAGAAGGTACCCAAAGGGAAAAGGGGAAAGCTGATGCTGGCAAGGATGGGAATAATTCTGCAGAAAACCGAGATGCCAAAACAGACCAGGCATAGGAAGCTGAACGGGCAAGAGATGCCAAGTGGAGTGCACACGTTTTTGATAACTGTGTATTTCTGGTGACTGTAAAGTTTGAAATACTATTTTTTTTTCAGTTTTATAAAAATGCCGAATTGTGTTTTACTTTTATTTTTAAGCTATGTTCATTTTAAGCTATGTTCATTGTTGCTTTGGGGGAAGGGCAGAGGTCTCTAATAGAATATTGTGGAAGCTAGTTGGGGAAAAACACCTTTCCCTTCTAATTTGGAGAAACTTCCTCTTAGTTCTCAGAAAGAGGGATTCATGGACTTTGACACATCAACCACACTGGCACAAATGCTTTGTAGTGTGGGAAAACTAAAATAAATCATTTATTTATTTATTTATTTATTTATAAAGATTTTATTTATTTATTTGACAGAGAGAGAGAGAGACAGCCAGAGAGGGAACACAAGCAGCGGGAGTGGGAGAGGGAAGAGCAGGCTCCCTGTCGAGCACGGAGCCTGATGCAGGGCTTGATCCCAGGAGCCTGGGATCATGAGCTGAGCTGAAGGCAGACACTTAACAATTGAGCCACCCAGGTATCCCTAAAACTTACTTTTTATGTCTTCTTCTCCCTCTCGGCCTTTAGCATGGACTTGAATCCATTAAACTCGAGACATAGTGGGACCCTTGATCCCCCAAAATGGCTTCCAGTATGTTAGGCAATCTGGACTTTACAGTGTCACTGTGGAGATGGCATCCCTTTTTGAGGGATGTCTTTGTTAGTTTGTGTCTCCAGATTTGTAATTCTGCCAGTTTTTTTTCATTTCCTGAAAGTCAGGGTCAGTTTATGAAAAGTTGTTAAACAACATGTTAAATGTGAACTGTCAACCGTCACTCTGAACTTTCTCTGTTCAGAGCATCACATGGGACTTCACTGGGATTTAGAGTGGTTTTCTGCTTTTGGTAGTCCACTGAAGAATGGAGTTGGAAAATTGTTTTATACTGTTAATGATTGTCTGCCCAAGCCCTGCTGAAATGTCATGTTAATATCATATTATTTATCAAACGTATCTTTAGTAAAGCTGGATAGAGTTTGGCTTGGGAAAAAAATTTTTTTTTTCTGAAGTTAACCTATAAAATAATAGTGCTTTCTCTCCTAGCCACTAATCTCTGACAGAAAATCCTAGATGTTGCATAAGACACCAGAATAAGACTTTGGATAAAGACTGAAGCACAGGTTGCCAGAACTTTGTGGATTTTCCATTACAGACATTTATGTCTAAATAGGTAAATATTATTTGAACTGGGACAACTTAAACATTTCAAATCAATGGGAAGCCTAAGATTCTCATGTATCACACACTGAAAATTTTTACCAAAGAAGTTTACTAGGAGTAAGTTAATTTTGGTGACCTTGCCTCTCTCCATTTCCCCTAATGACCAGGGTTTAAGCCAAGGACCAAGAGCAAGGCTGGGTGGGAGGGAGATCATGGAGAGAACAAGGTGCCTGACGGTCCCCACATCAGATTGGTCAGGGGAATACGTGAGAATCCAGATGCCAAAAGTTGAAAAGAAACCATGGAAAATGGGGTGATATGATATCCCTTTTAATCTCTTTTGTTTTTTTTCCAGGGGATTCGATGTTGGTGCAAGTCGAACAATAGACTCAGCAAGAGCAAAGTTCACGCACAATAGGTGCTCCAAAGAGGACGTTAATGCAAAAGGAAATCAGGCCGCTTAGAGAACAGAATGTTGCCTTTTGTCTTAAATTCAAGCCAAATTTAACTCAGAGAAGACAATTCTGAGCAGAACAGTTATACGGCTTCTCACATTGGTTCAATGAGAACCTATAAATGTGTCTAAGAAAGGTCATCGAAGCAGTGTCTGATAACACTAAGAAGTTGTCAGTTGATAGATCTTCTGTCAATCCATTCATTTGTTTGCAAAATGTGTTCTGGATGCCCACTGTACTCCAGGCACAGTTTGGGGCACTGAGGATAAGAATAGAATAAAACAAACTTTAACTTTAAACTCATGCGGTAGAAGAACGGATAGCACACAAATAAAGGCATGAATGAATATCAGATGGGGATGATGCTATAAAAGAAAATATAAGGGAGAAAATATATTTCCTCTTGCAATGAGGAGATAGGGAATATTTATGATGAGATGGGAAGATATGACTTGTCTGTTAAGGTGACATTTATGCAAGAGAGGGAGTGGGTCAGGAGAAGCATGTTCAGAGAAGAGCCTGGAGAGGTAGCTGGAGTTCTGATCAGGAGGCCACTGTGGACTATATTAGGATAGTGTGGTAGCTTTGACAAGAGAAAAAGAGGTGGTAAAAGTCGTGAAATTCTGAAGGAAGAGAGAGAGGGAGAGAGATGATAGGCAGACATCTATTTATCATCTATTCAGTTCAAAAATACAATTTTGGTACTAGATCACTGCTGTCTAATTGGCTTTGAAGACCTCATCAAGGATGATAAGGAGAACATCAATGATCCTGGACTTGCAGTAGTCAGGCAATTGTTAAAATATCCACTCTTATTAAACTTAAATAAGGTGCTGTTGTGATAGGCAGCCTGTAAGATGGTCCCGAATGACCCTCAACTCTTGTTATCTATGTCCTTATGCAGTTCCCTCTTGCATTGAATCAAGGCAACCCCTATGCCTAATAGAACTCTGCTGTGGTGATGGTGTGTGACTTCTGAGGCTAGGTTCCTAGTGTACTGAAGCTTCCACCTTGTATCTCAAACCCACTCTTCCTGAGGGAAGTCAGCTGCCATGTCTGAGGATACCCAAGCAGTTCTATAGAGACACCCTTCGGCCTAACCCCAAGAGCTAGCAATGATTTTCCAGCCATGTGGAAGTGTATATCACAGCTCCAGTCAAACTTTAACCGGAGTGCAGACCTGGCTGACATGCAATGGAACGTCATGACAACCCTAAGCCAGAGACCACCCAGCGAAGCCATTCCTGATTTCAAGACCCAAAGAAACTGGGGGAGATAATAAATGTTTATTGTTGTTCTAAGCCACTAAACATGGAGAGGAATTTGTTATGCTTAAATAATTTGTTATAATAGGTAATAATGCAGATACTGATAGAATACAATATAATAAAAGGTGTCTAAAAAGTACCGAGGGAAAGGTAATTATAAAGACTATCAAATGGTATGGCTATTGATATGAGCAAGAGATTGATATGACCAAGGAAGAAAAGCAAGAGAAGACTCACCAGGATCGTTCACCACTTAAAAACTAAGTGTGGAAATAAATGGGTCTTCCTGGCAACATATAAAGAGATTGTCAGCTCCTGCAGCCAGAAGACAGGGAAGGTGAGGATCAGGGCTAGAACTTTATTATAAGAGTAACAAAGCTCCAAAAAAGATTCAATTTTCAAACATGGATGGTCTGCAATGCCAATGTCAGGACCCTTGATGGGAAGTAGTGGGATGCTAAGACTTGAGATAGGGATATCAGAGTTGATGAATTAAAGCACTTTAAATCCCAACATCATCTCGAACCCCCACCTGCCATGTTCAGGTTTAATACTTCTCCCTTGCCTGAAAATGATGCAGATGTCTCTACCTTGTAGGAAAAGCCGTCCCCTCTCAAGATCTACCTCCTGGTATGCCAACAACTAAAGCTGAGCCTCAATATTATCCAACCAGGAAGAGCTGGGTATGCTAAGGGAGGAAACAGTCTATTTTAAATGCATGGCAGGACCTAACCAACATGTACCCATAGGTACAAGATGGGATCCTAAGGATGCTGGATTAAGGAAGGTGGAATACAAAGTTGGATAAGCCACAGTTTATTAACATGGGAATATTTTACCATTGCACAAGGCTTACCGCCCTGGCACACAACCTTGGGGAATGGAAGTAATATGCTGCTAAGATGACTGTTGGAAATTTTTTGATGGGGTCCATGCTAAGTGAAGTATATTTACCAGGTTATTATGGCAGATAAGGAAGAAGAAATAAAAATGGCCAGGAGAAATGGGCAAGCTATTTTGTTGGAAGGCCAGAGGACACTATTTCCCAACATGATAAGGAATGTACAGGTCAGAGGGGAACCAGCACTGCTGAGAAGCTCACTAGTGGCTGTCCTCTATAGGTCATGCTGATAGTAAGGGATACTTGTATAGAACTGTGCTCCCTGATAATAACGGAGATGATAGGAGCCAAAATTATAACAGAAGCAAAGTGAGAATAATTATTATAATGAGCACCAAGGTTGATGAGGCAGCTGAGAGTGTATTTAACAGTTATCAAAAAGTTTGTTTTGCACCTTTTTCTGAGTGGGTGGCGTGGGCTCAGGTTCAGAAACTGGGCAAAACATGGATCCTAAAGCATGAATCCTAAAGCATGACAATAGACTATAAGAAACTCTACTAAGTAGTAACCCCACATGTACTTGCTATGTCATATATGGTATTTTTGCTAGTGCAGATTAATAAAGCCTTAGGTGTATTGAGTATGGCCACTGATGAGGTAAATGCATTCTTTTCTAATCATATCACAAAGGAAGATCAGAAATGGTTCACATTCACTTGAGCAGACAATGGTATATATGTATAGTGTTGTACTCAGGGCTGTGTTAACTCTCCCACTCTCATCAGAGGATTGCCCAAAGGATCTGAACTATATAGATAATCTGCAGAAGATCATATTGGTCCCACATAGTGATAATGTCATGTTCTTTACACAGAATGATCAAGAAATAGTAAATATGTTGGACATCTTGATGAGCCATATGCATTCCAGGTTAGAGATAAACCTAACGAAGATTCAAAGGTCTGCTATACATATTAGTGAAGATTTTGAGGGGTGCCTGGGTGTCTCAGATGGCTAAGCATCCAACTCTTGATTTTGGTTCAGGTCATGATCTGAGGGTGGTGACATTGAGCCCTGCATTGGGCTCCACTCTGGGCAGGGAGTCTGCTTGAGATTCTCTCTCCCTCTCCTTCTGCCTCCCCCCACCCCATTCTCTCTCTCTCTCCCTCCCTCTCTCCCTCAAATAAATAAATAAATCCTAAGAAAAGAAAAAAAATATTTTGATATGCAGTGATATGGGACATGTCAGAACTTCCCTTCCAAAGTAAAGGACAAATTACTGCATCTACTACCTCTCACCACTAAGAAGGAAACAAAAAGCATTGTAGGCCTCTTTGGGTTATGGAGATAGCATATTCTACATTTGGGAATACTTCTCTGATTCAAATACCAGGATACACAAAAGTTTGACCTCTTTGAATAAATCCAGAACAGGAAATGGTTCCATAGAAGGTACAAATTTTGATGCGAGTGGCCCTGGTTTTGGGGCCACATGATGCTGCAGACTCTATGGTATGAGAGGTATCTGTTGACGGTAGAGATGCTATATGAATTTTATGGCAAACCCCAATTGGAATATCATAAGGTAGATCTTTGATGTTCTGATGCAAAGCAATGCCATTTGTAAATGAGAATTACATACCTCTTGGACACTAGCTCCTGGCATACTATTAGGCCATAGTAGATACCTGGTCAAGGTATATAAATTGACCAGGTGATCAGAACTGCCTACCTCAAACTGGTTCTTTTAGACTCACCAAGTCATAAGTTTGGATGGGTAGAGTAGCAATTTATTATAAGATGGAATTGGAACATCTGGGGTTGTAATGACAAAACCAAAAGGCACAAGAAAACTGCATAAGCATGTGCCCCGACTCCCCCATGGGATCCAACACTTGTACAAGCATCTATCTCTTCCTTAACTCATATCTATGATCAAATGGTGGGAGGAGGGACGTCCTTTACAACCCAGTGAGGGAGGAGGGAAATTGCTGAGGTTGGTTCGTGGATGGATTGGCTCAAGCTGTTTCTATATGTCAAAAATGAATTACAACTATACTACTGCTTCACTAATGGGAAATACTGAAAAAGAGTGATAACAGGAAATTCTCCTATTGAGAAAAGCTCTGGGTGGTGAACCTGGTTACTTTGGTCACCAGATCACCCGCTTTGTATGAAAACTTAAGTAGTCCTATTAGAATGTATACAACCTTGCAACCGAATTGATTGGTTATTCTGGAGCCTGACAGAGAAAGTTTAGCAAGTCAGGAACAGGGAGGTGTAGGAAAAAGGAACAGGGATAGATTAGCATGAGCAGTCATGAAGTATGAAGGTCTTTGTATCACATAATATCACTTGGAAGACATTTGCCACAGTAGGGGTCCTAAACAACAAAGTAGAAAGAATGATTCAGTCGATTAACATCACCCCTTCTACTAGTGGCAGCCCCAGTTTTTGCACAATAGATTTATGAATGAAATAGCTGATGGGAAGAATGGAGGTTCTGCATGGGACCAAAAGCAAGAGCTCTCCTTCACTGAAGGTGACTGCCACTGCCAAACATCCAAACTGCCATCAATGGAGACCAATACCAAGTTCTCTCTATGTACCACGTTTCAAGGAGAACAATTTTGGCGGGAAGTTGATAATACTGGATCTTCTCTACATTGAAAGGGGCAACAATTCATCTTGAGCAGAATCAATAAATATTCTAAATATGGATTTGCCTTTTTGTCTCAAAGACCTCCACCAGCACCATTAGCTGAGGGTATACAGAGTTTCACCACCAATGCTGGATCCCATACATCCCATTGGACAAAGGGACACTCTACAGCCAAGGAAGTATGGCACTGGCCACAAGACCACGGGATCCACTGGTCATATCACATACTGCACCACCTAGCTGGTGTGATAGAATGATGAAAGGGTGTGTGAAGGGGTGAGCTTGGAGATCTACATGAGAGGATGGAACACCATCCTCATTCATGCAGTTTGTAGCCTAAATCAACGATCATTCTATGGTGCTCTGTCTTCAATACACAGAATACCTGAGTCCAAGATGAAAGGAGTAGAAATAGGAGTGGCCCCATGACCATGACTACAAGTGACTTGGGAAAATTTGTGCTTTCCATGCCTGTAAGTTTAGAGGCCCTGCTTCCCACAAGGAAGTGCTTTCACTAGGGAACTGCTGGTGCCTAGTCACTTTGGGCTTGTCATGTCAAGAGACAAGTGGGAAGATAAGAGAAGACTTTGCCAGCAGGGATAACTAACCCTGATTCTCAGGAAGAGCGAGAGAGTTGCCATCACACAAAAAGGGCAAAGAGGAATAAGTTTGGTACTCATGTGATCCACCTGGGTGTCTCTTGACAACCCTTGTCAACTTTGATGGTGAAAGAAGTTAAATAGCAGAGACTGAGAAAGGCATAGTGACCATGAGATCTGACCTCTGAGACGAGGCCTAAGAGATGAGGGTCTGGGTCATTCTCACAAGATAAGTCACACAGACGAGCATATGTACTAGCCGAGGGAGCTTGAAGAGGTGATAGAGGTGGGAGATGATTACTGTCAGTGCAGTCCCAATGCCAGCTGTGGCAAGAGCAGCTGTAGTTCATTGTGCAAACATTCTTCTCAGTTTCTCTGGTAAAACATGTCCATCAGCATCAGGAAGGAATAACTGCCAGATCTGAGCAATACTAAGGGTGGTCTCTATGGATGCTATGATGTGCTGAACATATTTTCCCACTTCGGCGCTAATTATTCAGTCCTTCGTGTATTGGGAATTGCTGTCAGCCTAATGCAGCCCCTTACCCAAAACCATGTTCCTTTCGTAGAACCAGCCCTCATTCGATGACTGGCTGATGTTGGATATAAAGAACCAGTCCTGGGCACCTGGGTGGCTCAGTTAGTCAAGCAACTGTCTTAGGCTTGGGTCAGGAACCCGGAGTGTCGGGATCGAGTCCCGCGTCGGGCTCCCAGCTCCATGGGGAGTCTGCTTCTCCCTCTGACCTTCTCACTTCTCATGCTCTCTCTCACTGTCTCTCTCTCAAATAAATAAATAAAAATCTTAAAAAAAAAAAAAAAAAGAACCAGTCCCCTTGCCACAATTTGGGACAACTCTCACAGCCATTGCAATTCCAAAGTTCTCCAGAAACGGGCTGAAATCTTGTCATAATTATATCACAGTTCAACATTTCCCTCCTCCTAGTCCTACCTCCTTCATTCCCAAACTTACTGATTCCTAGAACACTTCCTAATACACTTCACTTTCCCGTAAACTTCTTGCAAATAAATCTTTATTTCAAGTCTCTTTCTCAGAGATCCCAACCTACACTATAGGATTAGGTATTATTATTTTTATTATTATTAGCCACTCATTAGAAAATAATTTGATCTCCCCATACACACACAAAAACTATAAGGTTAATATTAAAGTCATCTTAGTACAGTTGAGGAAAGTGAATTAAATACCTTACCCAATATCACACAGTCATGTAACTAATGGAGTCAGGGTTTGAACCAGAACCCTTGTTCACAGAACAAGCCTATGAGTTCTGTGAGTGCCTGAATATTGTTGTCAAAAGCAACAGCATAAACAAAGCTAATAGATAAATAGGTGATAGATAGATAGATAGATGATAGAGGACTTGTATCTATAATATTCCAGGAAGGGCAGTAGTAAATGGTGGCTGGAGTTTGGGAACTAGAGGAGAGGTGGGAGAAGATAAGTCTGAAAAAGAGGAGTTCAAACTGGGATAAGCCAAGAATGTCACAGCAGACATGGACCTACCCCAAGTTGAACCAGTTCTGTAGAATTCCCAAGATGCTCTTATCCCCCCAAAGAAAAAACAATATGACTTCTTGACTAGGCAAACGCTCATGGAAAATTTCCATTTACATTCTGTTATATCTTTGTCAGGTATGAGAAAAGGCAGGGGGGTGGAGGGAGAAGTATATGGCTAGAGCATAGAAAGAAATCCAAAACCCTCCTCTCCGGGGTTCATGGGGTGAAGGTGCCAGTCCCGGAATGCTGCACTCCTACCCTCCTTTGTTTATTCAGCCCTGGGGCTGAGGTTTGCCTTGGAGTTGTAACCTTTATAAGGGGTTTGCTTAATGACAGAATTATTCAGCTGCATACCTCACCCCAATTAGAAAAAGGCTATTTGGATTCTAATTGGCCTTGACACAAGTCTGCTTAAAGAGATTCCCCAAGAATTATAGAGCTACTTTCAGAGTTTGACTTGGCCGGGAATATGAAATGTAACATGGTTTTTCAAATTTTCTGCACTTACCATGAAACGACCAAGCCACAGGTATCAAACATGCTTTGTTTTTGTGTTATAATCACATTACAAATTGAACATTTCCACATGTGCAAGTTGGCAAATCTAAAATGAATGATTATGAAGATTGTAATTACATATATCAGGTATATATGGCCTACATATTTTCACTCACACAAAAGTGTATTTTCTCAAGTCCCTAGACATCCATGTGTAGTGTGTTTATAGGATGTAAAACCATCATCCTATATATAAGCCAAAAATGTATATTTTTAAACAGTTATCACCAGGTCAGGTGATAAGTCGACATAATATTTGGAAGGTGCAAATACCAGGAAGGGATAGAGATTCTTAAGTTAACCATGAGGAAATGACTAACAATAACAGGTTGAAATTAAGAAGAATATAATTTGTCCTAAATATCAGGAAGAGAAAAAATAAGCTTCCTGGCTACAATAACTGTTAGACTATGAAATAATTCCTAAGGGAAGTGGAGATCTCTCCCTCACCCTAGACTTTGGAAATGAGGCATGCATTCTTGGAGTCCCTTACAACAAGTCATCTTGCTAGGGGAGAGGAAGGAGAGCCTTTCCGTTTCCATTTTCTGTGACTTGATAATAAGGAAAAATATCAAAAACAAGCATGTAATTACCCACTAAATTTTCACCAAACCACCTTTGCACAAGATCCTGCATTTACCTTGTAGTGAACATTATGAGTCCTATTCCTTCACGGCCAAGAAAAATCCCACAGTCTTGCAATTTGTAGCAACCTGGAATCCTTTTATTCCAAATTTCTCTTGGTCCTGCCAGCCACTTGGTGGTCTTTTGCTCATCTCTGAGCACCTTTCCCTGCTACTGCAATGGAGAATTTTCTAGAAAAGCAAGTGTATTCATCAGGGTTCCTCTCTTTATCCCTCTTTAACCCCAACTGTTCTTTCCTAGTTCACAGAGAAAAAGAAAGCATAAAGTGTGAGCATGATCAAACCCCCTCTCACCTATAAATAAACCTGTATCCATAATTTCCCTTCCTTCCTGTGGAGGCCAAGGCCTCTTCCTGTTCCTGCTGTAAGCTACATCCTGAGCCCTGTTATCTCCTACAGGGACCTGATCTGTCAGTCACTCACACTCTTTTCAAGCTCTCAACTGCTCCCCCAAGGTTAGTTTTGCCTCCAGGCATGTAAATATGCTTTTGCTCAGCTGTTTGGTTTTTGTGGGGGGTGGGGGGGGAAGAGGGGGTGCTTCTGCAGTCAGCTTTCTAGAGAGCAGCCCACACTACTGGTGGGCACACCCCAAGGGCCAAGGGGTGGCCATAGAGTGAATGTTCGCAGGGAAGGGGGTATGGATGGAATTTGCACTTACAGGCTGTGTGGCCACACATATGTATATATGTAGGTTTCCTCACAGTTTGGAGGTTATAGGGATGGAAGGAAAAAAGAAGGGGCTTCTGTAGGCTGGGTTGACCTCTCCCAGCTACTACATTTCAGGGCAGAGCTCTGAAGAATTCAATTGTTCAAAGTTCAAGTCTGGTCTTCGAATACCTGGCCATATAGGTATTTCTATCAAGTTCAAAGGGTAGAATATATTTAACGGTTTGTTCTGTTAATTCACAGCTTTGGATATTAGACTTCTGGTGTGTTTGCCTCCGTTGAAACTCTTGCCCAGCTCTGCTAGTGCAGCCCACCGCAAGCTGCTATAAACTGGCTTCCTTTAATTACTGTTCTCTTGCAACACTTATTATCAGTCATCAATGAGCCTTTTCCAGTTCTTTCCATTTGACATTACTGGCCAATCCCTCCTCCAGATTCTCTTTCCTCAGTGTCCCACAACTATCTCCATGTGTTCACCCTTTGTCTCTGCCCCTTCTTAGTTGTCTTTCTTGGGTGTCTTGTCTGTTATAACTCAACTGAATGGTAATGTTTCCCAGAGTTCTAGCCTCGGACTTATTCTCTTCTCATTCTACATTTCCTCTATCATTTATAGATTTGTATTTCCAAATCCATAAGTTACTTCAATGGGTCTCAGCCTAGACCCATTTTCCTATATCCAGACTGTTCTTCCCATTGGCAATATCATCTGAATGTCTCACATGCACCCCAGACTCAAAATGACCAAAACTGAACTAGTTATTCACATTTCACCTGCCTACATACACATTTCTCCTATCACATCCCCTAACTCTACAAATGGCACAAACATCTACCTAGCTTTTCAAACAAAAATCTGAAGTTATGCTTGAGTATTCTTTCCTTTATGTGTCATATCTAATCCTTTACCAACTACTATTGACCATACACTTTAAATCCCAACTGACTGCCAGTCCCTTTTCTCCGTTCTTCCAGACAGTTCTTAGGATATGCTTAGTTTTTGATACATGTTCACCTTTCCCCACATTTCCCAGTTCAGTATTTATCATGTTCTAAAATGAAATCTATTTGTGGTCATCAAATCATTGAAGTGTATCATGGCCACTTTTTAAAATAAATGAATAAAATAAAACAGAAAGGAAAATATCAGGGTGAAGTACATGAGGTTTATTAAAGCATGTTTATTAAAACTTTTGATTCATTGATACTTATCTATATACACATGCATATGTACAGATACATAGATTATATGTATTGTCTAGTATAGATTTTGACATCAATTCCACTGTGTGTGCGTTGGGGTGGGGGGGATTTTCCCACACATCCAAGCAGTTTTCTAACATCATCTGTCCTGACACTGTCTACCCTAACATAACATTAAATTCTATAGGTTAGGGGCTCAGTCCTTCAAGACTGCCCCGACCCCCACTTCAGATGTTGATCGTAAGTCCAAGTTGTTCCCTGTGTTCCTGACAAACTGGCTATAGATCGTAGTTTTCAAGGACCCCCCCTCCTTGAGGTTGATTAATTTACTAGATTGGCACATGGAACTCAGAGAAACAGTTTACTTTTTAGATCACTGGTTTATTATCAGAGAATATTAACTCAGGAACAGCCAGGTGAAAACAATGCACAAGACAAAGTATAGGGAAAGGACTCAGGGCTTCCATGCCCCCTTCTGTGGGTAATAAATACCCACATGGTCACCAACCCAGAAGCTCTCTGAACCCAATCCTTTTGGATTTTTATGAAGATTTCATTGCATAGTCACGATTGATTAAATCATTGGCCATTGGCAACTGCTCAACCTCCAGCCCTTCTTCCCCCTCCGGAAGTCAGGAGGTGGAACTGGAAATTTCAACCCTCTAATAACAGGATTGGCTCCACCAGCAACCAGCCCCCAACCTTAGGGGCTTCCTAAACTCGTCTCATTAACATAACAAAGAGACTGTCTCCTCATCACTTAGGAAATTCCAAGGGTTTTAGGAGCTCTGTGCCAGAAATGGAGATGGAGACCAAATATATATAATTTCTTACTATGACTCACTTGAGTTACAATTTAAGTTCTGTTTGTTTATTTTGGTGTTTTTTGTTGTTTTGTTTTTGTTTTTGTTACTATGCATAGCAGTGGCAAAACCTTGAAAACCATTGAACTAATTGAACTAGTTATGTGTTTCTAGTCTTGACCACTACAGTCTTTTCTCCTAGGGAGAGTTTTCTGGATTCTAAATCTGATCACATTCTGGCACTGCTAAACTCTGTAATGGCTCCTCATGATCACCTACAGGATAAATCCAAAGTCTTCACAAAGCTTTAGGGATTTTGGTCATTTGAACTCAGCATTCTTCCTTATGACTCTGGGCTCTTATACTGCTGTCTCTTTTGTCCTGAATATGTTTCTCTCCATTATCTGCCTCACTGAACTACACACCATGTAGGCTTCATGTTGGTGTCAGGAATCACCTTGAGACTTCCTGGGGTAGAATTCTGTGTCTCTGCCCATTCATAGTTTCATGGTAGTCAGCATTTTTTCCTCAATGCAGGATAAGGGAACCTACAAATTCTTCCAGGCCCCATATACACAATTAACACTTTGATGTATTTTCTTCCAATGTATATGCTAAATTTTATAAAATTTTCACGACAACATATATATACAGGTCTGATTTTGACATTTTGCTTTAACATGAAATCACACGAATTTCCCCCATGTTATCTCATTTTTTTAAGCATAACATTGTAAGTGTCTTTAAAACATATGATCAAATCAGACATGTGATTTGAAAGTATAAACTTGCTGATGAAGGGCTGATGGGAGTGTGGACAGACTGGAATCGGGGAAATCAGACAGAAGTCTACTTGGTCAGCCAGGTAAGTGACCAGAGACAAAGAGAACTAGAATAATGTAGAGTCAGCACGAAAAAAGGAACAAAAGGCACTGGAGCATATACAAGAGAACTTAATGAGGAGGAGCTGACAGACCCTGGGTTCCATGTGCCAGCTCAGGTAGAGGCGGGAGTCTCTATTAGTTGATGCAGTAAACCAAAGTACAGAGGAAACATCATAGAAGAAAGTTTTATGGAGAACAATAAATTGAGTTTGCATACTAATATAACCATTGGAGGAGTCTTCAATGTAATGATAATAGTTTAATGATTCAGAGTTTAATAAATATGAAAAATAAGTTTAGAGAAAATTATAAAATGTATATATTAAATTAGAAAAAATTCAGTAGTAAGAACTGTCAGAACGAGTTGTAAGTTTAGAGAGAATTGAGAGATTTTAGGGTGAGCAAGAGCTCCAGGAAAATAAGAGTTAATAAAAAATAAAATGTAATGCACAGGTCAGCTATGGATAATATTTATATAAGCATACAAAAATATACTCATTATCATCATTTTAAGCCCTTAGTTTTGAGCTACCTAGGAATTGGTATCTACCTATGTTGGGAGGATAGGAGGAAAAAATATGGAGAGATAATGCAGGGCAGCTTGACCCTTATTTTCCATCGCAGGAATCTGAAGATAGTATCTGAAATTTAAGTCAATTAATACATAGCAATATAAAATAGTATTTATAAATGAGTATTTACACTCCTAAGAGGCTTGAAGTTGTGTGCATGTGGAATCAGGAAGAGGGAGTCACACAGGAAGCCAACAGATTTTTTTAAATATTTATTATAAGATAAAGTAATGTGACTTCTAAAAATTAAAATAATTAAATAACAAGCAGATTAAAGAAAAAGCCTATAGCTATAAGTATATATATGGATACATATATATATGTATTTTAATGCATGGCTAGAAAAGGATGTATATCAGTAAGTGTTCCCTCAGTGAATCATCATACAGTGAACACACCCATGTAAGCGTCGCCTAGGTTAAGAAGTAGAACTTACTTGCACCAGAAGTTCCTTTTTTCACTTTCCACATTATGAATGCTTCCCTCCTATGCAAAAGTGACCACAAGCCTCATTACTACTATCAATGAGCAGTAGTGTCTGGTTTTAAAAATTTATATAAATCAGATAATACAGTATGTATTCTCTCACATCCAGTTTTTTAAAGATTTACATACTTATTCAAAAAAAAAGAGAGAGAGAGAGAAAGGGTGAGTGTGTGAGCAGGGGGAGGGACAGAGGGAGAGGAAGACAAACAGACTCTGGCTGAGCAGAGAGCACTATGTGGGGCTCCATCTCAGGACCTTGAGATCATGACCTGAGCCAAAATCAGGAGTCTGATGTTTAACAGACAGAGTCACCCAGGAGCTCAGCATCCAGCTTCTTTTTCTTAAAATTATATTTTGTGAAACTCACCCATGTTATCCTGTATAGCTGCAGTCATTGATTTTAAATACTAAATAGTATTTACCTGTCTTCAAATACCACAACCACTGTTACACTTATCTATTCTACTGCTAATAGATACTTCGATTGTTTACAGTTTGGGGTTATTATGAATAATGCTCCTGTGAACACCTTTGTGTACATTAATTATGGTGCATATATGTATATATTTCTGTTGAGTAGCTGGCTCATGTCACATAGCATATACAGGTTTCCCCCACCATCTGAAAGTAGAGCATTCCTATAAAACCTTTTGTAAGTTGAAATGGAGTACAACAAAGAAACAATTACCATTAATTATATTGAAAAAATTTTTAAGCATTAGCAGATTCAAAAAAAGCTTTTAAGCTTTTCTGATACTCTAAGACAGACACATATTGCTAACAAATGCACAAAATAAATCAAGATAAAGCACAGAGGTTCACAGACACAGTTCAAAGCTATGGTAGCTTGATGCCAAGATGCTGAGTGTAGTTCCCAGGGAAGGAGCTTGGTGGCACCACTCTCACTTCTGGAAGTGTGTGCTGCCTCTATGAGGGCTCCCTGCAAAGCAAACACTGAACGTTATACAATCCTCATCTTTTTTAGTAAAACTGGGAAATCTTCTCTGGATTCTTTTTAGTTATCAGAAACAGGTACAGTGGAGGTGCTTTGGAAAAGCAAAGTGCCTAACATGAACTTTCAAAAAACAGGGAATACCTGTTTAAATATCTGTTTAATCAACACACAAAACAGATAATCATATCAAAAAATGGGCAGAAGATATGAACAGACACTTCTCCAATGAAGACATACAAATGGCTACCAGACACATGAAAAAATGTTCATCATCACTAGCCATCAGGGAGATTCAAATCAAAACCACATTGAGATACCACCTTACACCAGTTAGAATGGCCAAAATTAGCAAGACAGGAAACAACGAGTGTTGGAGAGGATGTGGAGAAAGGGGAACCCTCTTACACTGTTGGTGGGAATGCAAGTTGGTGCAGCCACTTTGGAGAACAGTGTGGAGATGCCTCAGGAAATTAAAAATAGAGCTTCCCTATGACCCTGCAATTGCACTACTGGGTATTTACCCCAAAGAAACAGATGGAGTGAAAAGAAGGGCCATCTGTACCCCAATGTTTATAGCAGCAATGGCCACGGTCGCCAAACTGTGGAAAGAACCAAGATGCCCTTCAACGGACGAATGGATAAGGAAGATGTGGTCCATATACACTATGGAGTATTATGCCTCCATCAGAAAGAATGAATACCCAACTTTTGTAGCAACAGGGACGGGACTGGAAGAGATTATGCTGAATGAAATAAGTCAAGCAGAGAGAGTCAATTATCATTTGGTTTCACTTATTTGTGGAGCATAACAAATAACATGGAGGACATGGGGAGATGGAGAGGAGAAAGGAGTTGAGGGAAATTGGAAGGGGAGGTGAACCATGAGAGACTATGGACTCTGAAAAACAACCTGAGGGTTTTGAAGGGGCGGGGGGTGGGAGGTTGGGGGAGCCAAGTGGTGGGTATTAAGGAGGGCACGTATTGCATGGAGCACTGGGTGTGCTACAAAAACAATGAATACTGTCACTCCGAAAAGAAATTTTTAAAAAAATGCAATAAATAAATAAATAAATACCTGTTTAAACATATATAATGTTTGAACAATTTTCTAAAATGGTAGTGCCAGCCTGTGCTCCCACCAGCAACGTGTGAAACTTACCATTGCTCCAGGTTTTATCAACCCTCAGTATTTCTAGTCTTCTCAATTTTAGTTACTCTGGTGTGTGTGAAGGGATATCTCATTAAAGCTTTAAATGGTCTTCCTTGATTTTCAAGGATATTGAATATTCAGATACCATCTTTTGTGAAGTGTCTAATTAAGTCTCTTGCCTATTTTTCTATTGAGGTTGTCCATCTTTTTCCTTATTGATTGAGGAACACAAAATATTCTAACCAGTTATCCTTTCAGTTAGAACTCTGAATCTCATTTAATAAATTTCTTTACGTTAAAGTCATGAAGATATCCCAACTATATGTTATGTCAAGTTTTGTTGTTTAGCTTTTACTTCTGGGTATGCAGTTCACCTAGATTTGATTTTAATTTGCGATATGATGTAAGGCTGGTGTCAATTCTCTGTAAATTAATTTGTGAATTTAATGAGTCTCCCATTAAAAAAAAAAAAAAAAGGTCAAAAAGACTTTTGGAACTGAATAAGCTGATTCTAAAATTCCCTAAGAAAAAATAAGCAATCAGTAATGGCTGGGAAATTCTGAAAAAGTTAAACAATTGCACGGGATTGGTCCATTAGTTGTGTTGGCTATGCACTGAACAATTCCTGGGGGTGAAAGAGAAGGTACCATCATTAACCCTATAGTTTATGCTGAAAATGAGCCATGTAAAACTCACATGATTATACAGAATAGATTTGACCCTACATAAAACTTATTAAAAAGCCTTATTGATTAAAATACCATGTTAATGGCCTCTTGACTAATTAGTGGAAAGAGTGAAAGCCCCCAGAATAAACCATGTTCATATGGAAATCTACATGAAAAAACAGCATTTGAAGCCAGTTGTAAAAAGGTCAATTTTTGACAAAAGGTGGTGGGAAACTAAACAGAATCCCTGTTATTCCTTACAACAGAATGAATTTAGATGGATCAAAACAAAATTTAAAAATAATTAGAATGGGAATTTCTATGTATGAGCAAAGAAGAAAGAGAAAGAAAGAAAGAAAGAAAGGTGAGAACGAACGTCACTGCAGGAATCATCTCTGCAAGGTGAAACAGAAGATCACAAAGGATGTTAAAAGTATGATTTATATCACAAATAAAAGGCTATTTATTTAAGTAGATGGCTTCTTAGAAAACAAAACCAATGACTCAATAAAAATCTCAACAAAAGAGAGGAACAGATAACTAGACATAAAAAGAAAAAGTAATAGTTTTTAAACATACAAAAACTTCACACAACCTCACTCATAGTAAAATCCACTGTATTTTACCACCTTAGATTGGCAAAGATCAAAATACTGTGTTATGTATTGTGTTGGTATGGGGAAACAATGATGAGAATATAAACTGATGACAACCGTTGAGAGATGAATCTAATGCCCATACTTTTTGACTTTGCAATTTTATGACTTTCTGCCAGGATATTCATTTAAGTTCCCAAGAGTGAAATATTCAGAATACTGCTAAGTGTTTATTAGTAGAGAACTGGTCAATCAAATAATGGTACTATGGAATATTACATACTTGAAAAAGGAGAAGACAAAGAGGAAGGGGAGAAGGAGAAAAAGAAGAAGAGAACTTCATTTGAATTTATATGCAATGATCCAAGATAAAGTAAATTTTAAAAATCCAGGAGTGTGCAGGATGCTAACATTTCTGGAAGAAATAAAAGGAGTGATATGCATGTCTTCTGAAAAGATGTCTAAGAATCTTACAACTGGATTTGTTTGTAAAGGGGAACCAGGTTGCTGGGATACAAGAGAAGAAAGAAAATTTATTTTTATTTTAATCCCTTTTAAAACTTTTGAATTTTTACCATGAACAGATACAGTCTATGCAAAAAGATTAATGAAATAATGAAAATTGAAAAGAAAAATTAAAACAGGAGGGATTGCAGTGAAACTCAATACAGACCATTTATCATTATTATTATTGAACATGGATTATGCACCAAACTCTTCACATACATCAAATGTTTGCTATCCTTTCCCCTACTGTGTGGTAGTTATTACTATAACCCACCCCCCCCATAGAAACTCATTAAGCAATAACAGAGCTGTAATCCTTATCTCTATATGTCTGGGTCAAACCATGTGCATTTTGCATTGTTTCCTATTGCTGTGACACATTTTACTGCTGTTGTCTTTAAAGCCAACTTTGATGGTGCCACATGGCACTAGCGAGCTTTTCATCCTTCTATTTTTTCACTTGCCCCTCTTCATTCCCTCTCCACTTCCTCATGCTCGCATGAACCCATGTACACACAGAAATGACTTTGTTTGGAAAGCAACCACCTACCATGAAGTGACCCAGAACCTTGCACTGTTCCATGGATAATTGTAGGAAACCAACAAATAGTTTTCATGCTCAAGACATATGTGAGTAATTGTTCAAAGTTAAGTGGCATCCATCCTACTCTGCATAGCTGGGCTGTTCATGCAACCCTCAACCCTTGCATTCCTCTGCAAAGTATTCTGTTTACACAGGCAAAATCCTAAGCACATGGATATCTTAGGCTGTCTTCATGATCCAATTCCAAATATTCAAAACACAAAGAACAGGATACAGTTGATATAGAAAAAATGTAATTGCTAGTTATTCAGTGGGAAAATAAAATGGCATCCCTTGTCATCAGAATGGAAGAGGGATAGAGTTCACAGCCTTTGGGGTCAGATACACCTGGGTGGGTTCCCAGCTCCTTTATGAACCTAATGTGTAATCTGGGGAAAATTTCTTAACCTTTTTAGCTTTAGGTTCCCAGATGATAAAGTGGGAATGATGACGCTATCTCATGTGTAGGATTGTCGTCATGGTTAAAAGAAATAAAAGCATTATCCTTAGTGCTAAATGCATACTAAGGATTCAATAACTGACAAATACTATTTTAGGTACTAGTAGAATACTCCATTCGTCAAACCATCAGTAAGTCCTACTGACTCTCTCTCTAGAACGTGATCCAGCTGAGACACTTCTTTAGCTCTTCCACAATTGTTCCCTGGTTTATCTGGTTTCCCCAATTTCATTCTTTTTGCTGTTCATATCCTCATATCAGGATGTCTGAGGATTCTTACACACTGCTCCTTCTAAACTGCTACACAGTTCACCCAGATCGTTCACGGAGGACTTTTCTCTAACATTCAGGTGTCTATGTGAGGGTCACATAGATGCTCAGAGATGCTTGACCCAGCCAAGACACATGCTGTTTCCTATGTCCCCCAGAGCCTAGAACAGTGCAAAATAAATATTTCCAGTTCAAAATATCCATGTGCTATAATGTCATGTAACTTTAAAATAAAAGCCACCAGAATTTTTATTATGTGCTAACTGCCATCTTTACATGTTTTTCTCTGATCAACATACAGCCAATTACTTTTTATTACTTCCCTGATAAGGGAACCAAGGATCAACGAGTTTGCATATTTTGCTTAGTGTATTTCAAGGCATAGGGATAGGTTTGAAGTACACGAGAGAAAATCATTCTCATTCTAATTATTCTTAAATGCTTTTATTATACCCAAGAAGAAAGTCTCAAATTAGAGCTAATATTTCTCTAACATCTCTCATAGTTCCAAATACCCCCTTTTTGAATAAAGAGCAAGTAGATGAAGAGAACACAGTCTTAGGCAGACCACAGAGTGGTCATAATCAAAATAGGTTACGTTTTGCTGTGGGCAAAGAAAGACACCCAAAGTCTCAGTGTCTGAGCAAGTCAAAAGCATATTTCTTTATCAAGGTTTATATCTTAATGGATATAGTAGTGTTCAGAATGGAAGTGGGTCTGAGCCATTATTTCTCGGGAACCGGGGTGGAGTCCACCACCTTAGGGCTACAGCGGGCAGAGCCCACAGCTTCCTTTGCCACATCAGAGGAAGAAAAGTAGAGAGTACTGTTGTTAAATTCTTTGGCCCACAAGTGCTATGTCTACCTCCTCACGACCCATCAGATAGAACTCGTCACGTGAGCATCTCAAACAGGAAAGTGTTCTCCCTGTGCCCAGGAAGGAGGGCCTCAGCCACAAGTATCTTGCTAGAATCTAATAATAATATAGTTCTTTGTTGTGCTTGTTTTTATGATTAAGTGATATTTGTGGAAAGTGACTTTCTATTGACAAGTACTTCTAAAAGAAAATTATCAAGGTGTAAAAAATGAATCGAGATGAAAAAATGTTAAGTTAATAATACTGATGGTATACAGATAGAGCGAAAAAGCAGTATTATATAAATGGTTAAAATTTGGGAATCACTGTTCTATGAGATTACACAGCTAGTTTGTGGCAAAAATGCTAAGATTGCTGGTATCTTTGACTCTACCTTAGTATGTTCTCCATATTGCTGTTGCTTTTGCATGAAGTGTGGTAGTCGATTAAGCCTTGGAGATGGTCCTGAATCTTTTCTGAATGATTATAATATTAATGAAAAGAAAATCCCATTTTCTCTAATTATTCTTTAATTTTTTATATCTTTGGATGGCATTTTAGGAAAAAATGAAAGGAGCTAGAAATTACTTTTTAGTTAGTTCTACAAAATGTATTGGACTCACTGGAAGAATATGACGAGGAAAAGTACTGATTTTAAGTACATGAAAGAACAGTATGGAAAATGTCACCCATTTAAATAGCAGTGGACACTAAATTAGTAATGCCAATAGGGGGATGCTTTTCCAAAAAGACCATTGAAGAAATTCAGAGTGAAATAATGCAAGTCTTTATCCTTTGTTTTAAAAAAAAGATTTTATTTATTTACTTGACAGAAAGAGAGAGAGTATAAGAGAGAATAAACAGGGAGAGCAGCAGAGGGAGAGGGAGAGAGAGAAGCAGACTCCCCGATGACCTGGAGTCCAATGCCGGACTCGATCCCAGGACCCTGAGATCATAACCTGAGCTGAAAGCAGACGCTTAACCAAATGAGCCACCTGGGTGGCCCTGTAAGTCTTTACCCTTTAGTCCATATTTTTTGTTGTCGTTTTTCAAAAGAGGTTTATAAAGCCAGAGATCTAATTGAATATTTCTGCTATCACAATAAATTTATTTCTCAAAAATTTTTCATTGAGGTTCCCAATTTATTCTTCCATTACCTTCCTTTGAATCTGTCAAAGGGAAGACCTTAGTCCACACTCTTCTTTTTAGGAACTGAATTTGATGAGAGAATTGGTCTTTGACAAAAACAAAGTAAAGCAAAGCAAAACAAAGAAGTTGGCACTGTCCTCTTGAGCTTCTGGAATCTTTTCCCCTCCCAGGTAAATAGAATGCTTAAATTGCTGCCCCCCTCTCTGTTTTATCTGCCCCAGCCTTTCCATTCAGAGAGGGCCTCCAATTTGTCCCCTCACATTCTTTTTTTACCCTACTGTCATCTCTTCAGAAAATATCCCTTCCCCTTGCTACCACAGAGAAAAGGATCAATTCACTAATTCACAATAATACTGACTGAAATCACTTAATATGTCCCTGCTTCTAGAAGAACCCATGTTTATCTTAGGTGAAAAGAATGTGACTGTTCCAGACCAAGATGACTTCAATGGTGGTGGTGAGGAGATATTTTTTGACAAGGTCATGACACTAGCTGGCCTCCTGCTAGTCTTGTTAATTTTGCTTCTTTGGTAAAATCTCTGATTCTTTGTTCTTCTGATGTACATATCTTGATTTAAAGATACTGCTGCCTATAAGAGATGATTGGAAGAAGCCAAAATTTTATCCTGCAGAGCAATCATGTAGAAAAAGCATTAGAAGTGAATTCCACCTTCTGAGATGTCAAATTGGAGCAAGGTTTTGACACAAGATGCTTTTGACCACTTCTTTCTTGCCTATATGAGCTCAACACCACTTAGCTGGTTAAAGGAGCCCAATTTCTGATGAGTAGCTAGAGCCCCAAATTGAAATGTAATAAACATAAATCAATATATGGGAAATAGGTACTATAACTCTGATTTTAGTATGTATAATAACTTTATTACCTTGAAGACATTTTTATATTGTTAATTACACATAAAAACGTGTTCAAATAAGGTCCAGAACCTAGGGCATGGAGTCAATTTGGGCATATTTGGAGGTAATCTAACACTTGAGCTTATTAAAAAACCCTTGACTTAAGCTCCCTTGTTGGACATCAGGATTTTACCCCATGGTGCTCATACCCTACTCCCTACTGAGACAACAGTTCACACTATAGTGTTCTAGAAAGCAGTGGGTTTGGACTTGAAACAAGCTGTGTGACCTTGGACCTTGGATAAAACCATCATTACTCTTCGTAGATCTCACTGTTGTCATTTGCATAGTCAACAGGTTGGCCTCAATCAGCTCGCAATTGACCATCTGAAAAACACCTCCCTCAATCTTTTGGTTAAGATCTTTTTTGTTGTTGTTGTTTTTCTCTTTGTACTATTTACTTAATTTGGAAGAAATTTTTTTGCTGGTCTTTATAATAATGTTTCTCTTATTTAAAAAGTAACACATGCTTACTTTTAGATAATGTAAAAATGAAAATAAGCAAAAAAAAAAAAGACAAATAAAATTCATCCATAATTCTACCAGCTAGCAAAATGTGACAGAATATAGCTTCTAGCCAATTGTAACTTACTGTTCATTTAATATGTAAGCACTTTCTGTCCTTTTACTTAACCATAGTCATGCAGACACAGCAGAATTTACTTCAGCAAGTTTCTTTTGTTTGACCTCTATGCTGATAATAATTTTTAATTATTAATGTTTTGTGAACATCCATGTGTACAGATATGAGTGTGTAATGCTAACTAGCTTCTTAGGATGAATTCTTAGAACTGAGAGTCTCTTAATCAGGAGGTATATTAAAAAAATGTGAGTTTTTAATTTTTATTTATTTATTTTTAAAGATTTTATTTATTTATTTGACCGACAGAAATCACAAGTAGGCAGAGAGGCAGGCAGAGACGGAGAGAGGAGGAAGCAGGCTCACCGCTGAGCAGAGAGCCTGACGCAGGGCTCGATTCCGGGACACTGAGATCATGACCTGAGCTGAAGGCAGAGGCTTTAACCCACTGAGCCACCCAGGCGCCCCCAATGTGTGATTTTTAAACATAAAAGTTAATTCTTTCTTGTTGAAAGCATTAAAATAAAACTATATACCATAAAAAGTAATTTTTTTCCACTCCAATTTTAGAGGTAACCACTGATACTGGTTTGATATACACCCTTTTGGTCAACTCATTTATTTGATCATTAATTACATAAAATGTGTAGAATAGTCACAATGTGTCATACTCTGTACCAACTACTTGGGATATAGCATTGATCAAAGTAGACATAGAACATTCATGGATCTTAATATTTTAGGAACAGTGATATTAAATTATTCATGGATATACATACAGTTACAAACTGTAACAGGTGCATGAAATATGTAGTAAATGCTTTGATGAGAGACTACAACAGGACTGGTCCTTTACATTCATATGTGGAGGGGAGTAGAAGTTATCAGGAAAAGTTTCTCTCAAAAAGGAACAGATAAGTTAAAATCTGAAGAGTAAATTAGTTTAATCAACTAAGAATGTGCGGGTGGTAGTGGATCTGGGTGGAGAGAGAAACAAGAGGGGGTATTCCAAGTCCGCAGACTGCCATGTGTGAAGTCCTCGAAAGTGAAGTTGAACTTGCTGACCGAGAGTGGTTTCAGGCAAGTGGGGCCAGACTAGAGAGGTAGGCACAAACTAGGTCATGGAGGGCCCTGGAGGCCATGGTGATATGCTGATATCCATTCTAAAACCAACAAGAAGTTAGCAGAGGATTTCTCCACTAATCTAGTGTATCTGCTCAGTTTAGCTGGTCCTATATCAGATATGGCCTATTAGTTTTCAGCCCCAGTCCCACTGTTCCTCTGTATTACTGGGGGCTGGATGCTGGAAAAGCTCCTTCCCCAGCTGGCTTCTAGTGAGGTGTGATGGAAGGTGCTGGAGGCAGTTGAGAAGGCAGCAGGGAGAGTGACTCCCTGAGTAGCAGCACCAGGGTTTCAGGGCCAGCAGTGGAGGGGCAGTAGGAGCTACCATGGCCCTGCCTCCATGACTCTGGAGGGTGTGGGGAGGGGCGGGCCACTTCCTGGTCTCTGGTTTATCTTCTAGTCTTCCTTTTGCTCTTCCAGAACTTCCAATTCTTTATATGTAACCGTTTGCTTTGAATCCTTCTCTGCTTTAAATATTTAGAGTGGTTTCTGATTTCCTTTCTAGACATTGACTAACTGGATGCTTTCGATTCAAATACTTCAGTTTCTTACTGACCACAACAACTCATGCATCCCATAGAAGTTTGCAAATTCTCTTATGAATCAGTCTGCTTAAATTCTGTTTAACCCATGGCTACTTGGCTACAATTTTATTGCCAATCTTTTTTTTTTTTTTTTCAAGATTCTATTTATTTATTTGAGAGAGAGAGAGAGACAGAGTGAGAGAGAGCATGAGAGGGGAGGTCAGAGGGAGAAGCAGACTCCCCATGGAGCTCAGAGTCCGATGGTGGATTATCCCAGGACTCTGGGATCATGACCTGAGCCTAAGGCAGTCGTTTAACCAACTGAGCCACCCAGGTGCCCCCCACCTTTTTTTGAAGATTTTATTTATGTATTTGACAGAGAGACACAACAAGAGAGGGAACACAACAGGGAGAGTGAGAGAGGGAGAAGGCAGCTTCCTGTGAAGTAGGGAGCCCAGTGTGGGGCTCGATCCCAGGACCCTGGATCATGACCTGAGCCCAAAGCAGACAATTAATAACTGAGCACCCAGGCACCCCTTTTATTGCCAATCTTGGCAGAATTGTCAGTAGGAGTCATGATGGAAGCATTAAAAGTATAAACACACATACACTCTAACAAAAATCTTTACATCAAGAATTTTCTGGAGCAATTATTCCTGTGAGAATTGTAGGTTTTTCAATTTCTGGAGCAGTCCTAATTTTGTACATGTTATCAGGTTATCCCTCTGATGACCCTTAAAATGACCAAATCCTGCGTCCTTCCCCAAAGTCTTGATCCTTACGTATTATGTTCCTTACGTTTTCCTATCATCAAGTGGTATGAAGATGCGTTGTTTTTGACATCCATCATTCATTCCCACTTATCTGTGAGGAGTTTCTCAATTTAGTTATATGGAAACTAGCCTTTAGTGCCCTACCTTTAGAGGCATTTAATGGTGCTCTTGGTCAAGGGTTTGCAGGTCAAGGGTTTGCAGGAGGGCCAGTTTCATGGTCTATCCCTAGAGTTTTAATCCAGACACAGAGTGACAAGAAAGACTGAACATAGTGGTAGTTGATCCATCCTGCTGATGACAGCCTAAGAGGTGTCCCATGGGCTCCTGCTTTCTCCTGCTCACTGGTTCTGGATTATGTCCTAGGCCTGATTCCCCAGCTTGCTCTCTAATTGTTATGAGTTCTCCTGTATCCCTCTGGTAATTTGCTTCTCTGTTTGAGTTAAATAGAATTAGATTCTTTCAGTTTAAAGAACCATGTGGATAGAGCAGGATTTTATTTTGTTTTCTTTTTTATTATAGTGAACTATACTTAACATAAAAATTATTCTCTTAGCCCTTTTGAAGCTATAATTGAGCAGTGGCAAGTGCATTCACAGTATTTTGTAACCAATCTCCAGAACTCTTACCTTGCAGAACTGAAACTCTGTATCAATTAAACAACTCCCTATTCCTGCCTGCCCCCAGCCACTGGCAATCACCATTCTACTCTCTATCTCTATTTATTTGACAATTCTAGGTGCTTCAGATGAGTGGAATCATACAGTGTCTTTTTGTGACTAGCTTATTTTACCTAGCATCATATCCTCAAGGTTTATGTTAGAACATATGTCAGAATTTCCTTCTTGTTTGAGACTGAATAATATTCCACTCTGTGGCTACAACACATTTTGTTTCTTTATCCATCCATAGACATCTGGGCTGCTTGCACTCTTCAGCTCCTGTGAACGATGCTACCGTGAACATGAGTGTACACATATCTCTTTGAGACCCTGCTTTGAACTCCTTTTGGGTATCTACCCGGAAGTGGGATTACTGGATCATAGGGTAGTTCTATTTATAACTGTTTGAGGCCCTTCTGTACTGTTGTCTAGAGTGCCCACACCAATTCACATCCTCCCCAGCAGTGTACAACGCGTCCAATTTCTCCTCCCTCTCACTAGTCTTCATTATTTTCTGGATTTTTTTTTTTTTTTAGTAGTAGCCATCCTACATCCTTTTTCTAAATAAATGTTGCACCAAGGACAGTCTCTTATATTCAGAAATGGGTTCTGTGAAATATAATGGACAATTAAATCCCAGCCTAAGTGTCTGGGGGAAGAGCTGGCTGGCTCTCCAAATTTTTCTTTTCTTTTCTTTTCTTTCTTTCTTTTTTCTTTTTTTCTTTTTTCTTTTTTTTTTTTTTTTGGCTCTCCAAACTTCTTAACTTCACTTGCTTCTGCATTTGCTTTCTCTCATGATGAGTCTGCTAACCATTTTAGAAGGGGCTTAATTCATTCCATGTTAATAATTTCAAAATGTAGGTTTGGGGTAATTTTTTTTTTTTTTTCCCAAAAGAGTAAGGAGGAAACTCAAGCCACCTGCTATGAATTTGCAAACAAGATTACAAAGGCTCTTCTCTCATTAAGGAAGCATTTAGGATCTTTCAAAAAAGCACTGGTATTGCTGGTTCTGACTTGAGATAACCTGAATAGAAAAAGCTTGGAACCCAATGCTTGGCACTCACCTTTCAAACTCTTTACAGCCAAGACTCAGACGCCTAAATGTCTCCCGGGCACATTTGCATCTCTGACAGCTTTACTCTCTGTGGGCACATTTCTTTGATTTGGAACATTCCTTTTTGGACTTTCGTTAGCTGTGTCTAAATCAGGAGGCCTGAGACTCTTGGCTAAGAGTGGGCTAAGGAGCCAGACACCTCTGGAATGTCAGCCAGCCAGTTCCCAGCTGGGTCACTCTGAGCGAGGTCCTTAAACTCTCTGAGCTCCGGTTTCCTCATCTGTGAAACAAGAGGAATGCTGCCTGTACTGTAATGACTAACGGAGGTCATGGATGTGTCCATTCCCAGCAGGACACTGACAGAGCAGGCAATTAAAAAAATGGATAACTCATTTATTCTGTACAGAAATAAGGCGGGTTGATGGACATTATCTGAAAATAAAAATATGAAGGTGCTTACTCCTTGAAGATGCTTTCTTAATTCTTCTTAAATTTTTCGAGAGCTCTCAACAATTACACTGAAAACTTATGTTTTCGAAGGGCTGAGCTTTAGTTTTCAAAGATACATATTTGTTCAAGAAATATCTCTTAACATTTTTTTCCTAGAAAAAACATCTACTTCTGTAGAGTCTAGAGTACATTTCTGTCATATCCTAAAATTTTTTCTCTTACCATAGTGTCTGTGTTTGGGTGTCTATAGATACACATATGCATACACATATGGGTAGATATAGGCATATATTATGTTTCCTGAATGACTACCATGAAAATTATAAAATGCTTTGCTTGGGCAGAACTCTTACCAAATATTTCCAAAAATGTATTTTGGTTTTTGGACATTCACAGAAACCCAAAGCAGTAGCAGCAGAAGCAAGTGTCACGACCCCGGTTTCATAGATGAGATTTTGAGAGGTATGTGACTTGCCCGAGACCTCGAAGCCAGTGAAGCGGCAGAGCCAGAACTCAGACCCAGGCCTTGGGTTTCCAAATCCAATAGTGTCTCCACCGTATCTCACCAGTCCCACAGGGGCCTGTGGTGGACTGCTGGCGGAAAGAATGGAAAAACTGCAGAAACGTAAGGCTTGAAAGCCTTTTTGGAATTCAGAGGGACTGAGTATTAGCAAACAACTGAAATGTCATGCTCAAAACCTAACAAGAATTTAGTAGCATTGAGAGTATTCAAGCTGCTGCGGAATTTATAGGTACGTTCTTTAAAAGAAAGAAAAATGTACTGCATGTTCCAGATCCCCATTATGTCCCCAATATTAGAGTCTTCTTCTTCTTTATAGGCCAGATTTATATTTTATGTAGATTTCCTGAATGTTTTCTCTTATACACACTTTCTATTAAAAATAATCAATATTTATACCCTATATATTTAATTCCCATACTACTGACATTTAGAGAGAATGTGAGGAGATTCTCTTTGTATCTGGCAATGTGGCTAAGAATGAGTAAATGAAGAGATTAGTTTTATTTATTATAATAAGAATTATTATTTCTATGGGTCATACTTATTTATTCTTCAATGTGTCATAATTATTTATTCTTCAGGTCTTGTTAAAACCTGTATAGTCAGCCAACACTGAAATTCCCATATTCTAAAAACAATCAACATTATATTTAAGGAGTAGGAAGAATTCATAATTGCTCCCCAACCAGAGAATTTATCATATGGAAATACCATTTCTCACATTTCACCTCTGTATGTACATATACAAACATACGAGATCAATTTTGTGCATGAAAATTAAAATTCCACTGCTTGCATTAGTGAATATCAGAAAGCTTAAATCTTCAATAAAATTGAAATAGTTGAAGAAATTATAGTATATCAAACCTGATGGAACATGGGGCAACTGCTAAATTATTCATCTGAAGAATTTCTAACAACATGCATTGACTTTTTTTTTGTCACAGTAAATAAAGAAAACACAACATCATGTCTATACTCTGATTATAACTATAAAAATGATATTTTGCATGTGGACAAAGACTTAGAAGGAATATAAAAAAGTTAAAGGGTTGGGTTTGGTTTTTTTTTTTTTGGTCTTACAAATCAGTGAACAGTAATTGTAATTAAAAACAAAAATTGAAATCAGAACAACTTTTAGGACGCACTATATAAAGTTGAGTAGAAAACAGGAGGTTACCCTCTGTACTAACTAGCATGGGTGCCGTGGACGTGGTGTAAGACCCAGGACCCTGTGGCATCGCACACGGGCCCTGACTTTGCGCCGCACAGAGAAAGTTCAGAAGAATGGGTCAGAGTCCCAATTTCCTGTGGGTCAAGGTCTATCCCTATGTCATCTCAAAACAATACACACATGTTTGACATTCCACGTATCTATCAGGGCATCAAGTTCCCAGACATCATATCTTTAAATCATTGGATCCCTAAAATTGCACAAGCAGGAAAAATATCACACAGTGGAAAAAATAACCAGTTTTGTAAGTCTTTATTTTTTAGTTGCTCCTCCCATAGTAATGCACTGAAAGGCATAACAGTTTATATTGTACAAAGCATTTGAAGAAAGTACCTCAACTTGCCGATTATTTCAAAATGAGATTACAAACAAACAAACAAACAAAAGAAAAGGAAAACAAATCTGGTTCTTCAATAAAGGGCAAAATAACTGAATACAGTCTGTTATTTACTTCTCTCTTTTAACATAAGGTCTGGAACACTTCATTTTACAAATAGGATTAACATGAACATAACATCGCACAAGCTTGCAGACGACCAGCATAAAATATGGGGTATAGTTTTTAATCAGAAGAATCATGCTTTCATGAAAGAAATTATAATCGTTTATACAATTGAATCGATTTCAGTATTACAAAAACTAAGTTGCATCTATTCATATTTAGCTCATTAAGAAGGAAAACAAAACAACAACAAAAAAGGAATGTTAAGAAAAGCCAAACACCATTTGGCACTCCCATACACAGGTCGAGTCACCTTGGTCCTTGCAATTCAGAAAGGGGCGTGCCTCAGACGTCAGAAAGTAGTGGCTGACTGGAACAGTGCTATTGTAATCAACGAAAAATAGTTTGCCAACAAATAAATACATGATACACACAACACACACACAAATTAAACATTAAAAAAACAGTGACATGATTGTCTAAAATTAAGATGTTATTACAAGGATTTGGCAAACATTTTATTAGTGTAGTGGTACAGCGGGACTGGTGATGAACAGGTTACTTCACTGACTTAACCTCTTTGAGCGCTGGAACTTCCATAGTTTACAATATACACATACCCTTTTTCCCTAGTTTTACACAATGTACTTAAGAAGGCAAAAGTTAAAGGGGAACGAGGACTCCCTGTTATCAGTTTCTATAATAATTGAGTGTGCATTTCATCCAACTACTTCCATCTTCAAAGGGTTAAATTACATAAAACTTTAACAAAGAAAAAAAATCATATCTGTAATTAAAGGCGACTGTTCCCAGTCATGTGGCAGGTGATCTTGTACAAAAGAGAATTCAGTTTCTAAGGAGTGTTCATTCGTGTCAATGCCGCCATCCCCACAGCCCTCGCGCCCGCCCACAGCCCAGGGCAGGGCGGACCAGGACGCCTCCTGCCCGCAAGTTGCTCATTCTCACCGAATCACGTTAAGTTGCATTGACCTTCCAGAAGTCAGCAGCTGCCTTTGCTGTGCAAAACAAAATATCGAGAATAAATAGTTTCTTTTTTCTTTCTTTTCCTTTCTTTCTTTCCTTTTTTTTTTTTTTTAAGCATTCAGTTTAAGGTCACCAGACTTTAAATGAGTGACCCTTCAGGTTTCTAAGGCATTCTGCTCAGCAGTCTTTTAAATAGTCCTAGATGAAAGAGCCATGCTACTGTTGGACTTGGTCCCACTCTGGTCGACCTTGGTAATGTCATACGTGGCTTATGGACTGGATGGCACTGGATTCCGCCGCAGCCCTTGCCATACTGTGCCACACGTTGGAAGAACTGTGGGATGTAGAATGGAGGGACTCCTTGTCGGACAATGACAACATCATAGCATATGCCTGGGGTAAAAAGGAGAGACTCGGTAAGTGGCACTGAAAAACATCACTTTTAATTCGAAGAATGTTGTTGGGGGAATGGGACTCAGAGTTGGGAGCAGCCCTCATGGATGTGTTTGGAAAAGCATGGGCCCCTTTTTGTCATCGTAACGATGTGGTGTTACCGCTGGTCTTCAGTGCCTGGGGACCACAAAAGTACATGTCCTACAGGACCAAAAAAAAAAAAAAAAAGAATTGTCCAACTGAAAATGTCAAGTGTCTCCACTGAGAAACACGAGTCATCCCTCTACCCAAGCATAAATGTGTCATCCAGCCACTGTTTGTGCACCTGTTCAAGCCACCAAAAATATTATTGTGTGCTTACAATCGAAACTGCAACTACGAAGGGGACATAGACCTGCTTGATGGCACTGGGGTCTAGTAGAGGACACCTTCCCATCGACTCCTGCACTTTATAACTAAGAGGGTTAGCGCTGAAAGTGACACGACTTGTCCTGAGTCACTCAACTAGACTGTGGAGAGGCAGAAGCAAAAGTGATTTCTGCCCAACTTTTAATCCAGTGTCCTTTCTCTGGTTTCCCTCCATGTTTGAAATATTCAAAGTTGACTACCCAAAACCTTGCAAGCTCAGGTAGATCAAGTCACCTTTACCGAAAAATAAAACACAACACAAGACCCAACAATGTTCTGACCAACTTGTACTCCAGTGTCTGCCAAGCAGAAGGTACATGGCAGTGCTCTGTGAAGAAGTGTTCTTTCTTCCCTATTATCATGTCAATTCTAAGTAACTGTTCCAGAGAATCTCCCATTTGCTGCCAAGTAAAATAGTCAAATGAAATGTTTGGTCTTGACTTGTGAGTGAACTTTTCACTGTTGATTTGCTATTGTTGGTCTCATCCACTGCTAAACTTGCCTGTCAAAAATGCTGCTGCAGTGGGATCATTAAAGTCCTGCCAAAGACATTCCACTGTCTGTAAACAAAGACCAAATGCCTCTGTTGTTAAGCAGAATTTCATCTCTGAGAGTCATGCCGAGACATGTGGCCAATCTGTGGTTTCTTCCGTAATCATGGCATTCAGTTAGAAAATCTGCCCTTGTAGGCTGATTCTGATTTGCTGGGTCATTGCTCTCAATGTATACATTTGACTTTTATGTATGCAATTTGCCTTCTGGACCTCTACAAAATATCAACAGACATATAACAAAAAACTCTTAAGCATCTACTCTACGCCAGGCACTGTGCTAGGTCCTAGGGAATCAATGACAAGTAATATACAGTCCCTGTTCTTTGAAGAGTTTAAAATATGAGCGAGGTGAGCACTGAACTCATTGAACTTTTTATTAAGTACCCGCTTTTAGAGATCAAGATAAAGAGTGTTCTGAAATGGCTTTAACAAAGCCTATTCCAATATTTGAAAAATGAAAGGAAACTTAGAGAAAACTTTGGGTTCCTGGTTTCTAACTGACCTCTCTTCAATTAGCTGTGTGACCTTGGGGAAGTTCCTTTACCTTTCAAGGTCACTTTTCTCCTACCAGTGGGGATCATAGTAACAAAAACTTGTCTCAAAGGGCTGTGAAGGAATTATAAGCATTAACTAACGTAGAGTGCTGGATATAAAGACTACCTATTGTCATGAAATTAATTTTTAGGATAGGAATTTTCAAAGAGGTGTCTATGTAGAATGCAGCCACTGTTGTATTGTTCAGCTATCTTGGATTCGATCACTATAAAAATCAGAGTAAATATATGAATGTTTTGAGTAAGTCATCTATCTATATTCAGACTCTAGAAAAAGGTAAATATAGAATACTTGCCTTTTGGTATTCAAATAAAATACACATTTTCATGTACAAAGATCCGCTCCTTGAACAACACTGACAGTGAATAACAACTGAATGAATGAATAAAAAGTCTCATGAAATAAAGTTAGTTTGCAAAAAGGCCTGACCATATAAACTGATATATACGGCATGATCAAGTAACATGAAAAATACGAGAAATACACTAGCATTTCTTGTGATGGTAATTGTTAGTCCAGCTAGGCAGGGACTTTATGTCACAATGCTGGGTACTGAAATAGATCACACCTATCATCTCTGGGTTCCCTGACTTTTCTGCTTTCAATCACTCCAGGCAGCTTCAGGAATTTTTAGGTACTGTGTCTTATAAGCACTTTGATGGAATAATTAAAAGAAATGAAATGAAAAGGAAAGGAAAGGAAAGAAAGCCTGCATCCCCTGGTATGTCTCCGATCAATTAGGAAGGAAGAATGGGATACCAAGGCTTTTAAAAAATACTCACTACCTCTGATGGTTATGTCCAAGTAAAAATGAGATGTCTACTCTGGCTAATTTATTGTTAATGTTAGGCACTGAAAAATTAATATTTATCCCCGTTGAATCATACAGCAGGGAGAGACCTTAGATACGGCCTCTAGTCACTCCACTTTACAATGAAGAAGTGGGACCCACAGTCTTGAAGTGATGTTCTTAAGTTCACGCAGTTAGAAGCTCTGAGGGTAAGGAGCTGCCTCTACAATGCAAAATGAACATTCCTTTTGCCTATTATTACCTTACATGATACCTTCAATTTTTACTGAATTGACTGAGAGTTAAGAATTTACATTATCCCACTAGCACAATGTTTTTCCCACCTTAGTTGAGATACAACCACATTTGCTGCTAAGAGCAAATGGTTAAGGCCAAAACATCTCAGCCAAATAGGAAAGCATTTCTAAATGTACAAGCCAATGCAGTCACATGGTTTGATATGTCAGGCCACCTCCAAAGTGGGCTCACGTTCAATTAGATCAAAGTGACCAGCAAATATGGTAATAACAGGAAGGTTCTTTTCTTCTTCTTCTTTGTGATTAACCCAAATGAATTGAACAATGTGGTTGAGTAGGGATGTCAGCAGAAAGTACTGACTTCCTTTATTTTGTGATAAAGAACTGAGACTCTTTTAATTGGTATTTATGGATCCTCAAATGGATTTATTTTTGTTTCCACAGTGCTGATAGAATGCTGTAGAGCCCAATGAACGTGAGTACTATTCATTCATTCATTCAATTAAAAATAAATTGGTTTTCTTTCCAGCTCTGCCAGTAAGATGCTACAGACTTCAGGCAACTCATTTCATCTCTGATCCTCAGTTTACTCCTAAACGCTATAAATTAGATGACTTGTTAATTAACTACATATAATAAGGGACCAATGTCTGGAAATACATTTAGGTTGACAAGAATTACAGATGCAAACTAATTAAAAAATCCCTCCGAAGTCATACAGAAATAGGTGCAAACATTATGGACTACCTCTACAGAAGTGAGAGAATTGCCAGGGAAAAAGTCAGGGAAAAGCTACTGGAGGACAAGGTTTGTCATGGAAGCATCTGTGTGGAGGGCAGCCATGTTCATGGCTGTACTGGTGAGCCATCTTGGATTCGGTCATAGAGTCAAGGTAGGAAAGTTTTGAGTCCAGCTACTGAACCTGTTCAGACTCTAGATCATTGCCCAGAGAGACTATCTGCCTTTTAGTGCCCGAGGCACCATGTCGCCATGACGCTGTGCTGCAGGAGAACATGTACCTGTGATTTGGACTTTCTGTGTAACGGCTGTTTAAGTTCCTCCGGCACATGGGAAGCACTAAAAGAAGACAGCTCAGCTTCAGTATATTGATTATCTTCCAGTTTCCTCATTTTGAGGCTATCTGTGAAGTGCCTTATATGATCTAGAGCAGAAAGTCCAGTTTTATATTCTTCCTCTTTATACCTAAAATGAACCAATGGGAAAGCACAGAGGGTTTTTTCTTTCTTTCTCAGTTTGTTATCCAACCAAATCACTTTTCATCTGAATCCATACAGCTGTCAAACTTTGTATTATATTTGCAGTATCAAGAAGCATGCATCCATTACTGGGTTCTTTAAAGTGTCTACACATACTGTATCTTAAACACATGTTTGTTTTAAGATTCTTCATAACCAAAGCAAGTGTAGGTAAGAGGTAAAGTCAATGGTGTGGAATCAGCAATGCAGTAGAGACACAATTTATAGTTTATAATGCCCATTTAAAATAAAGCCAGTCATGATAAGACTTAGTGAGCACCCACTCTCCATATAAAAATAGAATATTCTTATAAATTTAACTACTTGGTTCATTTTTTTTCCCATTTAAAAACCTACCTGTACAGTTTACATACATATCAAATTAAGTGATACTGATCTCACTAATATTTGATTAATAACATACAAGATTTTTGAATGAATTAGATAATATCCACAGACACCGATGCATTTCCATTCTTGTGGATTACAATGGCTACCTTGTTTTCACCCATTCAAAATGAATCCACCAAATACAGTTTTCTAATTCAAAAGTATTTTTTATGATTCACTGCTCATCAACTGCCATGGCCTGAAATATTGCCCTAATGGAAAAACAGAGCAGAAGGACTTGCAAGCATATATGTATCTATGCCTACTTATTTACTAATGTCACCCCAGGTGCTCACCTCACTGGGGACGTTTTGCAACTCATCTCCAGGGTGCTGGCGTCTTCATAGTCATCCTCAGGGTTTCCTTCATGTAAATTGCTTGTCCCTGGTTCTTTCCCCGTTTTCCCAGTAATATCGTTGTCATCATCCTCCTCATCTAACAACACCTCATCTTCTACTTCTTCATCATCCAGTAAATCTGAATTTTGGCTGGTCACCAAAGCTTTCTCATCCTTAAAATGACTGCCGTTCATTCTTTCAAAAGCATAAAAAAAGAAACAGGTCCCATTATTGGTTTCATTTGTAAACGTGCAGCTGGCTCTCTTCTCATGTCTTCCCAAAAATAGTTCAGGATTTTCAGCACTTCTACAGGAAATTTTTATTGTTTATGCTTTATGGCAACATTGGGAAAGTAATGTTACTTCACAAATGAGAGAATGAAGAAAACAATAATTGGGTGATTATTCAGAGGATAAATGGGGCTTCTGGCAGAGCTAGAAAAACAGTCTCAGGCTCCTACTCCTTATCCGACCTTTGCCTGATAAATGATACTGTTATATATGATATAAAAAGCCCACATACGTCTTCTCTACATAATGTTACCTAATTACCATATAAGTGCCCACCATTTAAAATAATAGTTCTCTGGAAAATTCATATCCCTGAATAACACTGACAAAAACTTCCAACACGCATGCCTAGAGTGAATCTAGGAGTTCAAAGAAAATGTTAAGAGAGCTGTCAGGGACCACGCGGTATTTGATATTTCTAGGTGACATTTGTGGTGTATGCCACTTAGACACCCTACTCAAGCTTGGAAATGATGGAGAGCTCACTTATTTTTACTGTTTTCAAACTATCCTCAATGGTCTGAATGTAACAAAGTTCCCTGTTTCTCAGAAGAACATCAGGGTGGGCAATTATCTAAAAATGCAATTGTGCAAATATCTTTTGAATCTTACTTAGCATGCATGTTTAATGTGATACAAAAGAAGAATATTTTATTTTAAAAGTCCTCTGCAATTCTTTAGTTTGTGGTCGCAAGGATTGTAGTATGTGATTCAAATGTGTAATTACAAAAAAGGGTTTAATTACAAAGAAGTCCCAATTTGATACATTTGAGAGCATCTATAAAAGCAGGACAAATTTCTCAGGCTTCAAAATAAACAGAAAGAACCTATAAATTGAAGGGCGCCTAGGTGGCTCAGTCGGTTTAGTGTGCCTGGCTCTTGGTTTCAGCTCAGGACATGATCTCAGAGTTGTGAGATCGAGCTCCATGTCAGGTCCACACTCAGCTCAGAGTCTGCTTGTCCCTCTCCTTCCCCCCGCTTGTGCTCTCTCTATCTAAAATAAATAAATAAAATCTTAAAAAAATAAAAAGATGTATAACTGAATTTAAGTTTCATTGTAATATTTTAAAGTCAAAATTAACTTAGTTCCAAATTAATTACAAATGCTTTGGACTACAGAGTATGTCCTCCTAATCTCTTTTTAAATATATGTGACTAGGGAAATTGAGGCACTTCCCCCAAGTTCAGAAAGCTTGTTGAAATTTAAGTTATTGCTACAGAAATGTGGGCTATTCGCATTTAACAGAACTATTTTTCAGATTATAGGAGATCAGGTATCAGCAATGTAATCCATCACTTTCCCATGTTAAAAAAAAAAAGAGATAATTAAATACTTAGATTTTCTGGGGTAAATAAATAAACAAAACAAAACAACGTTGGGTGTGACAGATGCACATAGTAAAAATCTTAAAAACAGCTGTATTATCATTATTAATGTTTTTATACAGCCAATCTCTTAACCACTTTTATCAAAGAATGATGAAAACATGTTTTGCACAGACATAAATTATTAGTTTCCAGATATACTGCCAACTTGCTAGCTTGAATGGATTGAAACTGTTATTTTTTTAAAAATGAAAGAAAAAGTGAAAGAACAAAAGAATGCATGGATGAAAACCAAAAGTAACAAAGCCAACATGATTAAGAAAACCTATTTGTTAATTATGCTTTCAAATGTGGCAATTTATGGGGGATAAATTATTCATCAAAAGTAGCCCCAATAGGAGTTGAGGGGGAAGTTAAATGACTCAATCTTCTTACTTCTGTGCTGTTTGGACATGTTGAAGCCAGATGTCGCAGCTATATGCGGGCTCACAAATCTCCAAGAAAGGGCTAGAAGATCTGAAAAGGCATCTCAGAACCCAAATGGTGGTTTTTGTTCAACATTTCTTTTGTGTCATGTAAATGTCACTATCAAAATGTAAGACACTACTTACACACTACTTTGTATTTCTGACCATATGCTCATCTCACTCCCTCCATCCTCTGCCTGTCTTTCTCACACACACACACACACACACACACACACACACACACACGGGCAAGCAGAGGAAACGATATGTCCAACTGCACAAAGTCATAGCTCTTATCAGACTTCTTAGAATTTGGGAAGGGTCATGTAATAGCAGATCTTCTCTCTCCTTTTTCCCCTAAATAAGTCGAAGAACAGAAGTTCTTCTGTTATATAATTTTATCTGGGAAATTTTATATATAATTGTATCTGGGGACATAATGTTTATGTGAAGTTTGGCTTAATGTAAAAACTACCTTAAACAATTATTTGACTTTTAATAATATCAAAACATAGAGGACACTAACAATAATACTTGTGTGATGGAAAGTAACGGAGCTTTCATGAACTATTTCATTTGACATTAAAATTGACTACGTAGCATCCTAACTGAATAGGCTCTTGGATAGTTATGTTAAAAAAAAATCTAGTTCTCAATATCAGATATTTAATTATAAGTTAGAGATAAGAAAAATTAAATCTGGTAGTTTTGGTAAAATAATATTTCATTAACATCATATAAAATGTAAACACTAGGTAAGTATTTATTATTATCAGCAGCATTAAAAGTTTTTCTTTAGGAATTAAGCCATATATGCTTGATGTTGATAATGACAAGAGGTAAGCAAGGCACCAGGTCACTAAAAACAGAGATGATCACACCCACTGAAACAAATGCCAGAATTAAATGCATATCCACCTGAGAGCCCACAGGTAGTGACAGAATCATATCAAGAAGTCTCAACTGCTTTTTAGGTAAAAGATACTTAAATTATATTCAATAGGTATGTTATATACAGATATGTATATATATACACACAAATTATACACACACACACACACATACATCTAGTTATATTATCTGTAATATACACATGGTATATAATAGTAGCCACAGTTGAATCAACTGAATCCCTGCAGTGGCTTTCCTTTTTGATGGTAAGTTTTGATAAAATAGTCTAATTAGTTATCAAGAACAGCAGAACAGAAAGGTGGCAAAAGCGTGGGCTCTGAAACCAGATGGCCCAGGTTGAATCCCATTTATTAATTACTTATGTGGCCTCTGGCAAGTTATTTAACCTGTGATGTTTCCATTTCTTCACTGATAAAATTACATAGTAATAGTAGCTGCCTCATAGGGCTATTATGATAATTAAATTAATTCATACACAGAAAGCGCTTAGAAGAGCATTTAGTATTTAATCTGCACTAAAGAAATGCCAGCCACCGCTGGTAGAAGTTACAGTGTGTCACAAAAGTGAGCACAGCAAATCTATTCGGAACATACTTATTTCAGAAATCAGAGAGTTTAAAAAGGAAAACCTCAGCTTTACCTCTCCTCTGTGTTCCTGGGAGACTGGCTGCTGTGGTTGCTATTCCCAATGAAATTGCGGATTTCTGTGAAGTAAGCATCTTCTTTGTCATCGAGAATGGCACCTGTACTTTCCAGCTCAGAATGAGGCGACGATGTTGCCGTACCTGAGGGGAGAGAGTCTTTTGAGGAAAAGACTACTATTGATATGAACAACTGATTTTGAACCTCATTCCTTCTTCATTTGATCAGTGTTTCCTAAAACAGGCTCTTTGGAATATTGATAATGGTAACTTCAGGAGGCCAAGGTCTTCCCAAATTGCCACATGCCTGCTGATGAAAGTACCTTGAGGAATATTCTGAACCACTGAAGTCATCTCCCAAAGATGTTTCTCCCACAACTTCCTCCCATTCCCACTGTGACAAGAGGAGACTTTCACTCATAAAATGAGGAAATGGGGTGAAGCAAATTATAAAGAAGCCTCAAATAGATTCCTCCAGAAAAAACTATATACTCAGTCCTCGTTGCAGTCAGTATGTATTTATTGCTCCTGTGCTAAAGCAAATTACCAAATAAAGACTGAAAACATGCCAAAAATTCTGTATTCTGATTTGGTGGGTGAGGCAGTGAGTAGATTTAGCACACCAGCCCAGAAACTGAGGTGGGACAGCATTAAAAGGACAATATGGGATCTGCTGATTCTAAGATGATTTTCAGCTTCCTTAACTATAAAACTAGAATCAGAACACCTTCTCACAGGATGTTTGTGAGGTTTTTATAAATTTACACAACTATAAACATCTTATATGTGGTCAAATTTACACCAACACTTACTTCATGCTGCTTAACTTTCCCACAAGATATCTACAATCTAACAGTTCATCCTAATAGTCCAGATGACCAAGATAAGAGGGGAAAACATCTCTCAGCTGAATAAAGTTATAATCTCGGGCAACAAGTATTGAACTTAGACATGTTACGTTTTTAACTCATTTAATTATTTTCCAAAATGCTTTTGATTAGGGGCACCTGAGTGGCTCAGTTGGTTAAGGAGCCAATTCTCGACTTCAGCTCAGGTCATGATCTTGGGGTCCTGGGATCGAGCCCCACATTGGACTCTTTTCTCAGTGGGGAGTCTGCCTGAGCTTCTCTCTCTCCCTCTGCCCCTCCCTCTGCCTCTCTGGAATAAATAAATCTTTAAAAGAACAAAACAAAAACAGAATACTTTTGATTAGAAAAATTATGGGAAAATGCCGTAAGGGTGCACGTGGTTGGAACGTGTGGCCAGTTTAGACTTTGACTGCTTTATACTTCCGTCTCTAAAATCTGGTATCTTGAGACCACAGTCATTTGACTTTTGGCCTAGAGGGAAATTAACAGTAATACAGTTCTATGTAGTAGCTCTCCAAGATCGTAACCAATGTGCCTGTGTACAAGGGGAGAAGGATTAATAATGAAATAATTTCCTTAAGTAAAAATAGCTATTTTGTACAACTTCAACTTTTTCCTGTTTTTAAAATCTCTTTTCCTGAACCCATTGCTTGCTCCTTCCCTTGCCCCCAAGGCATTTTCTTGATTCCCTTGAAACAAATTACAGCCTCACGGTGGGGCTCCAAACACGTATACCAGTTGGCAAATACTAATTACTGATCCATTATCTAACTCTTAGAAGCCAAAGGCAAGAAAAACTACCATCTCTTCTGCTAACTATGTGATGGCAGGTCTGACTTAAGGGAAGGCTAGGGTTTTTTGGCCACTTTTAACTCAATTCTATATCAGAATTTATGACCCGAACCACACACCACTATCGTTTGCTATGGGTTGCTCTGATCATGTCAACAATCTTCAATCACTAATCTCTGAAAAGTTACCCTGGGGATATTCTCTGCACTGTAGGACCTCTGCAAACACAGCCATGGTTTCTAAGTTAATATTCAGAGCACAATATTCTGGGGCTGCCACTGTGGAAACATTGCCATGCCCGGAGTCCCCATTTTGCACCAATATGCGGAAAGACTGCTCCTTGCAATTTAGGAAATCCTGATTCATAACTCTCCTATGAGATTGGGTCATGGTTCTCTTTGTTTGAGATTACCCATAATTGAGATGAATCCAGAAGAATAAGAAAACAATTAAAATTAAGCCCTGAGTTGTATATTATTCACCAATCACAGCACTCTATAATCTAAAGGGAAATATGCTGCAAATTTTAGGTTCTGTTTCTGGTGTCAAAGCGAAAGGAGAGAAGAAAGGTCATAATTATCTCTTTTTTTAAAAAGTATAGTTGCCATACAATATTATTCATGATTATCTTTTAAAATAAGAAAATTGAGCTGTCTTTTCCTCCTAACACAACGGATTACCTACCAGACATGTTCCCATTCTCATGTTTCTTTAGGTGTCTGTCTAAGTTGGTTTGTTGACCGAAACACCTATCACATAAGTGACACTTGAAGGGCTTCTCCTTATTGTGGATGTTACGAACGTGTCTCTGCAAGTTAGAAGAGATGCTAAAGGATCTGTCACAGTATTTGCATCTGAAAAATAAGCACAAAGAAAATATTTGCAAGCAAATCAAAAGATATTTCTTAAGACTCATAAGCCAGATATCCAAAATTATCACCCATAAAACATTTTAGAGAAAATGAAAAGGAAGAACACTATTTCCACAGCCAAGATTTCAATTCCAATAGACTTTGATTCCATTGAAGATTTTCATGACTTTATAAAAAACCATAATAAAATATCGACAATTTGATTGGTTCTAAATGTATTAGGGTCATCAGTTTTCCCGTTTTCAATAAACCTCACAGAATTAAGGACATTAAGAAATAGCAGTGTGGTTTTACCTTCTACTTAGGACAATACCGATAAATCCTTTATAAACAAACATGAAACAAACTCACGTATTCTTCAAATTAAGTAAAAGATCACTCTTAAATTCAAAATTGCAGAGTCAGATTAAACAGTTTCTTGGTAGATTCACTTTCTCAATTGATAAACCTAAAGGAACTTCCATTATCTTCTCAAAAAGAGCAGTAAAGAATCCAAACCTTTAAAAACTGAGGCAATGTGAATAGTTTATCTCAACACCAGACCATAAAATTTTCATAATCTGTAGTGATTACAAGCCCCCAGAGCCTTTACTCTAATAAACTTTCAACTATCTTTTTTTTTTAATTAAATTTTTATTTATTTTCAGCGTAACAGTATTCATTGTTTTTTCACCACACCCAGTGCTCCATGCAATCTGTGCCCTCCCTAATACCCACCACCTGGTTCCCCCACCCTCCCACCCCGCCCCTTCAAAACCCTCAGGTTGTTTTTCAGAGTCCATAGTCTCTCATGGTTCACCTCCCTTTCCAATTTCCCTCAACTCCCTTCTCCTCTCCATCTACCCTTGTCCTCTATATTATTTGTTATGCTCCACCAATAAGTGAAACCATATGATACTTGACTATCTCTGTTTGACTTATTTCACTCAGCATAATCTCTTCCAGTCCTGTCCATGTTGCTACAAAAGTTGGGGATTCGTCCTTTCTGATGGAGGCATCATACTCCATAGTGTATATGGACCACATCTTCCTTATCCATTCATCCGCTGAAGGGCATCTTGGTTCTTTCCACAGTTTGGCGACCGTGGCCATTGCTGCTATAAACATTGGGGTACATTTGGCCCTTCTTTTCACTCCATCTGTTTCTTTGGGGTAAATACCCAGCAGTGCAATTGCAGGGTCATAGGGAAGATCTATTTTTAATTTCCTGAGGAATCTCCACACTGTTCTCCAAAGTGGCTGCACCAACTTGCATTCCCACCAACAGTGTAAGAGGGTTCCCCTTTCTCCACATCCTCTCCAACACACGTTGTTTCCTGTCTTGCTAATTTTGGCCATTCTAACTGGTGTAAGGTGGTATCTCAATGTGGTTTTGATTTGAATCTCCCTGATGGTTAGTGATGATGAACATTTTTTCATGTAACATGAAAAAATGTTCATCAACTATCTCTTTTAAAGGACTTCCTTATTTATTTGAGAGAGAGCATGTGTGTGAATGGGGAGGGTCAGAGAAAGAAGGAGAGAAGCAGACTCCCCACTGATCACGGAGTGGGCTGCAGGGCTCAATCCCAGGACATTGGGATCATGACCTGAACGGAAACCAAGGATCAGACACTTAACCCACTGAGCCACCCGGGCACCCCACCTTTAAACTGTTAAAAAAGAAAGTAAAAGTGGAACTAAATTCTACTTTTGGAATAAAATAGAGTCTTCATTATCTCTGCTCTTCTTATTCGCCCCAACTTTCCATTTCTGTTCTTACAGAGTTTGTGGCATTTCTGAACCAAGTCAGTTTTCCAGGAAAACACTTATTATTGGTTGGCTAATTGTTTCTGCCTTCCATGTGATTAAAAAAAAACATAAGTTATTTTGAGGTTCTCCTTTAAACATAAATAAAAACGTATCCTCCTCATCCCGTACACCCCCCAGTTCTTATGGATAAAGAAGAAAAGTGACAATTTATGGGGTAGTCTCTTTGGCATTTTAAAGTAAAGATTGCATTATTTGTTTGTGTGGCTTTTTTGTATGTGTGTTGCTTAAAAAAAAAAAAAGAAGAAGAAGAAGAAGAAAAAAAAGAGCTTTCTCTAGATGACTTTTAAGTGAAAATTTTTAACCTAGCAGCCAATCTTGAACTTATTCTTCCATATGTGAAGGGCCCTTCTCCCACTTCTGAGCATAGACTCAGTGGTTCAAGTGCTCTACATCAGAAATCACCCCATTCCACTCAAAGTGTTTGGGTTTCTACGGCTGTCTCTACGTGATGCCAGAAGTCTAGTTAGTTCAGTGGGGAAAATAAATCTGTTAAACTAGTTACTTTGGCATAGTATCAATAAACCAACTCAAGGACTGATTTCATTTTTCCCCCTTAAAAAACTGTCCTGGCATGATGAGGCTCCTCAACTTTCCTCACTTACAATATTAATTTAAAAATGCATGAGACCCCACATTCATAGTAGTTGTGTTATTTTAGCCTCTGCTTTTGAAAAATATATATATATATGAGTCAGTGCCTCCTCTGCAATAACTCTGTTGACTCCCAAGGCCCACTACAATGAGAATAATGATACAATTAGCACAATTGTGCTGTACTGAGCAGAACCACCTCAAAAATGCTACTAGAGAAAACTTACTGCCATCAAACATTTTTCACTCAAAACATTTTCTATGAACATCATGAATTAGAGAGATTTTGCCTTTGACATACTTCCAGCTTTCTGCTCGTATGCAAAGGGGCTTTTCCAAATCTAATAGACATCATCTACACTAATATAGATTAAATCAGCCAATAAGAACATTCTACACAATAATCATCTGTTATTTTTGTATCTTTCCTCTGCTAATGTCTTGGCCAAAAGTTTTGAGTGCTACTGAATAAAAAAAAGCATTGCTTTCTGCTCCAATAAATTAGGGTAGTTAGGAGTCTAAGTTTCTAAAAATCCTTAAAATGAATACATATATCATGACCAATACACTCATTAAGAATTTGGATGTAAACACAGGGGTCATGGGAGCCTTTGAGATCATGGTGTGAGATAAAAACTCTGACATGGGAGCTCCAAGTCTGGGTTTTAATTCTGGATCTTTTAATACCAGGCTTTACAGAAGGCAATTAACATCTGTACATCTGAATTTCTTCACTTGTAAAACAGAGGAGCTAGACAAATAATTGTTTAAGATCTCCAGCTATGCCAAAATTCTGGCCTGTGTTTTTAAAAATAAACATACCATTTATGGAGTAGACTAAAACCACTGAATTCAAGTACAGAGCAAAATGAGCACGATATAGTCAATACCAGATCCTTGGTCATAATAAAATGTAAGTACTGAAATCTTTCCTTCACTGAAGCAGAATTCCTGGGATCTGAAATTTTTCTCAAAAAGGGAAATCACCTAACAGCTTCCATTTTTATATCTCCCTGAGATTTATTCTATAAAGTCCATTCTATTAAAGTAGAAGTATCATTTCTGACTAGTAATTTATAAAACATGTAGGAAAGAAAGAACTTAAGAAAACACTTTATTATTTGCTGAGCTTAAGTCCCTCCAGTTTTCTCTTAAAATGTCAATTCTTTTCAAATGAGCATTCATTGATCTGCCCACTTTCTTTTTTCTTATATGTAAGAAAGTCTTTGAAACTTGAAAAATAATTGATTTTAATGGAAAGAGAGAACATGCAGACAAAAATAATCTTAAGCATATGCACTGCATAAGAATTTCAAAGCAGAATGAAATCACGATGTGACTTAAGGTAAATCACATTTATTCTTTAAAAAATATTTACGACCACCTAGCACTATATGCAAAGCATTCCACATAAAACGATGTATGTAGATTGTATTTTAAAACTGAAGAGGATCTTGATAATTTTCACTCTTTAGTAAACAATAGTATTAAAGTTAGACACATGTCCCATGTGTCACGTGGCTGATTTTGACATTTAACAGAATAAGCCAAGAGATAGTTTAGAAATTGTTGGTAGAATTTCCCCTCTCCCTATAATATAGTCTATTTCATCTTTTCTGCTCCTACTTCCTTACCGTCTCCCACTTCTCAAGGTTTAAGGTCTATTCCTTAAACCTCCTAATGGGACCTGGGGACACATACGTAGCTACATTAGGGAAATAAAGTTACACACCACTCGTCAACTCCTCACAGAGATTTAAGACTTAAGAAAGAGAGGCTACAATGTTCTGATTACTGTCAATTAATACTGCACCAATTATTGAGGAGAGAGAGCATTAAATAGTTTCTTAAATGGGGGCACCTGGTGGCTCAGACAGTTAGGCGTCTGACTCTTGATTTTAGCTCAGGTCATGATCTCAGGGTGGTGAGAACAAGCCCCGTGTCGGGTTCTGTGCTAGGCATGGAAGCTGCTTAATTAGATTTTCTTTCTCTCTCCCCCTCTGCCTCTCCCCACCCCACACTGTTTAAAATAGCTTTAAAATAGCTAACATTTCTTAAATGCTTATCCTATCCTAGATCTAGATCTAGATCCTAGGTCTAGATCCTGCTAGACCTTTTAAACTGAGATGTCCAAAGCCTTGATTTAAAAAATTAGAACTCTTCTACATCTTATCCTAGCTACTAGTCAGTTCTGCCTTGACTCAAAATTGCGAGGACATACAGACATGCACTAAATAGCCTCCTTTAAAATTATGGCAATACATCCACTCAAATTACTATAACATTTACCAAGGTATTTAGTAAAAATCATTGTCAAACCTGTAAGGCTGCTCTCCTGTGTGGGTTCTCAAGTGCCGTGTTAAGTTCGCAGACCTTGGAAAAATCTTGCCACAGTATCTGTTATGAAAGATGTTTATAAGAGAAAGTCAGCACAATCGACTTTATTTCACTCAAGCCGCGTAGAAGCCAGATGCTGATTCCTGATTTAATTAATCTTGCATGGAACTCACATGTCTTTGGTATTTAAAATTTGCAACAAAGCCATTCTACAGATATAAATAACTCCACAAATAAAGACTGCATTATGAGATCTGGTTGAATTTGCTCATGCATAAGCAAGCACTTTATGAAAATAGACTTTAGTTTTGATGACCCCCATACGCCTCTTTTATGAACTCTGTATCTTTATAGTTGCAAAACTGAACCAGACAAGGGGATAAAAAAATGACAAGAGTCTGTGATTCTGGGCTGATGTAAACAGATTTCAAATGTTTCAACTCATTTTACATGTTAGCCGCAGTGACAACTCGGTACATTGAGTGGTATCAGATCAGACAAGATTCGAAGACCCCATCCATCAAGGTATGTTCCTATAAAAGCTTTTCTGGAAAGAAAGTGACACATTTTCCAAAGAGCAGATAAATTGATATGCCTGAGTCAGATGCCACAAATTTCCGAAGACAATTCAGAAATTATAAGCACAATTTATTGAAAAGAAAAGAAAAAAACAAGCTTTACTGTATTACTGATGGGTAACAAGAAACTTATTAACTAGCTTTCTTCACTTATCGACCTTATTCGTCCTTTGTTAATGGCCTTATTCTTCAATGCCATGACAATTAATAAATGTATGCTCGAAGACAGTAGTATTATACCTTCGGATGAAAATAATTAACTGTGAAAGAAAATTCATAAATATCAAAGTGAAACAAGTACTTGGACTCTTTCCAACCTCATTTATCACAACCAAATGGCCTGTGTTAAAATTCTCATTTAATAATAATTTTTAAAAACCACTATTTTTATATCTCCCTAAATAAAGAGTACTTTGAAGTGCTGGAGATCTATCACGGTCACGATTAATCATCCAATCAAGAATAATTTCCAAAACAAACAGCAGGGCCTTTTGCAATCAGAAGGGAGACCTGGGGAAAGCGGGCCGTCACGGCCCTGCGGTCACCTGCAGGTGTAGCGTTCTTTCCCTTTCCGAAGGAGGTTCTCCGGCAGGGCATTGGGAGGCGCTCTGAAGTTGAACATAGAGGGAACTGACTGCAGAAGTTCACTGGCCTCCGGTTTCAGGGCACTGAAGCTCTCCAGCTTCTCCGCCATGTTTTCAATAGCTGACATCTGAAAGGCAAGAGCACAAGACCATGAAGGACCAGTCTGATGTCTGTTCTTCCATCATCATCTCTAGCAAACCGAGAAATCGTTAAGAAAGGGGAAGCATCACATCTGCTGACCACGGTGGACTGGAGAAAAAGGCTGCAGTGTCCCAAAAATAGACAGACAATGAGAGGACTTGTTGACTTAGGAAATAACAAAGGTAGAGAACCATGCTTATAGAATGCTGGGTGAACTTCTTCAAAAGATCTTGGTTAGGCCATTTTGTCATAATTTGATATAGACCTGAGCAATGAAATATGTGAGCGATAATAAAGCTTTTTTATTGAATTAAGAGGCAACATTACTATTACATTTTGGACATCAATAGTGAACTGTACATTCACGGAGAGGTCTCGCATGCCTTGCCTTGGTAATAAAAACCATAGGAAGCATGGCATTCCACATAAAGAATTCATAGCACCAAACATATCAAGTGTTCCAAAGTTACAGCTTAAGCCAAATGTGTGTAGTGTAGAAAGAAAAAAATTAAGGCGTAAGAGGTGTTTCGCCCAAGACTAGGTTAACTTAATATCTGGATATGCTACGATTTTAAGTGGGATCATATACAAGGAATTTTGAAGAAATATTAATTTGTTCTGAACAAAGACTGAGTTGAAATGACAGTTCATGATACATCATCATGACTTCATGTAACAGAACTTGGCACGGGCATTATAAGGGGAGTAGTTAGCCTAACCACACTCTTAGAGAAATAATCTTAAAACACTATCCTGCCTAATTCTTCCCCTCAAACAACCTCATTTATTTTGCTTATAATCTTCACATTTCTGTCCACCTGCACATACATCAGACAGTCACAATCGGAGGGTGGCATTTCCTTTGAAAGCCAGCTTGATCCTTACCATCCTCAGTTAGAAGGGCTCTCCCCTTTCCTTCAACCCTCCCAAAATGTTAAGTTTCCTTAGTGCTCATATTTTATTTGGAAGCTGCTTACTACTGAATTTTTAAGTAGAAAAGCAAACTCTCAGGCCATCCCGTTAAATCAACTCACCCATTATTTATTTGGTTCTCAGGCACTATGCCACTGGAGAACTCAGAAAGCTGTTAAAAAGGTGTTTGCACTCTAGATGCACTCTGAGTTTCTCAAAGAGCTGGGGTGTTAGACCAGGAGATTCCACGCAAGAACAAGAACAGTAACAACTGCACATTCAAACAACTGCTTAACCCAAGGGGATGATTCTTTCACTGATGGGATGGCAGGACCGAACTGAAGGCCTAATTTATGAGCTCAGGATAGAAAAAAACGCAACACTTTGCACTCAAAAGGAAAATTAACAAAATATCTATTCCGTGGCTGTGCAGCTGGACAGAATACCAGTGACTCCTTATGGTGAAGCAAAATCTTCACAGAACAGCCAGACGATGATTCTTTTCTTACAAAGGGAACAGTGTATGCTCGATCCTTCAAATGACTATTCATGTTGTAGTTAGCTCTCTCTTTTCCCTTTATCCCAGAGCCTGCCCTCTCATTTCATGCCCGGACTCCTAATGCTAGCTACAAATTGCAACGTACAGGGTACCACTGCCAATTTGCCAAATGTCTTTCATCAAACACCGTGCAAAAAAATCTCAGAGGAAAGTCAAGATACATTTACTTGTCAGACAACAAATGTGAACGCATTGGGAGGCGGTAGGGGCTCTAAGCTCAGGGGTTTGATTCATAATCACTCAGCTGCTAAAACATTCTCCACAGATGCAAGTGGACAGCACATTTGTCACTATGAAGGATTTTGACACCTACTGATCACAGGGCAGAGATATGGAATGATGATGCTGCTCAGAGAGGTTGGCGGAAACTCTGTCCCTGCAGAATACGGTCATTATCCCCCTCCAGCCGGAACATTAGCATTTTCATCTTACTTTGGGTTTTATTTATTAAAAATCAATCCAGAAATATTTTATGATACTATTTTATTTGCATTTATTCCTCCTAATTGTTTCTTGCAGAAAATCATTTTGATATTCCACCCTTCGTGGAATAAATTGTCTAAGTGAAAAATGACCTCTGGCCTTCAAGCTGATTAACAGAAACAAGCAAGGGTCAGGGTCACAATCGCATATATTTATTGGGAAGAGTAAGTGCATGGGTGATGATTATTAATGTTTTATTTATGTACATTTAATATTTGAGTAAAGTTTCATTATCTAGAGGTTTTAAATCATTTGAGTGTCCGCCCTGCTGACACACTCAGATTCCTGCAGTAATATATCTTATAGAAACACTTTGCCTTTTATATGGAAAATAGCTTACTCATGACTATTATTCTCGGCTTTCATCTCTAGCACATATAAACTACAAGTTCTTCAGGTTATTTAAGAGCAAGTGGCTGTTGAGAAATGTGTCTTGCTTTAGTAGTGGCTAATACCTTCTTTTGAAGAAAGATCGCTGTGATTACATTACCTCAAACTATTTCAATTTGGGGAAACTATCAAGAAACAAGAAAATACACTATGGGCTTGATGACTAAACACTGACATTCTTAAAGATAACAGGAAAAAGAATGGGGGTGACCTGAATGCTTCTCTTAAAAGCCACCACCCACCTTTGGTTTCTCACGTTAAAGGAAAAGAGGATTAAATAGGAGTGAGGAAAAGGGAGAGAAGGAAGATGGGAAGTGAGCCGAGGGTAGTTATTAACACCATGTGTACACACAAGCACGCACACACACATGCACACCCACACACCACTCTGTCCAGTTAGCAACCACCAAATATAAAAGCCACCACCGAATCCTCCCTTTCATCTTTGTAAGATTTCTCTCACAGCACTTGACCTCAGTTGAAAAGAATATGTTTCCCCTTTAGGACAGACAGAAGTGACTTAGACATCTGCCAGTTGGGTAGGCTAGCAATTCTATGACCAACATCAGTCTGCCTCTGTCTTGGATTAAGGTGTTGGATTAAGATGAGCTTCATGTGGTGCATGGGTCCAAGCCCTAACTTTCTCTCTGTGTGCTGACTCGTATGATGGTCTTCCTGAAATAACATGCCTTTTACAAGAGAAGTAGCAAGTTTTGACATTCATTTTGAAGTCTGGCTTGGTATGTTAAAAATCAACATGAACTGGGATCGGAACAGCATCTAGCTAATTGCATATTTCAATTTATGAAAAATCCAATGAAGACAGCAATGTGTACTACTATGAAAAAGAAATTTGCTGAGAATGGGGAAAATAAAGGAGGAAAAATTAGATCATATATTTTAGAAGTGCATTGCCCTGTGTCCTATTAATGTCATAGGCTAATCTCTGATCAGTAAATGACAGGTTTTTTTTCTACGGAACAGTAATTTTTATTTATATATATAATAGCTGTTGATGGTATCTGCAGCCCAGATGTCTGGAAGAGGAAGTCATTGCACCCCCTTTCCATCCCCAAGAGGCTATTAACTTTATACTGACGCAAACTAATATTTAGACAGAATTCCCTAGATCCTACCAAAAAATGTAGCTATCTCTCTAGTCAAATAAAGTTAGTATTTTTAAAAACATTTCAGCAGGCAAGATATCATCAAGTGGGTCCTAAGCACTTAGCTTAACATTTATTATCTGGCAGCCAATAATTGATGACATAAAGAAGTTTCTCATTAAAACCATTAAAGTGACAATCTGATTATATGAAATGATATGTCCAATGGCACCATGAATTATGTGGCCTAATGTTTTACAAATTAGATTACACATGCCTTTATCATAAAACAACTAACTTTTCATAAATAACTTATGATGGGAAAGTTTGTAGATTTGGTGGTTTTCTATATTTGTTCAGTTGATAATCTTGAGAAATCTCAAAATCATGGCCATTTGGGGGAGAGGTAAGTATTCATAGTTTATGGCTATCTCATTCCATGTATCACATTCAGCGGTCATTATTATGAAATCCCTTAGAATCTGTTTACCATTAAAATTATAAACTTTAATATTTTAGTAGTTCCCACTAGTATCTATGTTTTATAATACAAATATAAACCATGGCTCTGAAAACTCTATGATTTAGGGAATGTGAGTGTTTCCAAAGCATTACAATGTCAGTTTCTATACCATTGTATTAGCAGGAAAGGGAGACTAACTTAAAATCTGAATTGGCTTTTGTAAATGGGTAGAACCATTGGGCATTTACGTAGGGGACAGCATCTTATGGATGAAGCAGCCAACCACATATAGGTACTGTCAAGTAACACTCCACCTTAGAAAGGATGAGGACCCTGTGCCACAATACTCAGAATGGACCTCTGCCAGGGAGGACAGAAGAGGAACACTGGAAATATAGACAGTGTAATCAAAGTACAGCCCCATCAGCTGTACAAATTTGTCTGAGAAAGTCGTGGTCTCTCTCTCTCTTTTCCTCTCTCTTCTCTTCTCCCTCTTCTCTTCTCTTAATCTCTTTTGGAATAAATGAACTTAATCCTTAAATGTCTATCAAAATGAGAAAAATCACAGTTCATCACATACTCCACGGAAGAAATAAAATGGATGAATTTCTGGTAAAGAAAATCTAATGTCAGATAGAGGAAATAGGTGCTAAAATAAGTGCTAAAGTGCTCCGACTTAAAATAATTTATATATCATTATATGGGGACCAAAAAGACTAAACTATAGTCCAAGATTTTACACATATCTCAGAATCAGAACAGTTTTGAGTAAGGAAGAGAATGAAGAAGTACAAGTACATATAATCAGAGGAAATTTTGTAATATATGTTATTTATATGTATTTCCATCAACTCAAGTTTTGAGAATGAAAACTAAGCAAGCAGTCTTCTTTTTATCTTGAACAAAAAAATAAAAATAAATAAAAATAAAGCTGCCCCCTAGTATCATTACCTGACAACTGACTGAATCTGGAAACAGGAACTGAAAGTTGAGGAAGTGAGCCCGAAGGCTGAAAGATTCATTCACTAGTTAGATATGGATTTCTAAACATTTAGTCTTATTATTCCAAATGGCCAGAACCAAGTTCAGCCCTGGGATATATGAATGTGAATTCCAATGTCAGCTTGTGTCTACATGTAAGTTCAGGTTTTAACCTTTTGAAGGCTTTATCAAAAGCATCTTTAACATGCTGATACAGGCTCCCCCAAATAATGGTCGTTTCCACTTAGTGACCCATCTCGAAGGCTCTTTTAATGACATACTCCCCAGTGCCGAGAAACAGTTCTACATCAAGGTATAATTACATGAAATGGGTCAAATTTATAAAATAAACTTCTTTCCGTAAACAATTTACAGCACACTAAATGCCCAATTAAAATGGAAAGGTATTTTGCAACTTGACGAAGCTGGAAAGCAATCCACTGAAGCCGTATCATTTAATGGAAAGCGGCTCAGAATTCTTTATGTCTGCATAGCATTTTATAATATAAGCTGTTTTCCTTTTAATGCTACATTATTTTAGTCAAAAATATAAGTAGGAAACTTACCCAAGTTCTCTGATCAGGCAGTTGGAACTGGGAGCAAAATTGAAACAAAAACAAAAAATTACTTCTGTATCAGTATCTTTATTGCAATCTATCCTTTGAGAAATTAACATTTATACAGACTTTGTAATTTTTGTTTATCATGTAACTGTACCTTGAGTAAAGGCTCTGGAAATGAAAATTAAATGTTTTCATAACACTGCTGGATTTCCTCTATTTACCTAAATTAAATTTTAGCATCAAAGTTATAAACCAGAATGTTTTTTTCCAAGAAAGCTAAACATTACCTACTACCAAATATTAAATAGCAAAGTAGATACTTCCTTCTTATGTGTTTTTAATTCATTGAAAAAGTCCTAAACTTCAATAAATAAAACTTTAGCAATTTCCAGCAACAAATCTAGTCTCTTGCATTTATATAATGTTAATAACAAAGAAAATAAGATATTTATTCAAACGTGAATCACTGAGTAACAAAAAGGTAATGTACTTAGAAATGCACTGCTTGACTTTTATTAGCTTGGGATTCAGACCATTATGGCCAAAACACATAAGGATACTAATTAAAAGAACTACAAATAGTTACCTATGTCAACTTAAGAATCACCGGGGAAAACTTCAGTGAGTTGGGAATACTTCCAGGGAGCATAAATGTTGTATCTTTAAAATTATAATTTTGCTTGGTTAAAGGGGATATTTCTTGCTTTTATAAATTATGCGATCTTTAATAAGGAAGATACATAGTTTTCAAGGATAAAAAATTTATTGCAGAAGAAATGTAACAATAAGAAATACCTTGCTGAAAGCAAAATAGAAGATGAAGGACAAAAGACTTAAGTGATTTTCACATCAATATATGAATGCTAACTTGGAAAAAGACTAACTTTTTCAAGTTCTTCGAGATATAGTAACAGGATAGTCAGACACTTTAAAAACAAGGAAATAAAAATGAGTGAATAAAGGCCAGAAACAGAAGTAAAACAGAGTCTTTGTTGCAGATGCATACAAAACCAAACATCTGGAAATAAAATGTATTAACAACCAAAAACATATTTAGAGTATAGGAAACTCAATCCAAGGAATAAGAGCCGGTTTTACAACAGCATAACTACCAAATGATTTCTATGGCAGTTCAAACGAGCCATCAGTGTAAATGCAAAGTACCTAAAATGCAAATTGTCCAATGAAATGGACATTCCAGAGAGCACACATTCATACCATTCCCTCCATCTCACCTACTTGTGGCTGTCATTCCTTTTCAAAATTATTATTTGAACTAAGACCCCACAATTTTCAACCATGTATCCAGGAAGAACCTCTACAGTACTTATTTCCGCCTATATTAAACTAACTTATTTATAATAGAAAAAAAGAAATCTAAATAGTCCCCTAGTGGCCTGACACAGAAAGCATACTTCTTTAAAAATGGAACAAAGTGAGGACCCTGAGAATGAAAAAAAAAAAAAAAGAGGAATTATCTTCTAATTTTATATGTGTTCGAATATCTTCTAGATATATTTTTAAAAGATTTTATTTATTTATTTGACAGAGAGAGAGATCACAAGTAGGCGGAGAGGCAGGCGGGGGGCCGGGGGGGGGGGGGGAAGCAGGCTCCCTGATGAGCAGACAGCCCAATGTGGGGCTTGATCCCAGGACTCTCAGACCATGACCTGAACCGAAGACAGAGGCTTACCCATTGAGCCACCCAGGTGTCCCTCTTCTAGATATTTTTGACAAGATTTTTAAAAATATATTTTATTATTCCAAGAGTCAGTGAGATGGCGTGATAATCTTTCAACAAAATTCAATAAATATTTAAGTATCTATTGATGTGTTCACCTTTCATTGATTAGGAAATGTGCCCTGGGGAGGGTCATGTTGAGTAGAATACAAAGACATACAAAAATTATAAAATCAGGCTTGCCCATAGAATACCACTACCAAGAATTTATATTCCTATATCTGTGTTTTCCCTGAAACATTAAGAATATCATCATTACGATGAAGATATTATTATTAGAACCCTGAGAAATACATAGTATTATTCCATTTGGAAGCCAAAGATACAGAAGCCCCAGAGGGACAGTGTGATTTACTCCAGCGTACTTTAAACGGAAAATGGAGTAATGAATGGCCTTATCCAAGCATTTATTTAGCTACAAAATCACGGCAAGCCCTGGGAGCAGAGGCTAGGTCTTCCATTTTTGCCTCCTGCGGCGCCCTTACTGCTGGCCAACAGGCAGTGCTGAGAACACAGTAAGGGCCTTTCCCAGTGCTTCTAGATCCGTGTATAGTCCCACCAAAGAAGCTGGGCTCAGAGGATGGCAGGAGAGTATTTTACTGGCATTCTTTTACATTCAAAATAGAATACTTCTGCATTCAGTAATAATGAAAGCTTTCCCTCATTTAGGGCCTCTTGCCAGGCAGAATGTGTTCTACCATGTTATGTACATGAACACTAACCCACACAGCCAGCCAGGTAAGGCTGGAAGGGACGTTCCCATCACGCTGATGGAGAAGGCTCAGAGAGATGAACTGCACTGCTCAAAACTGAAGCATTCTTGCTAATAAGCAGGAAAGCCCGTCATAAAGCGGTCCTTTCTGGCCCCACATCCCGGCAGGTTGTCTTCGTTTGTTGGTGTTTGTTTAAGGGAAAGTGGATCTTGGGGCCAGGACTGAATTGATGGAGTACCAGAAAGAATTCTGCTGAAACTTTAGGACACCTGAGGCAGACTGTCTGAAAGAACAGACTCTTGGGTCTGAAGGCTTGATGAAAAGGGGGTGGCCCACACTTCTCTGGGTTATTTCACCTGTGCCCCAGGGATCCATAGCCATTACACACGAAAACAGCTACGATGGTTATAAAAATTATAAAATCTTTCTGTAGCAGTTGGTAAATAGCCTCTGAGGCAGGAACCTTGAATGGTTTCCCTCCCGCCCTGGATGCATCTCCAAAGACCCTTTAGGCAGCCCACCAGCCAGCAAGTACAGCATTGGCAGTTGGTGCAGTGAGGACTTCCAGGATCCTGCTCCAGGATGCCAGGAGTCCCGTCTGCTTGGTCAGAATTCGACACGGGGGGTGTTCAGTGTGTCGATTATCACTCTCAAGTCTTACTCAAATAGCAGCAGTAGGCAGTCCCTTCCACTGAGACGGGACCCTCAGTGTCGGAAGGAAGCATACACTGCCACTGTGTTCCTGCAGGCATGTTTGTGGGGTTCTGCTGCCCGCATTGGACAGATGCCTCATCTTTTGTGATCCTTTGCTCACTTTGGAACTATCAAGAGAGTAGATTTTCTTCTATCATTTGGTTAAAAATATGTGCATAGTCTAACACTTGCATGCACATGTGGAGTTATTTAGGGACAAAACTGCTCGTCTTAGGAACTAGTGAATTCACTTCGGTTAGCTAGAAATCTTTGAACATCAGAGAGAACAGGGACTTGCCACCCAACTCCTCCATCTTACAGATAAGGAGCTAAGTGCCAGGTAGTCCGAGTCACCTGAGGATCCTGAATCCCAGTCTTTTTTCCTCTCCATTATACTGTGTATCCATAGCACTTAATCTGGAAGTGGTTAGTTGCTAGATTTTAAAGATAATTAGAATATGAGAACAATTTGATTATTGTAACTAAATGTATAAACCTATAATATCCCCATGAGCAGCTAGTTATAATTAGAAAGTAAGTTCTCAAGAAAGACAGACCTTTGATGCACTCTCTGACACAAAATGCATGTTATGTTCAGCTTTATTAGCCCATGAGTCCTAAAAGTACAATTTAAATCAACCTAAATGTAAACTGTAAGTGCCTGATAAACATTTACCTATTTTATAATGTGTTTCTTTTCCATAAAGTGATTATCTAAATAATATCATTTCTTAGTTTTCCTATAAAAAGTGAATACTACCTGGAACATTTCTAACTCCTTTAATATTAAATCGTATATTTTCTATACTTTGAAATAGAGAGAATTTTTGAGCAATGATAGATTTCTCCAGCTAACCAGAACACGTACTTCTGTTTCTCATACTCTGTTGTTCAGGACGTTGGGGAAGTACTTGAAAAGTTGAAGAAAGGGTGGCAGAGGGGGAGTGGGCAGAGGGGCAGGGAGAGTCACATCCCCAGATAATTTAATTTAATTTACCTCATAACATTCTTTAAGACAGCTTGCATAAAATTCCACCAATTTCATTAGAAGAGCATAGTTTTTCATTTGAATATATTAAAACAATGAATTAGTTCACTGATTTTAAGCATTTTCATAAAAACTTTGCTTACCATCTATAAAGATCAGAGATTATAACCCTTAAAAAATTAGAAATAAAAAGCAAAATATCAGGTAAAAAAAAACCACACACTTAAGATGCTTATATATTTGGTCTTTCAACAGAATTCTCCACATTTTGATTGCTCCATAAACCAGTTTTTAAAAATAACCAAATATGTAAGGACAGAGGGATGAACCAATTAGACGGCACTGCTCTGCATTTTCCTTGCGATGAGAAACTATATATATTTTGATAAATGGACACAGCTCCATTCAGCAAACGGCTCTATGTATTGTGGTAAATTCTTGTGCAATTACAGAACTTTGCTGGAATGCCCAGCGGTCCCTAGATAAATTCCTTTGCCCTCTATGGTAACAACTTGTCAGGTAGACTCATTTCCTGTTTTTTATCTGAGCACTAAAGGAACTTGAAGGACCTTCATGAGTTTGGGACGAGTCGCAGTATGATCTGTCTCTTACTAGCAGTAATTTTTAAACACAAAAGACAACTTCAGAATTATTTTCTTAACTGAACTTTGCTCACTCCAAAATACACTTTGGCTCAATAAGTAGTTAACAGCAGACAATAATTTAACACCCCCAAAACACGCTTTTTTACACATAGATTAATTTCTTTTTCTTTAAAGAGTTTGGGTTTTAATTCTGCTAGAATTTCCTGTGTTCTTGCACAGCAGCGTCATAGGAAATCCTAATGTTCTCAAGATTTCTTTCATTTCATTGCACCTGCTTTTCAGGATCAACAAGTTGGTTTACAAGCTTGAAGTCTCAAATTCAAAATACTTACTTGTGGGTGAAATAAGAATCCTGGAGAAGGTCTCAAGTATTTCTCTTTTAAAGCTTCAAGTGGGTCAGTTAGTTTTCTTTTCTCTACTCTGAAAGGTTAAAATTAGTTTTTGGAGATGAATCAGTCTCATATATCAATCACCATATAATTACTGACATTTCAAACAGTTAACAATAAAGCAAATGGTAGGTTTCTGGGAAGAACACTAATAAAAATATAAAGACATCTGTTCAGTTCTTGAAGAATACTCAGGGCACTTCTAGGCACTCAAAGAACGAAGGTCCTATTTATAAAGGCAAAATCTTATTGAATGGCTAGTAATATCAATAGTGAGGAAATATAAAAAATGAAGACTCATGAAACCAGAGGCATTGGTCACACATTTGTACCTTTCTATTTCAAATGGAGACAAGAAGTCTGGATGATTTTGAAATCAGGACAGAGTCCATTTTGAAAATTAAAGTCATTTTCTACCAAGAAACTGTTCCCCTAAGTTATTCATTATGTTTCTCCCATCCTTGCCAATGACAGCAGGAGAGTTTCTAAGTATACTGAGCATCCTGGCACCCACTCTTTGAGGTTTAGGTGTCGTCTTTTGGATGACAAAAGGGGGTGGAGGGTAAAGGAAAAGGAACTTTTTGAAGACAGAGGCATATAAAACTTATCTACATACCCCTTCTGCCTTTAGAAATGGTTGTCATTCTATTTACCATTAAGTATACAGGAAATGAGATCATGGATTAAATTAATTTCTTTCACCAACTGTTGGTAATTTTAAGAACCGTTGAATAAGTATGCTTTTAAAATAGAATCAAAATTAGTACAAACAGCTACCACTTCTTGAAATTTTGTATATGCTATATCGTGCATACACTATTTCACTTATTGAAATAGATCCTCTAAATGGGTATACCATTTTATGGATTTAAAAAAAAGTTTGAGACATGGGAAAGCTGAGATTTCAACTCAGGTCTTACACTAAAACTGGTGTTTAGGTCTTTCATGACTTTGGTAAAATGACAGGCCTAGGCCCTTAATTCAGAGTGAAATGCCAGAGAGGAGACTGAGTTTCAACTAAGCATGAGGAAGGTTAGGAGGTGAAGAAGAGTGTAACAGGTGTGTGGAGGGATTGAAAGCCCGCTGCCACTGGGAGGGTCTAAGAAAGAATGTCTGGGGAGTTCTCTTCACAAAGGGCTGGGATATATCACTGATTTGGAAACACAACTTTCCTGGCAATGTGTGCCATACAAATACAACCCACACACAAACTAGGGAAGTGCGGTTTTCCCTTCTTTTCCCTTCTCTTATTGGGACGCCACAGGAAGCAAGACATGATAACCGAAAAAAGTGCCCAAGTGTGGTACCGATGGCTCAGGGATATTTTTGTATTGTCCTTTTTAATCCCCTTCCAGTGGGGTTAGCCCTCAACATACGGGCAGCATTTCTTAGTTATTGTATTAAGGATGATAGGAGGCAGAAAAGGAGATTTTAGTGAAAAAGGGTTTGCAGCTCAAGTTCCTATTAAGTAATAGGAATCATTAAGTATCGTTGAATGAAAGAGTAGCACAAACTTGACTGTTTGTAAAGGAGAATCAGGGAAAAATGTGAAAATAGTCTCCTCTTAAACAAGTCCGATAAACAATGATCCACACCTTCCATTATTTCTTGACAATGTTCAAGACTTGAGTGAGAAAGTAAATGTGAAAATGCCTGGTAATGTTTAAAATACATGATAAGCATAATTACTCTTACTCATACTTTTAAAGAAAGCTGGTATTTAAAAACTAAATCGTTCTGAATGTCAAGTGAGTGTTACAGAACACTTGCCTAAGAGGCTTTTTATTAAGCATATATGTTTCCCTCAAAGATGCATCAAGAAAACTGGATAATGAAGGTATAAAGAGACGCATTCCTTCCAAACTAACCATTCACATTATATACAAGACATTTTTGTGACTAATATTTCATTTACTTTGGGCTCCTGGGAGATTTACTTAGCAACAGAATGTGAACAGTATTTACTAAGGATGTACTGGTAGGTTAACAAAGAGAAAACCCATGCTGTTCTACGTCCCACTTCATTCCAAATATCCTGACCCATTTAAGTCCCCACACATATTTGCATTAATCCTTCAGGAGCCTCATTCTTCTGCTGCTTGACAACTTGCTTTAAATACAGCTTTCCCATATTTTCCACTTAAAAAATGTGTTTAAAAATAAATTTATTGTCAAGGGAAAGAACTCTGTGGGCCTCATCCCAAACCCCAAATTCAGAGACATCCAAAAATAAGTCCAAACCTAACGAGTTGACTGTCTGAGTAAAAAATGAATTCATGAGATCAAACAACTTTACTCTCTGCCTTATTATAATAACAAAAGTAATTTGTTACCAGACACAGCTTTAGAATGTAAAAACTGCCCTCCATACACATGTCCACGTCGAACCGTCTCCTATCCTCCCTTACCTGTAAATCGGGTCCATAAAGAAAGGAGTGGGTCTAGCGTGCTGCAAGGAACCATCCGATGGGGGTCTTGGTTCAATGTTGCTTCCTTTCTTTTCCCCAAACACATGGTTTTTACGGGGCTCAGTCAGCTTTGTTCCACTGGCTCTACTCCTACTGCCCATACTTAGATCCAGGGGCTGGTCTTGGCTTGTGGCAGGTGTTGCTGGAGGCTTGGAGGGTCCTGGAGTCAAGGGCTTCTCGTCCTTTCGCTTAGTGGTGAGATCAAAGGGAGACTCAGAGCTTCCCTTCTGCAGTTTCTTTACTTCACTTGGTGATTGGGGTTCCATTTTCAAAGGTAACGATCGCAAGTCTCTATCAGGAAATGGGTACATTGATTGAGAGAATGCTGGAAAAAACGGGAGGGGAAACATGGAAGGGTAAGGTAAAGCTCCAACTTTTTTGTCTTGCAGCCCCACCAGTCCTGTTGAACCAAAGTATTTCTCAGCAATAGAAGCAATAGCCTTTATAGAATCATTCACAGCTCCTGACACCGCAGTCTGCTCCTCTAAAGATGGTGAGAAAATGGAATGATTGCTGTATTCTTTCTTATTATGTATTGAAGCCAGATTCTGAAGAGGGCTTACTTTGTCTTTGAACATTTTACCATTTTCTTTAAATTTCTCTTTATCACTTTCAATGTCACTTTCCAGATCAGAGCCCGAGGTTGTTTCCAGGTCACTGCCACTTGGCGTACTGACATCATCAAGGTCACTACTCTCTGACTGGTCACTGATTTTCTCAAGGGGCCTCTCTTCAGAGGACCTCTCGGGCTGGAGCTCCACTGGCTTATTGTCCCCTACAGATGGGTGTTTAGATAGTGCCTTCAAAATATCCTGTGTAGCTGGCAGTATCTGAGGATGTGTCATGAGGGGACTTTGACTTTTGTTTGTCTGTTCAGTACTTGATAGTCCTTTAACAGGAGAACTAGCAGGTATCAAAGGAGGCCTGTGGTACAAGCCGGAAGGAAACAGACCAGGGAAGCTAAAAGAAAATCCAGGAGCTGTTGGAAAGGTAAGACCAGCGGGATGCCTATTGGCACCGAAATAGTCAGCAAGGCCCGGGTTGGCATGACTCATATTAACCATGGACGTTTTATCCATAGCGGGGGTTCCAGGAAGTGAAATGCCTTGGCCAAAAAATCCACCTGCCGCAAAATGGTTCTTGCCCTCACAAAACCTCCTGTGTTTATTTAAGGAAGACGTAGTGCTGAACATTTGTCCACAGTCTTTGCACTTGATTTGGGTTCTGCAATCAGCATGCATGCGCTTATGACGACAAAGGTTTGAAAACTGAGTATAGGATTTATGGCAGACCTCACCTGTGTGCAAACAACAAAAGAGAATCTCAGGCTTTATGGCAATTGCTGCTGAATTGAGCAAGTATCACAATTGGTTTACCCAGAATTTCAATTAAGAAGCCAGGAAAAGTTGTTGGAGGTACCAATCTGGGTGCTCCAAACACAAAAATCCCCATTTCACTAGATTCCAAAGCAAGGCATCCAACCTGACAAATGTCTTGAGGCAGCACAAATATTCCATATATAAATATATATAAATATTTCTGTAATCCCCACTACATCATATTTTGTATCATATTTGTATACTTAAATATTTAGAGAAAAGTCCAATTCCAGCATACATTGATTTCCCACCCAATGACTACCCTAACAGAATCTTAAAAATTAAAAGTCTTAAGCACAAAACATACCAGGAACCCCATTACATTTTTAGACCACCTTGAGAATCCCAAGTCTTAGCACTGAAACAAAATAAAACAGCCTTTCTCTCAACTGGCAACTTTACCTTTATTCCCTCTCCCCTTGGGGGAAAAGCCTGTGACTGTTCTACCATTATTTAATTTGCATTATATCATACGCTCTCATCATTCACACATCAAAGCCACACAACAATGCACATTGTGTATTCTGAGACATTTTTAACAATCATTTTCATGATTTGAGAAAGACTGACATAATTTACAATGGCTCTATTTTAAGCCTGCAAAGGAAACTAAATTGAATGTGGCCCATCCTGCATTGCTGGTTCCCATGAACTATGATCACGTCCTCTGACTTCCCCTCACACCAGCGGTTGTGCTAACCTTCCTGCATTTATGAAACCCCCGTCCTTGGGAAATATGTCCACTTGTTGTCATATCTTCGCTGGTTATCTCAGGGCTTGACTTCTATGGGGTTTAGCCAATTATGGTAAGCAGGGGAGGGTGCTCAGAGTGCTCTAATCCAGAAAGAACACAGCAGGGTGCGGCTGGGAAAGAACCCGCCTCCTGGGGCATTTGCCAAAAAAGTAGAACATCTTCCTCCCCACGTATGTGAAAACAGATTTAAGTGTATTTTGAGACCAAGCTTTGTAACCTTTAAGAACTCTGCTGTTCGGTACGAATCCCCCTCACTTCGCAGTTCGGCAGGATTATCATGTCCGTTTCCTAAGCATCACATTTTTAAATCTGACTTTAGTAGAGATGAATCCACTTTATGTGTGAGCTTACTGTAAACGATTCTGGGCACATTTAATACATGCAGAAACATGATACGCCTTGTCGGTACTTACTGAAACAAATTTATATAAGAAATTAAATTGAAGACAAAACGCAACATTTATTACTTTCATGGGATGATCGCCTTTAAGCACAGAATGGTGGAGCTCCTGAGTTAAAGCAGTAATAATTGAAAGAGAAAAAAAAAAAAAAAAACCACCCGAAGCAGATTTTATAGATGTTCAGTCATGCAAAACTCACCCAAAAGTTGGATTATCCCACACACCACCAAACAGGAAGTACCAAGTGATCCCATAATATTTCTTTTACTAATAATGATTAAAATGCACTGTGACATATATCAGGGTACTTAAGTAATGGTAAAGGAGCTTTCGGCTGTGGGATGATTCATAACATGATAGAGGCCACAACATGCATTTTAAAGGGAAGAGAAGATGTGAGTGATTTCAAATCATCCTACTGGAATATACTGACCAGAGGCTGCTTTAAAAGTATGTACTCTTTAACCATATACAATAAATACACATGCTATTTAAATTCTTTGATACACTAATTAAAACCATATGATGCAGAGGGCAGAAACATGAGGCTTTCACTGGTTACATTAATTCAGCTATGAGCAATAACAAGAAATAGTAAATAAAATGTCGTTGGAATAATAAAAGTGCACTCATCGGGAAAGGAACACTTCTCCTCTGGGCATTAAAAGGCGTTGAGAAAATGTCTTGATGGGTCTTCAACCACGGTATAAACTTTTGAAAGGTTTGCAATTTTTGGCAAAGAAATGTCGCTCTCTAGACTTCTCTCTTAGAGCCGGCTAGATTTAAGAAATCAAGACCTTATCTATCTCAGAGTAACAGAAGGTGTGTTTGACTTTCCTGGTTGTACCCCCTGTTACACAGATGAGCAATGTCTGTGTCAGGTCTTAAGAACGGAGAATCTGGGATGTTTCCCTAGGCAGGGGCTTTGTTTTTCTCACTTGAAGTTCTGCCCTGGCCCACCACAAACCACCAGGCCTCCAGGTGAACGGCTCAATTGATGTTGAAGTCTATACTCTACTGTAATTTTCTTAGTAATAAGGAATTAGCCAGCAGTTAACATTGCATTTTTCTACTTATTAAACAAATTAAGAGGTATTTTGAATATGTTCAGCCTATTAGAGCATGTGGTTTCTATTTGGGAAGGCCGGAGGTTTCTGTAAAGGCAGTGAGTAATTACCTTAGCGCTGGTGACTTTGGGCTCAAGCTTGGCGGTACACTGTAATAAGAGACAGTTGCCATAAACACACCAGTGGGGGTAAATCGTGGTGTGTGGCCTTCTGGTGAGAAACAGATATCAACTCTAGGTGAACCTCCTCTACTCCCAATCTCCACACCAACTCTCCTCTTTTGTTCTGAAATTACATGGCTATTATTCATAATTATCCCATGGTTCTCTGTCAGATTTTATATTTGAAGAATGCCATCTGCTATTTAAATTTACCAATAATTACTGAAAAGGCATTCATGGCAAATAGTTGCACAAGCTGATTGGAAAGGGACACCCTATAGTGCTTTAAAATGAAACACTTGACTTCAACACAATTAAAATTCCAGATCCCAGAACCTTCGATGATAGGAATCTGTATTTTCTGACTTTTGGTTTAAATAATAGAGAAAGCATTAAATGGGTGATCATAATTCGTTTGGCCTATTTTTTTTCCACCAAAGCACAGTAAATGTTTAAAGTCTGTTTCTGAGAAATCAGAAAGAAATGAGTTATTTATGCCCATAACACTTTCAAGTATATTTTTAAGGGCGTTACGACCTAGAGTCAGAAATGCCTTTATGAGACAAGAAGTCTAAAATTTCTATTGTATACTTTATTTCCCGTGACTTTCAACAGAGCTTCCCCAAGGGAGACTAGAGCACCCTTTTGTTTATCAACTAGTCCTCTTCACTCCACCCAGGGAACAGAAGAACATAGGAGCAAAACAAGACTGTAGCATAAGCTGGAAAGGGGGAAACAAAACAAAACAAAACTCAAAAAATAAAAAACTCCCTTGATGCATGGAAGCACAAAAGAGGACTGTGCCGAGATAAAAAGGAGGAGGGTTAGTCTCTGGTATCTCCATGTTGGTATTAAAAAATATTTTCTGTCTATCAGGTCCTGTAGTAGTGTCTCATACATCTACTACAGAATTTTACATATTTATCAGAAATAAAATGTGTTATAAGGGTTCCCAAGTCAGAGGTTTTGCCATCTATGGAGTGTGCTTCAAACAGTTCTATGCTCGTCTGGATCCAAAATCAGTCTTGACCTTTGTGGTACAACTCAGTGAGTCACTGTGTTTGTATGCCCCGCTGAGCAATGGATCAAAAGAAGTCCAGAGTCATTGCCCAGAGGAACCGAAAACAACGGATTTTCCTTATGAAACATTTCAGCACAATACAGGGAACAGGAGCGGGTGGACAGAAGAAGCAGCAAACGAGCACTGAGTTTTACTTTATGCGGAGCGTGTTACTAAAAAGTACAGGGATGTTCTAAGTAGTTGGTCGGACTGGATGTCCCCTGAACACACACTACCTGTAAATTTGCTTTAGTGCGGTGGGTTATAGAAGCAGCATGTCCAGCATCAAAGTGAGAATGTTCTGCTTTTCAACTGACTGAGAGCTACTGGCCGGCAGTCTGTGATTGGTAACAAGTGTAAATTAAGGGGTATTTTGTTCCCTCTCTAGCACAACACACACACACACACACACACACACACACACAGAGTCCTAAGCCTCCTTGCCAAGTGGGGTACTTCCAGCCCTTTCTGATCCAGAACAGGTTTTTATCACTTCACCTCCTTTAGTGGCGTCTGCCATTTTCAGTGTGAGACAAATCTGGTTGTCTCTATTAAATTCTACAACCTGGAGAGGCTTCCCATCCATTATTTAATGACTTCTCCCTTCTCTGCTCATTATTGATTTCATCTAAAAGAAAACACCCCGGGGATTATAGACAAAAAAAACACAAAACAAATAAACAAATAAAACCCAAACCCCTGGATCTGGGTGTTAAAGATTTTCTTGTAACAGAAAACAGCCCTACTGGACTGGACCATAATGAGCTAATACAGAGACCCTTCCATGGCCACGCGGCCACTCTCCTGATCACAGTGCCTTTCGGACGAGAGAAGGATGCAGGAAGGAGGGCTGGAGTGTGAAAAACTTACAGATAAAGGGCTTCACACTGCTGTGGATGTGCTTGTGTTGTTTGAGGCCCGATGAAGTGGCAAACGTTTTGCCACACTCCGGGCATGCGTGGGCCCGGGCACCAACATGCTGAGAGCGGATGTGCCGCTGAAGGTTGCTAGGGTCCGTGAAAACCTGCTAGGAAATGAGTACTGATTAATCAGGAAACTTAATTCAAGGACACAATAAAGAAGACCAGGAATGACTCGAGAAGGAATTTTATTTGTTTTGCTTTTGTTTATTTGTTTTCCCCAAAGACCAAAAGAAAGTCATAATTCCAAAGCGTGAGCTCCTCTAGGATAGGGACTATAAATTACTCAGCTCTGTATCCTTAGCATGAAATGTCCATCAGTATCAGTTGAACAAAATAATTAATGGCATGATGAGACCATTTTCAAGATCTTTTTGATCCCATTTAGAGTGATTAGAGTTGAACAATAAAATGCCAGCCAAGACATGATTAAAACTGGTGTGCTATTTCCATCCTCTAAACCAAGATGCACTGTGTACAAAATTGGGGGGGAATTTTACTAAAGTATCTCAAATCTATTCAAGGAGCTCCCCCAGGAGTTAAAGCTAACAAATGTGTTTCAGCAAGTTACCATGAAGCTAACACCATTCCTTTAAACACTGTACTAAAAAAAAAAAAAGAAAAGAAAAGAAAAGAAAGAAAGAAAAAGAAAAGTCACCTATACTTCTGGGAGCAAAACATCTCTAAAGATAATTTCCAGTGCCACAATTTCCCCTGATATGAAGAAAGATATTCAAATGATATGAAAAGTTTTTGGAAATAGAAATCAACTTTAATGACAAGAGGACATCTTTTAGTTAATTGAGAACCGTGAAGATTAAATGATGTGAACCACTGTTCTCATATTTCAGAGTCAAGGTCAAGATGGAGTGCTTTCCTTGCACCCCTATGCTGTTCAGCAGTGGCCACTAAGGGACTACACTTTCAATTAGAACCAAGTCATGATTTATGGTAGGGACTTGGGTGGAAAAATCTGCAAATGCAGGAGTCTCCTATTCTTTCTGAATAGGCATTCAGAAACTTTATGTGACTTCCTCACAAACTGCTAATAAAAGAAATCAGTAAATGTGCATTGGATAAAATTTTCGTTCTCCATAAGGCTATAAAACAACCCCACACTGGCAAGCCAGTAGCGGAACCAGGAATTTACCAAGGATGTCTGACACCTAGTTCTGGAACTCACCATTAAGCCTCACTTCCTCCCTTACAAAAATAAAAGGACACCCACTAAGTGTTTTTATACACTGTACTAATGCTTTTTAGCATACAACACTCAGTCTACTTTTCTCAAGATATTTATAGTTTCCCCTCTCAAGGCTTGTTTTTATATATCATAGCAAGTGATGGATTAAGAGAGAGCAGGATGACAGAGAGAGGCCAAGTAGTCTACAAATTCACTGTACCTTGGCACAGTTTTCACATTCATAGTGCTTTCCACTGTCATGTGACATCTGGTGGCGAATTAAATTGGACTTCCAGTTAAATGCCTTGGGACACTGATCACACTTGTATTCCCTCTCTTCAGTATGTGACAACATGTGTTTCTCCAGGCTGTTAAGAGAACAATTGATTTAATAAGACATGGTGACAAAGAACACATTCATAAACAGAATGTCATTTTATTAGTAATCCAACTGGCAATTAAAGAGAAAAGAAGGAAAAGTGGTGAGGTGAGGAAGATGAAGAAGAAACAGGCCTGCAACAGACAAAAGAAAATGTATTTCTCTTAGACTGTGTCTCTTACTAACACAGAGAAGTACTCCTGTTAGAAAATAAATTGGATACAGCTATCAGGGATTAGTTGCCAGTTCAAGGGCATGGTAAACGACTAGTCGTTTGTCCAGTTCTCGATTCACTACACCATTCTCAGACCAACACATTTTTCTCATACCCACTCAATTCAAACACAAACACTCAAACAGAAGATCCTCAAAAATGCTTAAGAACATGCAGGCAGGGGCACCTGGGTGGCTCAGTGGGTTAAAGCCTCTGCCTTCGGCTCAGGTCATGATCCTAGGGTCCTGGGATCAAACCCCGCATCGGGTTCTCTGCTCTGCAAACAGCCTGTTTCCTCCTCTCTCTCTGCCTGCCTCTCTGCCTACTTGTGATCTCTGTCTGTCAAATAAATAAATAAAATATTAAAAAAAAAAAAGAACATGCAGGCAAGTATTCTATCTAAAGCCTATAACCTCTATATTCAAAAAGGTACTTTTTTCCCATATCGCCATATAGGAAAGTAAGCTGTATGCTAGCCATTCAACAAGCAACTTCCCATTATAACCCTGGGATGGTTGGATGGATGGTGAAGCAGATGAACCGATGAATGCATACGGATATACACAGATACAAAAGGGTATATATATAGTGCCTATGAATTAGGGAGGAAAGAAAAGTGTATAATATTATAAGCAGATGTACCATTAAAGGCCCACAAAAGAAAAGCAGTTAGAAGTTTCTCATAAGCATAATTTCTCTGATTTAAAGTTTAGGATATTTTTGCTTCTCAAATATTTCCCTCTCTTCTAAAACTTGTATGTGAAATCCACAGGAATGCAATGAAAAGCAAATATTATAGATAATGGATTGCCGTTAGACTCAGATGTTTGTAACATGTTTGTTAATTAAGTACAAACAGATAACACACTGGGATACTACCCCAAATAAGGTAACCAGAGCTCCTTGGGGAAATAGCCTGTTTCAAATTGATGCCCAAGATACACAAGATGGGCTCTGAACATCTTGTTACAGCAAACTGCAAGAAAGTTATAGATCATGTCAAAAGAATTAAGGTACCAACCTGAAAAGACACCCACGGACCAGCCATGAGGAAATTTAAGCATCAATAAAATAGTAACAAACTATCATCCTTTAACAAACAATATTCAAAATCACACAAGCAAAGCCTCACCGGTCACCCATGGAAGATGCTAGGAAGCCAAATCCTTATTCTGAAAACTAGTAAATAAAGGGAGAAACTCACCCATGTGTCCTGCCTTTCCTATATGAACTGTACTTCAGGGTGAGCAAATAAACAATAAATTCTCTCTGCATAGAATTAATATAGATAATAATGAAAGAATGATAGAAGTAGAAAACATTCATTTTATAGCACATAAACAATTAATACACTTAGGCAATCTGTAAATAAATCCTCTGCCTCCTGAAGGAAATAAACCATAACATCAGTGAGGTATTCTTCCTAAAACAATGAACCTAAATCTGATCGAGGCTTGGGATATTTTACAGGAAGTAGAGAAGATGGAGAAAGATTTTTAACACCAAGGGGACATGATCAGTAGAATCCAGACTGGAGTGAATGCTACAGGAAAAAGCAGTTTCTTCTATAAGTAAATTTTAATGAGGGAGGGAGGGAGACGAAATAGACTGACTGGAGGAACTTACAAATTAAAAGAGACATAAGAGATATGCCTACTAATTGCATTGGTGGTCCTTAGCATGATCTTATTTCAAACAAAAAACTCTAAAAGTAATGAGAAGTGGGGGAATTTGAACACTGATTTTATATTTGGTAATACCAAAGAATCATTATTTTTAAAGTGTGGTGTTGAAACTTGTGTTTTAAAGAGTCCCTTTTTTTTTCTACAGATACATACTGAGCTATTTATGAATAAAATGACATAAAGTCCAGGATTTGTTTCAATAATCCGAACGAGTGTAGCTGAGACAAGACTGGCCTTGTATGATAATTATTGAAACCGAGTCTATGGGGGTTTATTACACCAACCTTTCTAGTTTTGTATATTTTGAAATTTTCCATAGTAAAAAGATATTCTAAAAAAAAACTACTAAGCATGTAAGCACTCTTTCTTTCCCAAGTTTTATTTTTCTGTGAGATGAATACTCTAAAATTCGAGGATCAAGTAAGATGCCTATGTGCCTAGAATGTATCCAGTAGTCGTGTAGACTGTGTGCATGGCAGTGTGCATTAAAAAAAAGTACCCTTTCTCATATTTGATAAATTAGAAGTATCTTTCCCTATTTTTTCTCTTCCTCAGCTTCCTCCCTACAACCCTACTCATAGTGGCACGTGAACTTACTTTTCCTGCCCCATGAGTCAGTCGACTTTGTGATGCTGTTCTATTTGAGCACAAATGGTGATATCTCTGTGAACAAAAGGTACCAGGAGAGTACAGGTGTGTGGAGTCACAAGAACAGCCCTATCTTTATCTACAATATGTAATCCTCGTTACACAAGTTGAAATGTTATTAAGGGAGTTAAGAGAGAGATACCATCGACTCCAGTTAACATTGAACTGAGTCAGGGACATCTTCTAATCACTGCATAGATTAATATTCTCCTTGTCATCCTCAGCCACCCAGGAAGGCATGCCACTCTATGACATACATTATATTCCAGTATGTGTGTCCAGTGATAGAGACTGGCCCATACATGGAGTTTTATTCCTGTGCCCTAAACTCCAATGATAGAGTTTCAAGAGTATACTACATGGCATACGGGGGAAAAATAAATAGCAGTGCAAAGGGAACTCTCCTTTCTTTGTTTCTTCTACTCCAGCATAAAATCCATAGTGTTCTATGGAATTATCAGCTATCAATTCATCAGTGACAGAAAGAATAAAAAAGTGAATGGTTCTTATAGAAGAAAATGTGCGTTTCTTTTACAAACATAGAAGCCATCCGGTCAGTTTTTAGTGAGGCTTCTTTCTCTACTTTCCATAGAACTCATCCTAATTTATAGAGCTTTGCCTGATTTTCTGGGTTCTTTTAAACTTTTGCATATCAATCTTTGTTCCTCGTTGTTTTTTTGTGGGGTAGCAGGGAAAGGGGGTATTTTTTTTTCTCAACATTTTACAGTAAAATACAGAACAGAATAATTACCATGTCAAAAAAGGATTTCTCATTTGTTTAAAATATAAAGCAACAATATAGGATTCAAAAAAGTGGAAAATATTTGGGGAATGTAGGTACTGCACATGGCTAAATTATTTAACCAAAAATACCACTTAGATGGTCGACATCAGGTTGCATAGTGACATGCTAGATCCATCTGGCTGAGCTATCGAAAAGTAAGTTTTGAGGGTTCATCCAAAACCGGATAATTAGGTTTCCTTATTGTTTTCCACTGAATGTTTGACTGAAGGAACCAAACTGACAGTTGGTTTTGGCATTAAGTAGGGTTGACTCAGGCTCAATCCTACAGCTAGTCAGGGTAAGAACCTCTCCCCACCTAAGTGTCGCCATACGCTTCTAGTGGGAAGTAGGAATTACATTTTAGTGTTTAGTCCACCAATTTTTGTTCCATAATGCTGTCCGTTAGCTCTGATAACAAAATTGAAGAAAATACACTTCATCTATGGCATCAGAGATACTGCTTTACATATAAATACTTTATCCACTGGTATTTATTACTTTCATTTCATTTTTTAATTTGGTCACAGTTACATTTTATAAGACATGCTATGACTTTATTTTTATTACAAATCTATGTTTTATCAAACATCTATAGTAGATTTATTCTCTACATGGATTTATGTTAAATAACAAAGATGACTTTAAAGGGTACTGGAAAAGCCTTTTTGTTCCCCTTTACTCTCTAAAAGCTAAATTAGGCCTGAACTTTCAAACCTAGAAATTCATTCTTTTGACTCAGTCTCCTCAAGGAATGGGTTATACTTGATGCTTTTTAAGTTACTTATGCACTAAAATCAATGACTACTGTATGAAATCCTTTCCTGTAAGAAGCCTAGCCAGAGAAGAGGATGCAGGGCAACCAAGAGTGGGAAAGAGAAGAGAAAAGAAGGGAAGGCACTAAGGAAAGAAAGGAAGCAAAATGGTCAAGGACAATAGGTGGGGTGTCCAAGATAAACCCTGAGTAATTCACACTCCTGAGTAAGGCCAGTCCATACACCACCATTCCCACTTAAATTCAACATTATGTTCATTTGAAATTCTGATTCTAGGTTCCAAGGATCGTTTCTGGATTTAAAAGCAGAGAAATCAATGCAGTTATTAAAACCATTTGTGGGCTGAGGCAAAAAACCACTAGATAGAAACAAACAGAAAATCTATGAGCTGGTTATATACATCCCTGATCTGAAAGGCTGTTCTGTAGCAAATTACCAATATAGTTTTCCAAGGGTATGTTCCAGAGTTGCTGTTTTCTCTAATAGTATTTTAAAAAAATGTTCTTAAAAAAAAGTTCAAAAGCCTACCAAGATTAATATATTGCTGATTTATGATTTTTACTTTGTTAAAAATAAGGATTAAAGAATAATTTCATTTAGATCAAGTTTCTTTTTTCCCTTTTAGGAAACAGGAAATTTTCGTCATTGGGAATTATTTTCTTACTCTTTTATATATGTGCAGTCTAGATAAATAGTTGAAATGAAATCCACAGGTGACACACATCTATCAAAAGATCATCATTCTTTCATTAAGTCTATACCAGAACCAATCTTTTTTTTTTTTTTAATCATCTAGATGTTTCTAGAGGCAGCTTTACTGTTTGGCATATGATGACTTTAATTGGCATCAGTGTTGTTCCAGCATTCTTGATTCTCCAAGTCATATTTTATGCTGCAACGTTAAGATTTCAGTTGCCAATAACACTGTGTAAACAAACATAAACACATTATTTTCTGTCTAGCATCAAAATAACTATTTCCAACTCCATTTAAGTGTTTTACAGATAAGAATTTCCAGTGAAAACTGACTTCTGAAACATGTTGCTAGCACACTTCGTCAGGCTCATCGCAGTTCCCAATTTCCCATCTGCATACATTCTGAAAATTCAGCCTACCGACTGTATAACAACAACACTTGACGGCAGAGTAAATAAACATGTTCCCTAGTGCAACAAGCCACTTCTAACCTTTGCAAATCGGGGAAGACTTGGTCACATTCCTTACACTCCTGGATTACATGTATGTCTCGGAGATCGTTTTCACTTTCGAGTTTTTGTTGAAAGTCTTCTTCCACCATTGAAAATGCTGAGTGAGGGGTACTGCAGGGGAACTTCTGGTGATCTGCCAGTTCAGCCTTGGACTCAAAGAGCTGGTCACAGTCCTCACAGCGATATTGCCGTTCTTCTGTGAAAATAATTCAGATATTACGAGGCCTGGGCCGATCAGGAAGTGTCAACCACAAACCAGCAGTTAGTTCTTATCGAATTATGGAAGATGTATGAGAAATGATTTAGTTGTCGTTTCCACCACTTCCATTTTAACCTGAATTAAAAGTAATACCTGTGGAGAAGCCAGGACACAACCTAGCAGGATAATGTGGTTCCTTTGGCTACAGCAGAGCCTCCCTACCAGAGAATACGGCTTAAACCCTTCCAGGAGTTAGTATTCACAGGACATTAGAAGTAATAATAACCACTGACTGTGCATCATCTATTTCCTCAACCCCATTCATGGATTACTGATATTTCTCAAAACCTGATCATGAGAAATTATATGTCAGATTTTTATCCTGTTCTCACATGAGGCTACTAAAGCTCAAAGAAGTTTAGTAAGCAGTCAGGGATTACAGAGTCAAAGGGTTCTGCCAGGATTTGAATCCATCTGTGTCTCATACCCTTCTCACTGTGCCATGTTACCTGGAGGACACGTGGGACACCGAGTCCTGCTCTGAGTCCCGCTTATACCTGGTTAATAGCAGTAAACGTGGGATTTTTCATTACATTCCTCATTACCACGTAATAGGACACAGGATGTTTTCAGTATCCTTTGAGGCTAATTTAGGTTACCCTAGGGTCAGTGCTAATTGGCAGGACCCTGTTAAAGAGTAAACATATCATGAATTTGCATTCTGAATCAGTAAGATAAATAAATGGTCGTAGAGGGAACTAGTGATAACAAGGTTATAAAGTGTCAGGCTAGTGATGGTATTGTTCCTATTCTTTCCCTCTGAATTGCTTTTAGCCCACTCGTGAGGCCATACTATGCACACATCACACAGACACAATCACAGAGGTATTGAAAAGAGCTCACAATCATGAAAAGACACCCAGGGCAACATGATCCATAATCCCTGTTTTAAAGACCTATAGCCAGGACCTATAGCCAGTGGTTCACTGACTGAATGTTTTTGTGGGAATATTTTAGTCACCAACAAATGCTAGGCATTTTGCTAGGGAATGACTATATGAGAAACTCAAGGGGATACACATCTGAACAAATAGAGTGTGATTTATTTTATGACAGATGCATGCACAGAGCCTAAGGGAGCCCAGAGGAACGTGTCTAATCCATCTAATCTGAGGGAGAGAGGTTCAGAAAAGTCTTTGTAAGGAGCAAGCATCAGCCAGGTGAAGTGTGATGAGGAAGGACGTTTCAGGCGGTGGAAACAGCATAGACCAATGGTAAAGGAAAGGAAGAGCATGGCAGCTTGTGGAAAGGCAAAGCTATAGGGAAAAAAAGGGCAGGTTGATAGGGTGCATGTATGGAAGCAATGGGAAGTGAAGTAAGAGAGAGTAGCAGGTCGCTAGGGGCTTCGGGGGCTCGTGCTAAGAAGGGAACAGAAAGCCACTGAAAGTCAGATAGCCCAGCTGTAGCACGGGACGTAGAAGTCAATTGGGACACGACTGCTGTAACCCACACACAATACTGGTTTCATTTAAACTAAACCAGTAACAGGGGGCCCAGGACGGTAAAGAAGCCAGTATGTAGATTTAATATGTGTGTCAACTTTGGACTGTGGAGGGTTAAGGAAAAGGGGGTATTCTAAAGTAAATCACCTCAGCTTGAAAGTCAAGTTTCTCGATGACATTTTTCAGGCAATGGAAACCTTTCCTTATAATCTGTCACACTATTCACATATTTCAGATCTATGTTTAGGGCGTGCCTGGGTGGCTCAGTTGGTTAAGCATCCAAGTCTTGATTTTGGCTCAGGTCCTGATCTCAGGGTCATGGTGAGATTGAGTCCTGTGCTGGGCGTGAAGCCTGTTTAGGATTCTCTCTCTCTCTCTCACCCTCTGTCCCTTCCCCACCAACCCCTGCTCGCTCTTGCTCTCTCTCTTTAAAACAAAAAACAAAAAACATAAAGCAAAACAAAACAAAAAACTACATTTAGGATCTCACCAGCAGTCTGAACACAAACAAAACTTCCAGGCCACAGAATGGATGGAAAAGGCCTAAGGTTTTAGAAGTAGGAAGACCTCGGTTTGAAAGCTAACTCTACTTTCTAGTCATGTGGTCTTGACCAATATACCTAGCTTTAGGTAACCTCAGTTCTTCTATGTGTATAATAGAAATGACTCCTCTCCTATAGTTTTGATCTATGTATAAGACCAAATGAGATAATAAATGGAGAGCATATATCTGGTATACAGTAGGTGTGTGATGCATGTTCTATTTTCTCTCTCTTAAGCAATGTGAAATTGTAGTAGTATAAAACACAAATCACCACTTAAGCACCATAAACATTACATTTAACATATATGGTGTATATATATGGATATGGATATGACACAGTAAAAACAAAAAACAACTGGTGGGTTCAAGAGTGTTGTAAAGGCAGGTTTATGAATGGGAACCCTAAAAGAAGAACAGCCATTTCTATTTAGTTTTTTAGAATATTTATATTGCTAAACATTTATATTTAAAATTTAGAATATTTCAAATATTTATATATCTAGAACATTTAGAATATTTTTATACATATACAACATTTATATTTCTAAAATAATTGTTTGAGAACCTTTTTAGACCTAACATTCACCAATGAAAGTTGCCTTGCACTAGAGAAAGCCCAGACTACATTTCTTATCATATAAGCCCCTCAGCTCTCACACACCCGGTTGGACCAGACTCCCTATTCAGGCTGAAACTCTACCAGGCTCATTGAGAACACTGGGTTTCTAAGAAGAAAATAATTTCCAAAAGGTTCCAAAAAATATAACTGCTATAATCTACAAAAAGGCAGAATGCAGCCCAGCCAAGGGAAAAAATGTTCAAGTAAAGAGCCAGCCAAGACTGGTAGCTTCCTTCGGAGGAGTTCCAGAAGCAGAGACTGAAGTTTTCCTGTCGGGAATGCCAGAAGGATGGGAGGTGGCTCGATCCCCACCTGTCAGCTAAGTTGGGGTGAGTAACCCTTCCCAATGGTCCTTCCAACTACAAAACACTCTAAAGTCACCACTAGATTATGTTAAACCAAATTGTGTTATATTATGAGAGAGAAATAAGAAAGAGAAAGAAAAGAGTACTCCATTTTTATTCCAATGATACAAATCAATATGGGTAGAATTTTCTCTTTATCAGTCCTATACGTATACAACTAGTAATTATAATTGTTTTGATCCCCACTTCATTTGATTTAGAATAGTTCTCTGGAAAATACAAATTTCTCTGGGTGTAAAATTTCCTCATGTGTACTTTTCTCCCAATCCCCATCCCCCAACCCTCTCCCATATGGTCATGCTGGCTAGGATTTTACTCTCATTGACACACTTTTCCCAGTAATAGAACATTAGATGAAAAGACACAGCCACTAGATTTATGAAAATCCAAACTGAGTTCCCTGAAATGAATTCTGTTCAGTGAAAGGATTCTCCTCATAGTCTAAGACATTGACAAAAAATTTAACCATGCGGTATCTCAGTTGAAATAGTCAAAATTCCTTTGGCCTCCACTTTAGGGAAGACCTCTGCTGACTTAAGCTTCACAGTAACATTAGCCAGATGTCAAGCCAAGAAAAGAGCCAGTTGCAAGAGAAAGAGTTTGTTAAAGCTGACACTGAAGAGTCAGGAAAACCGATACATGCCACATGCAGTGGACTCATGGGGATGCTTGATCCCACGCAACCAAATGAGGGCAATGAGGACGGTGGCATGAGTAGTACTAACCGTGGATATCCGGCGCCATAGTTTCATGGGGATAGTCCTCACTCTTCATGAACAGCAGGAGCTCCTCTCCTGGTGCAATGTCTGCGACTACTCTATAAAATATCTTCAGAAGACCAGAAATGGAGGCGGTGGGAAGAGAGAAAGAAGTGAATGTTAAGAAAGGACAAGATATCCACTCATACTTGTACATTTTCTCAGACCTTAACAAACACGTTTCTTTTTATTTTTATCAGAAGAAGTGTGACTTCCTGTTTTGTGCCCTGAAAATTAGCCTTCTGATGACAACTGGAAAGCTGTGATTCTCATGCCAGTTCACAAATCTCTTCCAAATCCTACTTTACCAATCAAATTGTCTTCATACAAGGCTTTCTGTATCACATATACCTTGTATAATATTTGGTAAAGGACTTTCCCTTCTCTGAATTCCTCACTCTAGTGAACCCCCCAGGTATTCACCGAGCTGAATGTGTCTGGCATTACCCAGCAGCAGCCTTGCAAAAGGCGGCGAGGGCACAATGGCCTCCCTTAACGTGTTCTCAAAAGCAGCCACCTTCTCAACAAGGTGTTTTTAAGGCAGTAGATTGGAAGGACATGACATCAAGAGCTGAGCTGTAGTGAACATAGTCAAAGGAGAATCTTTTGTTTTTAAAAAGCTTAATCCCCCTCTCACTAATCATTAGTACTCCCAGATCCAGGACTTGCCCTCACGTTCCAGCTCCTGACTCCCATTCTCTGAAAGTAGGCAGTATGCCTTCAATTGATTCATTCATCAGGGTGGCAGGGTATAGTGCTTATTCCCCTGCCTTCTAGCAAAATTCTGAGGAGACAAAAAATTTAATAGATCTGTTAATGGCTAACTAAAAAGCTGTCGGGCAAATGTGGACCTATAATTTCTGAGAGCTGCCTACCTTTCCCCTCACCAGCTCTGTGACCTTAGGCAAGTCATTGTCCAATTTACCTGTCCACGTTTCAGGGTTCCTTTAATGTACAAAAGCATTTTCATTCACAATATGTACAAATATCTAATTATTATGTTGTATACCTGAAACTAATATGTCAATCACATCTCAATAAAAAAGCATTTAATCATGAAAATATTTAAGGTGCTTCTTCATTTTACCACAAAAAAATGTTCTTAGTTTTCGATCTTATTCTAAGATTATTTATTAAACAACAATTCCATGACCAGACAGGGGTTATGGAAGGAAGAAAGAATGAGATTATACAATTAACTGGTGAAAATGAGACCAGTGACATTCATTCACACACACACACACACACACACACACACACACACACACACACACAGTACCACCAGAGCAACAAAGACAACAACAACAAAAAAAACCGTAGGGATTCAATCCTGCTCAGCCTCAATCCAATGGGGAGAAAACTCACAGAACACAAATTACTAAGAACTGAGAATGTATCTTTAAAGGGCATTTCAAATTGAGAAAAACTGAGTAAATTAATACCTTATAAGATCAACAGAAATGTGCATTAACTCTCATGGTATTTATCCATTTGTTTATCTTTTGCAAAGCAGAAGACATCAAATATAAGCATGTGCCTCTTTATTCCAGTAGGTGGCTCTAAAGCCCACTTGTTTATTTTTCTATAAAAACATCACAGCACCCAATAGTGCTAAATCTAAAAACTCACTCAGTGAGGAGTGTTTTCTGCCTATTTTCTTTCCTGTCAAAATAAAATCTTTTTTTTTTCATTCAACAGTAATTTAACCATGTGAAGTTGGTTTATAGAAAATAATGCCAAATGCAAAATGTTGCTAGAATATGTTATCATATAACCCAAGATTCTTTATATCCAACCATAGAGGGACTCCAGACTATCTCAAGGAAATTATTCCTTGTTATGTGCTATTTCTACAAAAACCAGTGAGTGTGCAGTTTATATCTTATTAACCCACACCTGCAATTTTCCTGTTTTTGGAAGTACGCTGAGAGAAACAGTTCTGTTCAAAAAGTTATCAGGTTGAGAAAAATGATTGTGTGTTTGCTTTTTTCCCCCCAAACCTTCCAGTTAAATGCTTATAAGCACTCTATTTCATTCTGGAGTTCTATTTCCCCTTAGAAAACAATGGACTTCTCTCAACAGTTTGAATCACCTCTTTTTTTGGCATCTCTCAAAGGATTAACTTATTAGCTTCCTTTCCAACAACATGTTGACATTTGAATTGTGACATATTAGAACTTTTCGGTGGCTTCTCGGAAATAGTGAGGTTAAAGAGACAATACCCTGCAAGATCGTCACACAGGGTGATTGTCTCTGTTGGGGAATGCTGCTTAGACACACATACCAGGTCATTTTAAGAAAGTATTATGATATCATGATTTCTTTGTGGTCCGCTATTAATCACGTCTCTTTTAATTCCATTTCAGATTGACTCAATGCAGTGTGAACAGTCCAAGAAACAAAAGAAAATGATAGGTATATTGTATAAGTATAGAGCACAGAGACAATTCTCTTTGCAAGGACATGGATCGCCCCTGCAATTCCTGTTAAGTGTCCCGATTGTCAAGTGAGGAATATTGAGTGCATAAAAAATAAAAGACACAGAAGAGTGTTGGTGTTGGCTTTATTTACTGGAGGTAAAAGGTGACATTCCGGGCCATGAAAGGCAAGGCAAAGCAGAGTGGGTTTTAACTTCAGGGTGTTCTTTTCGATTTTAAGCGAATTTTTATGGTGCTCATGAAACTGAGGTTTGAAAAGAACTGGCAAGCGCCAGACGTAATGAGGGCAGATTCTGGGCACGCTTCCTCATATAGCAATAAGAATGTGCCTCGAAGTCCCATCTACCACACCCATACAAATTTAGTGGGTTTTTTCAAGGTGCTGCTACCACTTGTGATCCTCTTTGTACCTCATCTCATAGGACCTTAGGGAGATTCGGTAACATTGTATTTTTCCACCTATCATTACAATGACCCAAAAATATAATCTGAATACTTGAATCCTGAGATGTCTACATATAAAGCTAATTTATGTTCTAGCAATAATCATATACCAGCAGCAGGCCTTAGAGAAGCGAGAGGAGGAATTTAAACAAAAACATGACGATGCATTGCCTCAAAACAACCATGTGGAGGAATGATGGAATGTAATCTTAGAGGAATCAAACCTTTCAGAAAATCAGATATCACATCTCTGCTTTTATATTATAAAATAGGCCTTATAGCAAATAAAAATGCAATAAATAACAGAAGTGATTTATGTAGCTTTTTCCCACAGGTTTGTGTATTAAGCATTCTTGGCCATGCTCATAAAAAATATAACCATAATGTCTTTAAACTCATTGTATTTTCAAAATCTCGGCTCTATTGCAATCCTATGAATTATATGTCATCTGAGTTACGTACCAGAAGCAGAGATCCTACCAATATAACCTCTCTGGTTTTTGAGTTGGAGAAAAATAGAAGGGAATCATATTCTGTTGAATTCCATAAAAGAAAAGGTCTCTTCTCCCATCAGGGGGTTTTATGGAAAAAGTTATCTGGATCCAAAATAAAAATGTCCTGGATCTGGGATTTTTGTGATGAATTCAACTCAAGTATATAAAGAGGGACTCCAAAGTCTCGAAGACTGAGAAAAAGTTTGAACTGATACAAAAAAGGCTGCTGATTTATTATTTTGCTGTGTCTTTCTCAGAATGCTTTATAAGAAGGGGAAACAACCTCAATTATCACAATGTAAGTTGAAAGATAAGAGGAACGGGACCTTAGAGTATAAGAAAATGGGAATTTATGAAAATTCCATCCTTTTAAAAGTCATGATAAGGATTTTTAAAACGTGTTAACTCCTCTAGAGTTTTCTCTTTGGTAGCAAATAACAAATTCCAGAAATACAACATGTTATGACCATGACCTAACTGTGTGTACATTTGACACTTTTGAAAGTTAAGGTGGTTTTATCATATCATCATATAAAAAATTTAAATTTCCCAATATCTTCATGGACTCTTTTTATTTTTCCAGAAAGCTATTTTTCTATCTTTGTAAGTATGGGTATTATAACTAGATCTCTGGATGCCTCAATTTATAAGAACAAGTATTTATAGTACATGTTTTAATTAATGGATCATTTTATATTTTTTTAATTTTCTAAATTTGCTAAAATAGCATAGTAGTGAAATTTCTACATATGTTCTTTTTAAAATTCTAACTCATTCAATTTTGAAAATAAAACTAGAAATTCCCTAAATTGTTCATGTTTACCAGTGGTAAAATTCACAATTTAAGGCATAAATTTAGTATTATATACTAATATAGTTAGGAATTACTTGAAACATAATTATTTGACTTAATGTATTTTAATCAAACCCTGAAACCAGTTCCAAATGCCAAAAGAATATCCCCTCAGTTAACATTCACAGGGGTAAGCTAGGGATAAAAGGCAGTGGTGACTGGATTTAACTTAACAAATTTTAGACTTCCAAAAGATGTATTTTCATGCAATGTTACATATAAGCATGTATGTGCTTGGATATGTTATATACTTTTATATATGATCTATAAATGTGGCAAAGTATACACCTTGGGGAAATTTTAAATTTGCATAAAATATTAGCAATCTCATATTTATGTATTAATATAAATGAATGTTTAATGGCATATGCTTAATTCTAATTATGTATCGTATACAGGATATGCAATAATATATTATATATAGTACATTGAATATGTTATATACAGTTATATATTATATGTAGTTGGAATCGGAATTAATCATATTTTATTAAATATTCATGTTCTTTTGTTATTCAAGTCCAAGAGCACAAGCACTAAAAAGAGTATGGACGCTTATAAGCATTCCGATAGGAAAGTTAATAGGCTATAAAAGACTTCAGATGAATTCTGTTTTATATTGTCAAGGCCTGTGTTCAAACTAGTCCTCCATCAAACAGACAAAGCTACTATTTGTATTTATAAATGGTAATAACGTGGGTTCTTGTTTATTATCCTATAAAATAGAAAAATCTAGAATCTGTCAGACCAGACTTAAAGTCTAGTTTGCTATGCTTGGATCAATTTAAAGTATTGTACTTGTACTATTGAGACAGAAGAGAAATTCAGTGCACAGGGGGGAAAACAAGAAAGAAAGAAAACACATCATTTACTTTTTAAAAAGATGAACAAGGCCTCATTGTTATGAATCCCGTTTATTTTTCCTGGTCAAGCACTGAAGTTTTATTTATGCTTAATAGACTGCATTTGGCATGTCTAAAAATGACAGAAGTGTGAATTATGAATGACCTTCAACCTATTCAGGAAGTTGTAATAATTGAAATAATAGAGAAATGTACTCCCTACAGAATCTGTATGGAGAGACAACTTTTTCAGATATTGCTGTCTTCTCCCTTTGAAGTTGACAGTTGCTTTCTGCCTCTCCCAGCTCCCAACATTCAGCCTGAATACTTTCTTTTCTATAGCTTCATGCAATGTACCAGTCAGAAGACTAGGAACAGCTGAGTGGAACTTTAACATTTGGAAGGTAGGTGGGAGGGGAGGTAGGTGACAGTTTGCATATCTGAACAAAGTCAACATTAGATATGAACACATCTGTCAGCTTTGGTGCTACAGAGAGGTAACATCAGATCCACAAAGACAATGTGTGCATATGTGCTGGCTTTAGGAAACACAGTCTGGACTCCCGCTCTACCCATAGCGATGTGGGAAACCCCAATGTTCAGGAAGGCATTAGTAATGTCAAGTTTTTAGCCTCAACAAGAGTGACTCTATTTTACATTCTCAGCCTAACTGGTAAGAGATACCGAGAAGTGTCTTCAGGAGACAGAGAGACTGATGACAGAATGGAAAGTTACTTGTCCAACACAATGGAAGCTTTATCATGGCCAAGTTCTGCCAAAGAAAACCACCCTCAACTTCCTTAATTTCTCCAAAGAGATGGTATACCATATTCATCTTTCGGATGACAGTCTAAAGACTAGAAGATATTTTGAGAAATATGAGGTATTGTCTACCTATATCCAAAAATATGTAACCACTTGTTATTTTCAGGACAAACATATTATTGGAGGAGAAGATTTCCCCCCCATTTTTATCTCTTTATTAATAACATGAAAAGAAAGCCACATATAATTTATTGGATGACACAAAACAGAACTGACTGTTGGTTTTAATTTGTATAAATAGAGCAAATGATAATGATTCACCTACTCTTATATCTGGAGCCTACAGTGTACCCAGCCTGGAAACCTTGGAAGTTTCCATTAAATGGCTTCTAAGGATCCCTCTCCAGTCCCCACAAGAAATACCCACTAGTCACCTGTCTTTTAGGTGGCCATTTCATCTGATTCTATGCAAACCGATCATTCTGGATGGTTTCAGGATGCCTGGGAAGAGTTCCATCATCACATGAGGAGGAAGCCAACGATCACCTCTGGGATTTTTACTAGGCTGGAGGCTTTTGTTGTGTCTTTGACCAACATTTTTTCCACCTTTATGGATCATAATGCACTCTGATGAATATCTTTCTGGCACCCTTCCAGGAATAGCTGGAAGCTAGTATGGATGTGATGCTTTGAGATCTTCCTGAATGACAGGTGTGACATACACATAAACACTAATTACTTAAAATGTGCACAGAATACCTCAGGTCATCCACTTTTTCAACTTCTGTGACCTGTGAATCTTTATAAAATTCCTAGTCTGCGAAGTGTTATGGCTGTCTTGTGTCCTGAGCGTCATTACGTGAGGGAAACATTTTGGGGGAGGGGATGGGCAGGGTTGCCTATTTTATCATGTGAATATCAAATGGCAAACTGTATCTGAGATGGTTTCATCTTCGGGTGAAGGAAGTAACTTATCAGCCAGACAACATCCCCCCAAAGTCAGCTTAGGCCCCGTTCACAAGGCCAGTCTCTGGGTATTGCCAGCTGGCATTCATCTTAAAACAGCAGAGCATAACTTTGGTATAAAAGTGGAACTTGACTTAAAAGGAAAGCAAAGAAAATGCCCAAAGCCAGTAATAATTTTAACATCAAAAGAGGTCATAGAAAATGTGGACAGAAATCCTTGTAAAGGAAGAGCAAATTAACAAATTACCTGACAGCTGACGCAAACATTTTTAAAAAGTGGAAAGAGGTGAACAAATTACATTTTGCTTTTTACACCGCTGGTCTTCCCTGCTTTTTTGCACAAATGGCATTAATTGAATAATTCAGGAAAACATTTTTTTTTCTCCGTAAAAAGCCAAAGAAAATAACTTGATAATTGAGCCCATAATAAGCTTGCAGTAATAATACTGCTCTAGTGTCCCTACCGCCTGATAGAACCATTGACGTGGACCTAAGGAGAGGGAAAGGGGGTGTGCCAATTCAGCCATGATCGTCCTGGAAGCAGTTAAAACTTTATAAGGTAGAGCAAAAACGAGAACAATGCCTGTTCCAACCGAAAACACTGTAGAATCTTGCTGCCGTTCATTAACCACAAGAGAGCTGGCAGAATCCCCTAAGTGAATTCTGACCTTGATTTCTCTGAGGGGCGCTCATTCTTCTATATCCTATTTCTTCAAAACATACATCAGGCATTGGATAATCTCTTATTGACACATTTCTTTTTATTCAAAGTGAACAGCAGACTTCTCTTATTCTACTTACTAAATACCAGCTGTCAAGGGCCTGTTTAAAAATGAACGGACTTATCACCTTGTGTAAATGACAAGATTAATAATGTCTTGGGTTTCTGAGAACTTTATTCCAGTTATAGACCATGTTAAGGGCAAGGCCAGGAATTTGAATGAAACCGTGTTCCTTTCCAGGATGCAGCATACATACATACATACTTACATGCATTCGTACATACATACATACATACAAAATGTTCCCCAAAGCACACACGGAAATCATTCTAATTATCATAAGCGGAAAGGCAGGTCTTAAGTCTATAAAGTCACCTTAAATGAATTGTGCCTTAATGATGATTACAACCAATATGGATTCACCATGAAGAAGTATTAGGGAAAAAAAATTGTGTTCAAAGAGCTAGCTATTGCATAAGTACCCCAAATCTGCAAAAATATCATAGATGAGAACTGGCCTTGATTGAAGTAGATAGGGGGTCTATGGGTCATCTTGCCTTTGTTCAAGATGAGTGTATAGAAATATGGAGGTATGAGGGGACTTATCAAAGAATGGAAGGAAAGCTAAGAGCAGGGTGAGGCCAAAGCTAAAGCAATGTGCTACATCTACCCAGCGGAACTTTTGTACAGGTATCTACAAGACATCAATGGAGAGGACATCAAAAATATCCAGAATAAAAAAGGAAGGAAAAAAGAAAACCTCAACAAATCATCGAGATGTGTGCCTACTTAACATTCAATACATGGGTGTTCCCAGATGTAAATGAAACTCAAAATAATTAACGGTTTTCATGCTTCCCCTGCATATTTGAGGACCTATTCTGGAAAGAACTTTCATCATCCAACTCTCTGCTTTTGCTCCTGCCCTGCTCTACCTCTCAGTGCCAGCTCTTGCTCCTGAAAGCAAACGGGGTCAATTTCAGACTGTTGAAATGTAAAAATATTGAAGCATTGTCTGTCTCAATAAAAATTTCCAGCCAACTGCTATGCCATAGCACTGTGGCTATGTAATATTGTACAGAAACTTTAAGGAGTATGGGGAAAATAATTAGGACTTCCAGGATAAAGAAACTTAGATATTATTATAGAGCTTCTATTTTATGACTTGAATGTGATTGGAACTTAATTTACTAGTGTCTTTGGTGTGGCCTTTTTCTACAGAGATAAATTACTATAGTTAATACAGTATTTTCTGGGGAGTGGTAAAGGATACCAGCCAGGAGCTGCAGCTACTTAGAAATTATGATTTAAGCGTTCATTCCAGTATTCCTATCTCCAAAAACATCACTGCAATAATTTTGAAAACTTGAAGAGACATCTAAAAACAATAAGCTTGGGTCTTTCTAGGAAGCATTAAAAAAGAAAACTGCCACAAAGCTCACTCTGGCCTGAGGGGTAGGGGGGAAGAACCTGAAATAAAATAGCTCACAGAAATCTACTGGAAAATTTAAACTCAGGAAAATCCCCTCAAATAAAATGCTTGTACAGAGGTATTAGGAAAAATGTTAATCGCAGGGCCTTTGTTTTTATGAAACCAACCAGATTACATTCTTTTTCAACTTCACTTGAAAATCAAAATCCATGCTATTCCTAAGCACTTCTTCACCCCCAAACACATCAAACATGGGTTTTATCCAGTACATGTTTGACTGTCTCACTATTACCAACTGTATTATCATCTTAGCAAGAACATTCATTCTCTTTTATAGAACCCTTCCACAGCATTATAAAAATGATCCACATTGATTAAGCTTGATTTTTAACATGAGAATTTCTAAAAATATCCTCTGTGCAAAGGTGTATAATTTATACACCTTTGTTTCGTTCTGGGTCATCTTTTCCCTTCTTTATTAGACGTCATAATTATTATAATGACTAGACTACTGTTGAAAGATTCATCTGACATTCTTTCTTTCTGTAGCCCAGGACTTAAACCTGTCTTGTTATTAAAATTCATTTTATAAACTTGAGCTCTAAGAGTTGGAGCAAAGAGAAACACTTTTTTATAATTTCTTGAGAGTATTTCGTCTGCTATTGTGTTGTGCAGGTGAGTTGATGTTGTTCCTGTTTAATAATTACTCCTGGCCCAGGGTCTCCCTTTATGAACATTAAATAATATCTCACATCATGAGAGTGTTCATTATGTGATGAGTTGTGCTTATTCACCATTTGGCAGCTCTTGTTCCTCATGGAAAAGAGAGCAAAAAAATAGACCTAGAGAATCTCTTTAGTCAGCTCTTTTATCATTGTACCTAGTCCAACATTCACATTTCAAAGCTGTCTGAAATTGTAGTCTTAATTAAGTTTTAGAACCATGCATACAAGCTTACGGATGAATATGTTTATAAAATATGCATACATTATTGGGGTATCTGTTCTCTTTTGTCTTGTCAACTGGGCTAAGTAGGATTGTATGCATATATTGCCTATCACACAAATCTGACTTTTACCTCTGACTTTCTTCTCTCGTTGTTTATGGGTGAAGTTATTTGACCATGTAATGTCAATTTCACCATTATGTTATTCGATATGTACTCTGTTACCATCTTAGATTTCTGCCAGCAAAATACATAAATTTAAAATGAGTGCTTACAGAAATAATAGGTATGTGTCTAATATTGGCCTTTTATGATTTCCTGATTAACTATTTTCTTTCATTCTTTAATTAAAATAAGTAAACAAGCTATTCATTATGGTATGAAACCAGCATAATTTTGAAAAGCAATATATTTTACAATGTGTGCCTCAAAAGTAACTATGTTAAAATTATAAATGCCTGCCCTAACAAGCAATCTAATTCATAGTTAATAAAACAAAATTGTTTTACTTTTTTAATGCGATCAAGATTTCCAATGAAAGAGTATATTTATTAAAAATATGAGACACATAATTTTTAAATGAAAAAATGTATTGGCCACAAGTCCCATTCTTCCTCCATCCTTTCACTGACCCTACAACAGTTTTATCTGTCCAAGGAGATGGCCTCTATTGTAAGTAAATATGGACAGCAAGTAATTATGATGATATAATTACATTATTTCTTCTTACAGCTGCCTTTTGAGGTCTGTCAGCTCCTTCACTTCAGGAAACGTAACCTGAAAAATTCCTTCACTTACAATACCCATGTATGTCCCACATCTACAAATAGTGTATGCTCAAAAAGTGTTTGTTGTTGATGTGACAGTAACTCATATGATGGACTTGGGATATTTTCTGCTCCCAATCAATAACTAATTTAATAATGTTTTCCTTTGTCAATAATGTCTCTGTTTTCTTACAGCAAAGGAAAAAAAATAATTGATTGGTTTATTATTTTTGATGTATGTTGAAGATTTTTAAATGATACCTATTTAAACCTAATTTTACAATTTACTACCTCTTACACAGTTTAGTCAGTAAAAATTATCTGGTAGCTGGTAAAATGCCAAAGAATAATCTCATAATGATGATTGAAATAGAGTCTTAGGCCATATGATGCTAACATTACTTAACAGCTTTCAATTGGAAACATCTAATTTAAACTTTTCTTTTTCTTGGTGAGGATTTTCACAGCAAATTTGCCAAACAACCATTTTAATATGGTCTTTGATATATATTTGATTTAGGTAACCATTGGGTTAAAATAAATAAATGATGGATAACATAATTAAATTCTAACCCAACAGTGTTTATAAAACAAAAATTAACAAGCTAAGCCTCTTGTTGTTTCAGGTATTGTCATACTAAGTTACAAGATTCATAACCTAACTTTATTGAGTGTAAAATATGCTTCATGATATTTTCATGATCTTATTTCATAGTTATTATTATTAAAGTTAACCTCACTGCATGGGCCTCTGTAAAGCAATTTCCAGCAGTGATATTTTTAAACTTTTCACATATACCAAAAAAGGGAGTTTTGATTAATCTAAAAGTGTTTCTCCTTTATAAACAGGCAAATCAACATAAAATGCAGTGAGATAAGACTGCATATAGATCATATATATACACACACACACATACACATATCTACCTACTATTTGAAGTAAAAACCTATATAATATTTCAAGTGTATCACTTCCAATTTCTGCACAAATTCATAAAGTGTTATTGAGTAGCTCAATACTTTCCATGAATGTTTCCCTAATATGATGATAAAGAAAAAAAAGGTAAAGAAAAGCTAGCAATAAATAGTACTCTGTTTTTAGAACATTCTATCACACTCAGAAAACTAGAGCATTTATGAAGTTACAAAGTGAATAAACTACCCAAAAAAGTAGCACTGAAAGAAAACAGTACTGCAAATAACTTTATTCTGCATCTCACTTATATTTGTGCATTACCTTTCAGCATATCAACAAACAGGCCACAAGGGTCTACTGCAGCTCGCTGTTATTTTTATTCTTCAGGCTTCACTGATACTTTAGTGCTCTCAAAGAAAGACAAGGAAATCTTTACAACATACCTGATCATTTATCTGGCATGCAACGAGGTTGTGTTGATCATAACAGCCAGCGAACCTGATGTACTTGAGCCAGCTTCCTACATCTGGTTGACTAGCATCTATGCAGAACTTCACATTGCAAAACTCATCTAAGATCTGGAAGGAAGAAGATGAGAACAATCAATTTCCATATCAATTCATTCTTTAGAATGGTTAATTGCTTGAAAATATTTTATTCAAGTGTATAGTCCTCCTTCAAATCCTGCAAAAAAATAGTCAGGCAATATGCATATTAATAAAGGAGGAATAACAATAAGTTATCTTAGAAGCAGCAATGTACTATTTTTTAAAAGAACAAAACAATTGTACATTATTGCAAAAACTGATCAATTGATTTTTTAAAATGCTTGCTTCCTTGTTATGCATGAATGAGTGCTATTGACTTAATTTTACTCCACGTGATTTTTACAAAAAATAATATTGAACAGCACATATTAACCTAATATTTCTAAATTAGTCAATGTTTTAGGTTCAGATTACCTTCCCATTAAGCATATACTTTCACATTTTTGCCCTTTAAATTAATTCAGTTAAAAAACTTTAAATATTACTAAATTCCTTTTCACTTTGCATTTTACTACCATGAAACAATTAAATCACACCGTTAATGGAAGAAGATAATAAGATTTGTCTCATATTTGTTTGTTTCTGACCAAACTTAAGAAAAATAAATGAAAACAAATGATTGGTAAACACTCATATAAAATATGGCAATCTAATGTTTTAGTTAACACATGTCAATGCATGTTTTAATTTTATGTTTAGTAAGCAAAATAACAAAACTGGCTTGTGAACAAGTAAAAAATACATAATAATATTGTAATAAATTACCATCATTATCTATGGTTGTGTATTGTTATTTTTCATGAGATTTTACATTTGGCTTATCCTGAATATTAATCATTACTTAGGATACCTTAAACAAAAATTGAAAGGAGAAATGTCAATTTTTAAGGTTTTGCATACTTACAGGAAGCTATTCTGATTCACTAGCAGCAATATCGTTTTAAACATCAATATTAAAAAACGTAGAGTTGTTGACCTAATGGCAAGTAACTAGAAAGGCTGCTAATGTTAATGTCAATCAGTTAATGCAAACTTGAGGAAGTTTCCTATCACAGACTAAGTAAGACAATCAGGAACAAAAAATAAGGCATTAAATAACTCCCACAGAACCCTATTGTATCTACACCTATGTGAAAGTAAAAACTAAACTCTTGGATATATAGACCAAAAGTAATCTTGCATAGAATTCAGGTAATCACCTAGTTGCAGATTCAACTCATTAACTCACCCAGAAACTTCAAGAAGAAGCCCAGTGCTCTGAGAGCTCTTAGTCAAGAGGCATTATGAATAAGCCTTTGGCCATGAAGCAATTAAAAGGCAGTAAGTAGTCCCACAATTTAAAAAAGAAAAACCAAACAGAAGATAGGGATAATAATTGCTACACACACACACACACACACATATCAAATCTTTTCAAGACACCTCTTCACACTAACAGAAAGTCTACATTAAATACCCTTTCCAGTGAGAAAGACAGATATTAACAATTTCTTATTTTTAAAATTACAAACTTTAAGTTGTTTTCTTCAACTCTCAGTGCTGAGTGACTCTAACAGCAACTTGAGACCCCCCCACCACCACCACCCCCGCAGATGTCTACGGGGAGCATAAATAACAGCAGCAATACACTTTTTAAAATAGTAAAAAGTTGGGATTTCTGTTTCATTTGTTTTTTGTCTGTTTAGTTTCTGGTTTATCTTTTGTTACTTGTTTTCTTGGCTAGCAGGAAAAAAAGGCAATTCTACTCACACACTAGAGAAATATTTAATGAAGGAAATAAAGTGAAGTCAGTGAAATGCAACACCAGTTCCATTTCATATTTGCAGACAGAGGTGGAAAACTTGTTAATTTCAAAGTCAAGCATCATCTATCCCCCTAGCTTTTGAGCATTCCCTTTTGCGGGGGCAGGGAGTTAAGTAATGCATATACTGCACATAAAAATTCTAGATGTAATTTTATTCCGTGTTAACATTATTGCCATTGCCACTGTCAACAGTGAAATTAATTTTTAAAAACAGGTTCATTTCCAAAGAATGTCTTTTTACATATATGTTACATGATTATTCAAATATTTCACCAACATATTAACTTTCTTACTCTCAATATTCTTGCCCCAAGACAAAAGCTGAACTTTCTCCAGAAACGTTTCCCCCCTGGGTGAATTATTCACTTTTGATTTGCTAGCAGAACTGCATTTGTCTCCCAAATGTCTTAATCGTCTCGGAAATCTTGAATAAAATAAAGTAAGAACACATCTTCCGTCATTTCATCGAACACACTCCTGTGTTTTTAAAAGCTGTCAAGTTCCAAAGATAGTTAAAAAAAAAAAAAAAAAGAATTCCCTTTAGGTGGACTGTAGAGAAAGGCCCTTTCAAAAAACCAACAGCAAAGGGAAAGAAAAAAAAAAAAAAATCCCCACAATCTAGCCAAAGGGTCCGAATGTGACTTTCTCGCGAAGCAGCACACGATGTTGGACAGCAAAGCTGTTACTTGGCAAGGTGGAACTCGGCCGAAAGCGGCTCCAAAGTCGCGTGGCGGGTGCCAGGAATTCAGATTTTGGCAACCCCACCTTCTGCGTCCCTGATACCGACGGACAGACACACGGAAGGAGGGGAAGTAGGAGAAGAGCGAGAGGAAAAAAGGCCGACAGCCGGCAGAGAGACCCACCGAAGGCCGGACGACCCACCCCGGAGACGCGTCCAGACCGCACCGTTCCACAGGAGGAACAAGGAAATCGCCAGTCCCAGCAACGTAGATAAGCAGCAGGGCTCCGCGAGACTGCGGGCAAGTAGGAAAAGAAGGCTGGGGTGGGGGGGTGGGGTTCGGGGCGGGGGGCGCCCCGGAGAAGGGGTGCCAAGGCAGGAAACTGTCCGAAGTTACAAACTATGCACATCGCCAAGACTTTTTTTTTTTAAAGTGAATTCTCTTACCTTAAGATTTCTATGGCCTCAACTCAGCAATAAAAGGCAATCACAGAAGAATTAAAACAAACAAAATAAAATTATCAGCAGCCCCCAGTTTTCCTGCACGAAAATCCTTTCAAACGATCCCGAACCACATTTCGGGATGTTAAAAAAAGAAAAAGAAAAAAAAAAGAAAAGAAAGAAAAAGAAAAAAGAAAGCCTCGCGTCTCGATTTCCGAATAGGTCTCTGATAACTTTGTCCGTCTCTAGGATCTGCTCGCCAGGACCACGCGTTTCAGATTTATTGTCCGCCAACAGTGTATTTTTAAGACCAGAAATGAAGTCTCCTCTCGTCTGGGTGACCCGGGTTTGGTGTGTTTTGGCTTTTTTTCCCCCCTTCCTAAATGAGCTCGGAGCTATTCCTTCTGGTTCACATCACCTCCCTCTTTTCTCACTTTCTCTTGCTCTTATCAGCCCGATGTGTAATGAAAGTTATCTGAAACCCACTAAAACTTCTTCCACTTCTCTCTCCCAGTTCCAAGGGGGGGAAAATAGGCAGGAGGAGGAGAGTTTGAAAAGGTGGGGGGCCTGGGGAAGCGAGGGGAGCTCTAGCCCCCTTTTAGATCCTCCGCAGCGCCTTCCCCAGTCCTGGACCCTCACGGGATCGTCCCCTTTCGCAACTCCAAGCGCAGCCGCCGGGTTTCTATTTCATGAACTGTCTCTTTAAAGAGGATCTGCTCGGCCATCCAGAAACAACCCGGGGCGAGGGAGAAAGGGAGCTATCTCCCGCCGCCCAGAGTGATCGGAAGCCAGACGGGCTCCTCTTTCAGTAAATTTTTAAAGTGACAGCAGCCTCCTCTGGCGGGAGAGGTCACAAAAAGGTCGCCAAGACCCAAGTCCTATAGGGACAGACTGATTATGGATACACCATCCCCCTTAAACATGTAGATTTCTCCGGGTAAACAACCAATGGGGAGATTTCGCCAGGCAGGATTTCTTTCCCTTGGGAAATATCCTCTGTTTCGATGTCCTGAAAGCACAAGTGTGTGTGTGTGTGTGTGTGTGTGTGTGTGTGTGTGTGTGTTGTTGTTGTTGTGTTGGAGATGGGGGATGGGAGTGAGCGGGTGGAGAAGTGCTTTGTGGGGTGTGAGGGTGTAGGCACCAAGGCTGAGGGTGGGGCGCTGGAGGGAGCAAGAATGAAGTTTAGGGTTAGGAGACACTGGCTCCTGCTAAACCTAGTAATTAGTTTAGAAATTCTCAGAAAACAGCAGCCTAACAGTGAATGTTGACATGTCCATTTCCAGTTTTCTGCTAAGCATCTTTTCTAGTGATTATTACTGAAATTCATACTCTGTTCCCTCTATTATTACAGTTAGGTCAGCTGAAGAGCATGCTACTTTTCCAAATCATATTTTTCTTAAAGGAAGTAATTTAAAAATTTGAAACATTTTTTTGCATATAACCTGCCCAAATAGCATATTAAGGGCTTGGAGAGATTGACAATTATCTGGTGAGTTTTTGCCATATCCTGTGATACGTTAATTAAAACACCATGAACGTCTAAAAGTGGAATTAAGCAGTTTGACAACTCAGGTTATTTTTAAACTTTTAACATTATAAGTGCTGCTTTGGGGGATCAGTACTGTATGGTGATTAATAACTTTCTAAAATACATGGTCAATTTTTATCAAAACATTTCAGAAACAGAACTGGGAGAAAGAATATAGGGAATGCGTGACAAATAAGAGTCTACGAATTTACCTTTAGCCAACCTTGGAAAATTTAGTAAAACCCACCAGTTAAATGGAAATAAATGCTTTTTATCACAAAACTCCATTCATAAAAACAAATGAACAAATCCAACGTCTCAGCTCAACAATGGAAAGTGAAGCAAAGTAAGCAAGTCGAGGGACCCTCGAGGGGGAGGGGTGGAGGGAAAGGCTATGGAAAGAGCGCTTATGTTAAACTTTATCAGCAAACGGGGACAACGCCAAGTCCCCTTTTTGTTTTCTCCAAGTGCAAACAGACGTGTAAATCTAGTAGATGTATATCTCCCCAAAATGCTGATTTAAAAACAAAAATAGTAACAAAAGGGAGGGATGTGGGAGAGAGAAAATGACAAGAGGTGGTGACTAATTCGTTTCGGTGGCCTGTTATCTGTGACATTGAACTGTTATTTCAGATAATGGCCATTGTTTGAGGGAAAATCGCACAGCAGTGGTAGGTAGGACAGGAAAAATCCTTTGTAAATAACCTAAAACCCGGTCAGATATTCCCATAGAGTTCGGCGCTTGAGAACCTTTAAGAGCCCCCGGTTTGCTGCCATTGATTTCCTGCCCTTCCTCAACTTGCCCATTGTCGGAGCCCTTTTTTTTTTTTTTAATTTAGCCATAAATTGGACCGGCTCAAGCTATGAGCTGTTCTATTTTCTTCCTGTCAGGATGAGGGATTTGTTTTATGATGCATTGTGTATTAAATACAAGTAATCTGGGGAACCGATTGCTTCAGACAGTGCGGCCTGATCAGGGGGTCTGAGAGCTCAGCGCACCAATCCCCCACCCCAGCCCCGCGGCCCCCGCCTCCTTGCCCTTTACAAAGCGGCTCTGAAAAGGAGGAAACGTCGGTGGATAAACAAAAGGTTGGGTAGAATCAGTGGCAGGTCCTGGCTAAATTAGGATTTCGTGGAAAGGGCCTCCAAGTTTTTTTCCCTTATATTGGGTTTGGGTGGGGGAGGCGGGGCGACTTTCAAGGTCTGGGTACTTGCAGATGCGGCAGGAGGCCGGTAGATGGCGTTGCGCCCCGAATTAAGGCGCTGAGACTGCGGCTTCGGCTCCAACCGCCCAGGTGAGCCCGCTACTGCCCGCACGGCGCAAGCCTCCGGCTTTGCCCTGCGCCTAGCGCGTGGGCCGGCCCGCGTTTCCCGAGCTCCTGGCCGAGTGCACCCCGCAGTCCAAACAACGCAGACACCGGCCTGAGCAAGGGCTCGCTCTACGTAAGACATTCTCTTCTCCAAACAGAGCCAAAAGAGTAAACGCCTTCTCTCTGAAACCTTGGAAGATTTATCTAGAGAGATGGGGGATTATTTAGCCTCATCATTATTATTTTATTAATATCGTCATCAGTCTTACTCTCCACTTAATAACTTGTGAGGAAGGCTAAAGGAAATCATCAGAAGGACCCGGGCAAACACTCAATATTAATCTCTCTCTTTAGCAATCCCTCTCCGCCCCCAACCACCACCGCGCCCCCTCTCTTGTTTGATTATATAATAACTTCGTGTAAAGACAGAGTCACCTCACTTTTTCCGGACGACACAGCTGGAAGTTTAAAAGTAGGGTCCTGAAATCCCTGGGTCGTGAGATGGGCCTCATTTCTCATGGAAGGAGCCTCTTGCTTTTTCAAGAACCCCTTAGAAGAAGACCCTGACCCACCTCCTCCCACCAAAAGTGAAACAGAAGAGGAGACAGAGGGCTGGAGAAGACTGCTGCGAGGGGCTTGTTTTTTCTCCCTGGTTAACTTGCTTTCCATCAGGAGGTTTCTAAAACAATAAATAAATACAAGGAGCCAAATACCACCACCAATTCCCTTTATTCCTTGGGATTTCTGGTGAAATCTGTTTACAGTAGTTCCCGGTTACAAATTAATCTGCAAAAGCCGCTGTCTGCTCAGCAGTAATCAGTAACATGCGTGTTCTGCAGTGTTTAGCGCTGCCCTTGAAATGGGCTATTAAAAATAATGGTTTTACTATAATCTCAAACCAACTTTAATTTGCAAACATGTATCAGGACAAATGATCTAAATATTAAGGGGATGGAGTGGAAGAATGTACTAGAACAAATGTATAGCTCTGGGGAAAGCAGAAAATAGAGTGATTCATCAGCAAAGTTTAAAAAGAGAATCATACTTTTAAAACATTTTTTTCCCCAGAAGGAATTAAAATATTGTTTTTTTTCTGTCTCATTCTGTTAATTGTTGTTTACCAGGAAAAAGGCACTGGAAAATATGAGGTTCAAGTGTGAGTTGATAGATTTTCTGGGAGCTGTAAAGATCCCCCTTTGGCTGATGGCAGGGCTGAGGTGGGAGAGGTTAATGTGTTTTCTTCCTGGTTTGAAAAGGGCATAAACCCTCCTCAGGCCCCTTCCTTCCTCCCCCATCGGCGTGGATTGCAGAATCTTTAAAACGCTCAAAGATTTCCAATAAGGCCACTGGCTCTGCCTTCATTGTGTAACTGTTTATTTAAAATAAGTCAATATATTAGTTAAAGCAGTAAGAAGTTAGTGCTCCAGTATTCAAGTGATTCCCACAAGACTGTAAGCTGATGCCTCTTTTAAGCCTTAAACTTCATGGTTGTCCCAGAAGTAAAAGTTCTGCTAATGGAGACCCTATGGGCATGGTACATTCCAGCACATCATTAAAGGAAAGAAAAGCAGTCCAGCCAAAGCCAGATGAAATAACTGCACTGTCCACTTTTAATAGGCTTCCTGTGGACAAACAGCCCTGTAACACTCTGCAGAGGACAATATTTAAAAACAAGACAACTTGCTGGCAGTTTTCAATACCATAAAGTTAATAAAGTATGTTCCCATTCACCCTGACATTATGTTTTTAGTTTATAGAGGAAGGCACTTTATAACCTCAGCCTAAGTAGAGTTCCCTTAATTCCACAGCTTTGGGTTTCTTAAGGTGGCTAAATATACACTGAAGTTCAAGCCTGACATTTTTGTTTTAACACTGTTTTTTTGTGTTTTGGTTTTTTTTTTTTTTTGTAGCTTTTCAAGAACGTACAAGTGCATTTTTACATTTCTCAAGTGCAGTTTCATTCATGGAGATCCTTTTAAATCTTGTTTCATACAGTTCACATCAAGAAGCATGAAATAATCTGAGAAATTGACATTTGGCCGAACAATAACTGCCTGCTAATTAAATTAGCTTCATGTATAGATATTGATGTGTGTTTAAAAAGAAAATCGATGCTTCCTTTTCCACATGGGAATAGGATTTTGTAAAATTTGACTTAACTAAGACAAAGATAAGAAAAATACATGTCTTTAGGATTCAAGAGACTCCCCACTGATTCTCATATAAATATTTTTCCCAATATAGAAACTCCAATTTGTCTCTCCTCTTTCCCTCCAAATTCTTGACCACCTACAAGTTCTTCTCCCAAATCCTTTTACTTAAAGAGTAAGCTTTATAATGAAGCATAACATCTAGCAAGAGAAACTAGATCAGAAAGCCATGGAATCAAAGGTAATATTTTGTTTAATTTTAGTTTATATGTTTTAATCAGGGAGGTATCTCACAAGACAGGCCTCCTAAATTTGAAGGTGAATTCTGGGGTCCTGGGTAGGTAGACCCCAACAAAACAGTCTAGCACAATAAATTTACAAACAAAAAGGGTTCTGAATGTCTATAATCACCAACATACATCATCACTGCTCAGGAAAGATATTTCTGGTCTCACTTGATGGTCTTTTTTTTTTTTTTTTCTTTTAATCTATGGGTGTGGAGGAAGAAACTGTTGGGAAAAAAAAAGAAAAGAAAAGAAAAAAGGAAATTAAAGGTAAAAAAAAATGTAAATAAAAAATTTCCCTTGGTCTGGAAATGGGCCCTACTGAAAGCATGTTAATCTCCACCTCAGTAATTTGGTTCTCCAGGAGAAGACAGAAGCCCTGCTGCTGTGCCCTGCACTTCATAAATCACATCTTTATGTGGACAAGGTCAGGGCACCTAACAGCTCAGACATGGGCCTTTGCAGTGGCTCGAGGATTCAGGCATGTTTACTCTCCCGCTTGGCTCTCCGAGGAGTAGTCCAGCACGCTTCTAATTACTTTTGATTATTTTCATTTGCTGGGGTCAGTCTGGCTTGCCAGGACTGCTGGAGGGTTGATTTCCTACAAATCTTGATGTCTTTGTAGGACAGCACTGTGTGCGTTCAGAATTAGCACCCCGTTATTGTCCCTACAGCATGGGATCCTTCATAACAGATACTGTGATATAAAAGTTTCCCCAGTGAATACTTCTTATTTTATTAATTAACTACATAAGCATAATCACTTATCTGATCTTTAAAAGAAAAAAAATTGCAGATGACTTGCTTACCAGTTGAGTGTTTTATAGTATATTTGGCCAAAAGGAAAGTGAATTTTTCTTTTTCTTTCTTTTCTTTTTTTTTTTTGCTTTGACTTTAAATATACTTAGTAATGACTAGCAGCTCTTTGGAAACTAAGATGAAATACTTTGCTGAGACAACAGCTCTAGTGAATAAATTACTATAGTCAGAGATTTATTTCCTAAACTCCAATTAAGACTGCCATATTTAAAATATTTTTTGTTGGGCTATTTTGATGTATTTCAGGCCTAAGCTATTACGCTGAGTGGTTATTTTGTGTGTAAAGCACAACAACAACAAAAAATTTATGCCAAGTTTAAATGAAAACACTTATAAAATAAAAACTTGAATAAAATATAGTAAAATTTTGGTAGAGGAAGAGACAAAACACCATTATTTTTCTCTTCTTTATCCACCCAAAAAAGAAATGGTTAATGATCTGATGTGTATACATTGAAATATGCCTTAAAAATGATGAACAAATGAGCATTCACAAAAACTGAAAAACAGATATTCACCAAGGAACATATAACACGTCAATCTGGTTGTTCGGGAAATAAGCATTGTAGATCACTGAGCAAAAATTACTATTATAGACAATAACTTGGATCATGATTATAAGTAGTCTCAAAAAGCCAAATCCCTCATTCTTCCTAAATTTAGCTCAAAGAATGAAATGCTCTTAGCCTTAACCTCAACTCTTTTAAGAATTTACTTCTTTTAATTATCTTATTAATTTTAATTAATTCAATCTTTCAAGACATTATTTAGCACATTACACAATAACTCTAGGGTTAACTTCTTCCCTGAGGCTATAAGAACACCATTCCAATGTGGTTTTAGACTCACAATTTTGTGGGGAAAGTGAGTTGGAAGACATTTGTCTACTCCTTTCTCCACTCATAGCTATGTGTCTGTGGGTAAGTCACTTAACCTTTGAGTTGGTTTCCATGAAAGCTTCATAATATCAGCCCAACAGGAGTGTTGGTAAAATAAACTGGGTAATGTGAGTGTGAACTACTCTGAGTTCATGGGAACAAGTCAAAATACTGTACATTTTGCAGTATTAGTGTTGGGATACTGGGTTGGAATAGACTTACATACACATGCAATGAGGAAGACAGTCTAGTCTGTATTTTGAGGAATGGCAAAATATAAGTATTTTTCTATCCTCTTTCTTCCATTTCAATGCCAGTTGCCCTAATCCTTACCCTGACCTATGGAAGAGAAGAATTTGAAGAAAAATGTTTTTCCTCTCTCAAGCTGTGGTACCCCCAAAGATGTCTGTCTCTGTCTGGCTTGCAGCTGAGTTCATTCTCCCTCATCCCCCCGCCCCCCCCCCGCCACTGTATTCTCTGCCAATCAGTGAAAGAGCTCTGAGGCAAAGGGAAAATGCCACTGAGATTCAAGATCCCTAAAGACCAGGTTAGGCAGCCACGCACACACGTACACACACCCAAACACACACACATCTAGATTAGTTTTAGGTCAATGTTTATTACCAAGGCCAGGAAATTTATTCTCTCCTGTGTCCTCTGGTGGGCTCTGAGTGCCAGAATAGCAAAGATTGGGTATATCTTATTTGCATCTATTGCCCAGAGCCTAACTCAACACCAGGCATATAGTAGGTATTCAGTAGATGTTTGCTGAAAAAATATTACCAGGACCTTTCTTGATTTTCATTCCCACCTAGCTTGGAAGCCCAGCTTTAATGCCTGTTAGCTCTTGTCTGAATTACTGCAATGACCTCCTAACAGATCGTCTGACCACAGCTTACCTTCCCACCAGTTTATGCTCAACGCTGTTCATCTTCCCAAGTATCAGCTGTTAATCACTCCCTTGTTTAAAATTCTTCAATGGGTTTCAGTTGTCTAATGCAGTATAAACTCATTCCATTTTTGAAAATTATATAAAGCCATATATGAAAATCACTTAGAATCATGCATGGTACCTAGCATATGGTCAATAAAAATAGTTATTATTATTGATATTACTGAAATAATTGTTATTATAATCATTACCTTCCTCAGCCTACAAGTCATTTTGATTTGATTGTCTTGGATAAAATCTTTTCTGCCCAAAGACCCCTCCATTTTATGCCCTGTGATTCCCATCAACCACGTTTGACCTTTTCAACATTCACCCCAAATCATCTGTGATTCCCTCCTGGTTTATATCCAGTTCTATCTTACCTTACAGTAGTATCTATAATGTTCCTCAGTGTTCATTATTAAAATCATCAAAAACCCTCCTGAAGGGTCATTGTAAGATTCATCAAGATGGAATCAAGTTTTATTCATACTGACATCTTCAGCAGCTTCTTTTCATAATGGGCTGAAACCACCTCTGAACTTTCCTTGCAAGTGTGAATTAAGCATAGCTAGATGTATGAGGAATTGCTACATTTACTATCCAAGACAACTGGACTACTTAATATTGCTCCCCATGGGAATCAACTGATGAACTGATAAGTCTCTTTCAGGGAATTTTAAGATAGAAATTCCTACCCCTGCTATTTCACCTACTTCATTGCTCCCCATCACTCAAATGTCTGTTTCTGTACCATCTGCCCTTTACCTGAGTGCCAACCTGGACAACATCTTGGACTCTTTCCTTTCCCTCATCCCCAGTAAACAGTCATTGGCTTGGTCAGTCTGTTCAATTGTTTCCATGGGCCCTTCACCTTCCCATTGGCACTGGCCTGCTGGAGGCCCTTGTCATTGTAGGCCTGAATTTTGTGACATCTTTATACCAAAAATACGCCTTCCTGAAATAATGAAGTTATAAAAATGTTCTACCTTAAAAAAAAAAAAAGGTAGAAAACAAAGAAAAAACATGCTAATAAAGATTTCAATGGACCCTATTCTGCTAGAGAATAAAGCCCCTAATCCCAAATACAATCTCCTCTCAGTTTTGGTGTCAAATTTATCTTTCTAGGCCCATTTCCTGATTCTTCCCTCTAAACAAATCTTTAGCTCTGGTTAAAGCTAAGGATGTAAGCAGAAGCATTTGGTCCTTTAACTGTGTTCATGTGGGCCCTTCATGTTTCTTTGACAGTCACAGCATTCAGGAGATGAAACAATAGCAATAATAATTCTATTTGTCAAGCTCAAACACAGCGCTCTAGGCACCCTCCCTTGAAATTCTTACAGTACTCATTATTAAAATCATTCACTGGTCAGTCCTCACATTTAGGGTCATTTGGAATATTTTTGTTATTTGCCAATCTACCTATATAGGCTGTTTAATGGCAAGAAACACCCTACACACCAGCATTTTCTAATCAGCGACTGGTTAACAGGTATTCCCTGGAAATGTGTTCTATGGTTAAATAAGGTGATAACTCCCATTGGGGCCTCACAAGGAACATCAACATGGTAAATGCTCTAAGACTCTAAAAGCTTCAGTAAAGAAACCTTTTGACTTGTTTAATGGGGCATCAACAAAAATATTTAAACATGAATGGAAAGCCCCTTGCCCTTTCCACTGGGACACGTAAGGGAAATAATTTTATGTTACTTTGCATCCGTTTCAGCAAAGTATAAACGTATTCTTCTAAATATTTTTTCTATCCGTTGACTTTTTTTAACTCTTGATCAAAAATGTTACTTCAAAATTGTAATAGAGGAATAGACACAAAAACCAAGGCTCAACTTCTCATTCAAATTGAAAGCATCTGAAAAGTCTATCAAGCTCACAAGAGAAGTAGGTTATCAGTAAACTCTAGCCAATTGATCCTCGCCCTGTGAACTGCTCTAATTGTATTTGAGAGTATGGTACTGAGAACCTTCCAAAGGAATGTGTGTAATCTCATTTTGAAATCAACCCACTCTTTCCTATCCTCTTCCATTACAAGCTCTCCTCAAGCATAGATTTTACCATGGGCATATTTACACACAATGTTTTACATTATTTAGGCTTTTCTTAATAAGATTTGGCATTATCTAGATCTGTACTTCCCCAGGAGGGGGAAAAAAAAAGCAGCAAGTCAATCTCAGTCTAAGAATCCCTGAATTAAATGTTTAAGAATTTGACTTTTTTCTAGTTTTTGATATTGGATTCATGTGTTGTGCCTGCAGATGGCTGCCTAGCCACTAAACTAAGTGGACATTAAATCAGATGGCATACAAAATTACAGGAATTTGATCTTTAGATAAACCACAAACCTTGATGAACTAACGTTGTTCCAGATGAATTAACTCATCATCCTGAGGAACAGAACATTTCACAGGAGCGACCACACAATCTTCTTTGTAAAGAACGCTAATGACTATGATTAGTTTGTCATCTATTGGAAATGCTTGCTTTCTAACTAGAGAGGCATACACTGAACAGGGAGTTCTGGCCCCAGAATTAACACTCCACTCCAAAGCTTTGACAGTATGTGCTGATTTTATGACATGTTTGTTACAGAATTATTAAGAAACAATAGGCTAAGTTCTTATCAATGATTTAGTGAAACATTTGTCTTTTCTCTATGTTGGAAATTCTAAAATTCCATTTTACTACATCAATGGCCATAGCCAGACATTTTAACAATAAAAAAAAAATTAAAAGAGCCAGGAAAGTGTGTTGGGCTTACAATTCATTGAATGGGTGTCACATCTCTTTTGAAACATATCAAAGGTAAAATGTCAAAATATTCCAACAGTTGGTTAAAGTACCAATAAAATCTCAGTATCAGTGTGAATATATGGACATTGATTTCAGCCATGGTTTTAAAAATATCTTCTGTAAATTTTGTTGAGTCAATCTCCAGCATCAAATAAAATCCTAATATAGCCTGTCTATAAACTCCAGAATTAAGTACTAGTCAACTTCCAAGATGCAGATTCTCAAAGGTATTTGTGTTTTGATATGTAGTTCTTGGCTGGAAAACAAATCCAGACTTGCTAATGCAGTGCCCTGCAACTAGAATGGAGAATGCCAGAAGGGATGTGAATGGAAATACTTAAAGAGGAAAGAAAAGTACGCACACTGATTCACATGTAATTTCTATCCCCATATGATCTGGACTAAAATTTACAAATAAAACATGGAACCTAGTCATAAGATGGAGAAAATTGAAATTATGAGCCTAGGAAGGTAAGACTGAAATGACTACAGATTTTAAATTTTAAACTCATGCTTTTGTGTAATACCACATTTCATCTTATACACTTTTATATTTTTCCTCCCCACTTCCACTCTTACAAGAAGCTAGCAAAGCTCGTATGTCTTCAAAAAAATGGGTAGGTGAACCAAATTGAAATGATTCACTAAATACTCTGGCTATGTAATGTGTTTGTATTAATTTTGTAGGTTTTGCTGTTTCTGCAGAAAGTATCATAATAAATGTGTATCATTTCCTATGCATATCTCTTTGGTAATCAATTCTGAACTATTTCAGGAAACTCATTTGAAGTCTTTACAAAATACATTTTGCTTAATTTTAATCTTGGAAAGTATCATGATGTTGTAACATATATTCAAGTTACTGATGTTCAACTACTGTGAAGGGAAAGAAAGGGAAGAGGAAGAGAGAGAAGAAGGGGTTTTGAGAGAGAGAGAGAGAGAGAGAAAGACTGAATGATCTTTTATCCAGAAAAGAGAATGAGGTGGAGACATGAATCATCTGTTCTCCCAGAAGGAATCAGGCATCAAATGCCTTTTGTGATGAATATCTTGTGTTGAGTGTGTAACTCTCACATTTAGAGATATGCACTTCTCACACCATGCAGTATCTGCATGCAAATACTACACATCACTTTCTCTGACACTCAACCAAAGCCAAGGTGACTCATATCAACACTGGTGGTTTAAGGGCTGAGCAAGGGAAATTTGGATTACATCTGATTTCCAATTACTTGCTCACTGCAGAATCTAAGCCCTCAATAAAATGTAAACTGATGGAATTTGGTTTAGGTTTTAAAAAATATTTCATAGCAATGACAAAATAAGTAATCAAGATAAATAAATGAACGTATCCTCTATCCACAGTATTTGGGGAGGGCAATGTAACATTTCTTTCCTAATTCTTCCCTGTCCCGCCAAATTTTGCTTAATGTTGTCCAGGGGATATGGTGGATCCTGCAGGATTCACATGACCCAGCTGTCACATCACTCACACCCAGGATGTGTTGTCAATAGTCTCTTTTTGCAAATAACCTGCCTCTTGTATCCTTTAGTAGGGAAGGTGATGGACCGAACATGGTAAGCTGCAAGAATGAAGCAAGAAGATCTTCTTCCCAGGGCTCAGTAGACCACCGGCTCCCCCCCTGCGAACATGAGCTCACTCAGGCTCATGAGCCCTCAGTCTCATCTATGGTTTCCGACTAAGCTGTAGCCCTCTGATGTGGGAGGTTGCGATGGACTCTGCATCTAGGTATATGATACTGAGACAGTTGCTTAAACTTCTTGATGCAGTCTTTAAAATTATAATAATGGCCCCTATATCATAGGTTATCAGGATTAAACTGGAGATCATGTATATAAGGAACTTAGTATATTGGGGCACCTGAGTGGCATAGTCGTTTGGGCATCTGACTCTTGATTTCGGCTCAGGTCTGATCTCAGGGCTGTGAGACTGAGCCCCACATTGGGCTCCATGCTTAGTGCAGAGTTGGCTTAGGTTTCTCTCTCCCTCTCCCTCTTCCTCTCCCCTCCCACACACCCTCCCTTGGCTCATGCTCTTGCTCTCTCTCTCAAATAAATAAATAAAATCTTAAAAAATTACTTAGCGTAATGCCTGGTACATAGCAGAGACTCATAAGGAGGAAAGACAGTGTAGTGATTAAAACTGCAGACTAGAGTAGGACAGCCTGGATTTAAATCACAGCTTCACTATATGCTAAGCAAGTGACATGTGCCTCAGCTTCCTCATTTGTAAATGAAGATAATGATAGTATCTCATAGGGCTATTGAGAGGATGAAATATAATAATCCACGGATAGCACTTAGCTCAGCACATAGCATGTAAGCACCTAATAAACATTAGCTATCATTAAAAGGAGCCCTAACTATAAAATAGTTATCCTCTATATAAATGCCTTCTATGGTTTATTCTTCTCAGACATCCTTACATTCAAAGACAAACTTTTTTTTCTCCCAATTTATTTTTTGCCACTCAGGTAGAGGTTGTTTCAGAGAAACAGAAATGGAAACACAGAGCACCAGAGAATAACCAAAAGAAGCAATACGAATAAACATCCATTATGGTCTCTAACATTAAATTAAGCTTCCCAATGCTAGTGAGAAGTATTTCCTGAGAGAGGGGTGTCCTGGAGACAGGTGAAAGAAAGCACATGAAGTGAAACAGGAGTCTTCATGATTCTACTGGAAGTCACGCATGTTTTTACAGTAAACCTTGAACAGAAATGAGTTTGAATACAGTTCAGTCATTAGTTGAACTAAGCCACTGAACAAAACAATTCTTCAAAATGTGGGGGAAATGGGACATGAAGCATTGGAAGGAAAGGAAAGAAGACACGCAGAGTGAGACGCTGGTGTGAAATGCAGAGGATCAGAGTCAAAGGAGTGCAGTCTGCGGCGTGTAAATCTGTTCTGTTGGCTGGGTCCACAAATGTGAGTGAGTGGCCATCGGAAATGTATCTCCAAAGCTGGTCAGATCTTCAGATGACCGCAGCCACCATCTTCACTGCAACCTGATGAGACCCTGGGCCAGAACCACCCGGCTAGCTAAGCGGCTTCTGATGTCCCAAAACCATAGGAACTGAAAATCATGACTATTTGGTATTGTTTTGAGCCACAAAGTTTGGGAGTAACTTATTATGCAGCAATAGATACAAAATACAGCAGCCAAAGCTCTTTGGTGGATATGGAGAATTCAGTGGCCTGACCTTCAGTCATCAGGGCATTAAGGCCTGTGAAGGAGCACCACCAGCCCGCACTTGGCCCCAGTGGGCTGTAGCTCCAAAGGGACGCTTTCACGCTCTCATCTAACAATACCCACTTCCATTTCTGCTCATGAACTGTTGCTCAATATCCTCATTAGGACTCCCTAGAAGCCATAAAATTAAGAAGCATTAGTGACTAAGACTTGATAAGGCCTAATTATGGAATGCTTTCCAAAGACTATTGGACTTTAGGCGATATTGGACTGAAAACAGAAAAAGGCAGTCATGACAAGTTTCAGAGTGGTGACATTATGGCAAGATTTCGGAAAATTTTGTGTTCTGTCTCCAGAGTCATCACATAGGACATCATGGTTTGGGAACACGTACCAAACGAGGGTTTGCTGCTTTGCAAATTCAGACTGATTTTTGTTGTCTTTATAAAAGGACTAAGATGTTGATCTTTGAACAAAGAAGTGTCTTGCTAAGCTGTTTACCAGGAGTTGCCCCCAGTTTCAGCCCAAAGCTAGGAGAAAGGCAATACAAACATATCAGTATCAAACGCATCAATGAAAAAGAACACTAGCAATTCCTTTCTCTCCCCTTCCGCCCTCCTCATGGACTAGGACCTTGCCCCTTGCCTGAGGTAGCAGGACCTCTCCTAGGAGCTACAATCACTTCTGATAAAGTGGCTGCTGACTGCCATTCCCAGAGGTTCCCAGAGAGATTGCCAGGTTTGCCTAAGTACCAAGGAAACTATATCAGACGGAACACAGAGCATAGTAGGGATACCCATTATCCTTTCCAAAGGATATACTTTCCACTTAAATTAATTAAGTCGCTAAGGTTACAAAACCATGAAAGGGCATGACAAGTAAAATTATCACCATAATAAAACTGAGAAAGGAGATGCAGACATTAGAGAACTTGCCCAAGGTCCCAATGCTAGTAAGTGCTGGCCCTGTGGCTAGAAAACAGAACTTGTTGATTCTTAGCAAATGCTTTTCCCATAGCGCTAGTGGTTCTCCACCTATCTCAGCAAAGAGGCTGGATTTATATATATTTTTTTTCTCTTCCAGAAAATCTGATAATTTTATTTATCACTCCACTTCACTTTGATATTTCCTTTGTGGTTTTCATTTTTAAACATTTTCTTCAAAGTTTTTCAAATTACAAAAATAATACGTGTTTGTTTTGCCAATCAAACAACACAACACAAAGGTGTTTCACTTTTCAGAGGCAATCAATATTCAGTCCAGTTTGTTTTTCTTGTGGTATTCTTTGCTCACACAAAACAAAGAAATATATATATTTCTATATTCTATAAAAATTTCTATATTTGTTTTTACCAAAATAGAGTTATATTGTACATAGTAGTCTACAACTTCCTTTTTTGAATGTGGGAATAGATCACAATCTCTAAGTTAGGAAGTCTATGTCTAATTTGAAGTTCTTTTTCTAATTGCTGTATGCATACAAAAGACCACATGTACACACACACACACACACACACACACACACACATACACACATTTTGCATGAACTCTTAGGTTTCAGAATAACTCTGGAATGTCTCCTCTATCACAAACCATGCTCTCCAATGCCTTGGCTCTTGATTCACAGTTGAAAATAATCAAGCTAAATATGCTGCAGGGTAAGGTTTAGAAACCAAAGGAAATAAAAAATTAATATAAACCATTGTCCTTGCTGTTCAGACCCATGCAATCTATCTAGAGAGACAAGACTAAGCTACTTGAAAGAACAGCAAATAGCACAAGATTGTAAGTCATTAAGTACTAAATTATGTGGCTCAAATGATAAGTGCTACAGAGATTCAGACAGTAGAGAGATGTGTGGCATGCGACTTGCTGGCATGCGAGAGAAGCTTTATGGGACAAGTGAGACTTGTACTCATTCAAAGTCTGGCCAAAAGTGGAAAAGAGTATTTCTGGGGATTTTACTATGTGCCGGACATAAGCTAAATGTATTTTCAATGTTTGCTTCATTGCTTTGATAAAACCCAGAATCTCTATTGTTCCTTAGGTGTATAAAATCATCTCCATACATTTTTAAAATATGATTACAGTATCTTAGGTATGTGTATACTCATGTGTGTGCTTTAAGCAAAGATTAATTTTCTTGATGGATTCAAATGTACCAGGCAGATTTATGCTCAGTGCTGGGTGAATCTGTTAACATAAATTAGAGGAACATTGAAAAATAATTGTTCTGGTAAAAATCTAAAAGCAATAGACAACTCATGAAATTTCCAGGGTAATTTTTTATTAACCTAAGAATAACTGATAACACCCTTAGGTACATATGCAGGTATAATGCTTTGTACGTAAGCTAGACATATCTGATTTCAGAGAATGGGGTTTCCCATATTCTTGAACAACGAAAGACACAGTCTATGCCATAGTCATTTTGCAACAGTAATTATAACAATACAGTAAGTATAACAATAACAAAAATCAAAAAATCAAAAATCAAAAAGCACTTTGAAATTATAAGCATAATGCCTAAATACATATGCTCATTGCTGTTTTGTGTGTGTGTGTGTTGTGATCACTTTAAAATCAACCCATGGATTTAACTTTTTTGTAAATTGTTTGGTTTTGATTATAAATCTTTTTTTAAGATTTACTGATTTATTAGAGAAAGAGAGAGAAGAGGAAAGGTCAGATAGAATCTTTCAGGCAGATTCCCTGCTGAATGCGGAGCCCCACAGAGGGCTCAATCTCAGGACCCTAAGGTCATGACCCGTGCCAACACCAAGAGTTGGATGCTCAACCGACTGAGCCACCCAGGCCCCCAATATCCATTATTTCTTTTAAAGCAAGTGTCTTTAAATATTTTTTTTCTGACATCAGTCAGTCTAGTTAATTTTACTCATTTATTCATTCATTCTGGGAAGAAATCAGACATGATCTTTGCCAAATTCTCATCTTTAAACCTCCAATGGCAACAATGTGGCAAATGAACTGGGGTACAGCAAGTGGATGCCAGGTGACCAATTAGCAAGCTACTGAAGTCGCAGAAGCAAGAGATAATGATAAGATGGTAAGACATATAATAATCATAATACAATCATGTATTAAGTCCCTCTTCTATGTCAAGTGCTTATTATGCATCATTTCATTTAATAACTAACAGGCTATAAGTGATTATTATCCTTGTTTTATAGATGACAAAACTGAACTCAATAAGATTGAGTAAATTCCTTGCCCTAAGCCACACAACTGTTAAGTATTAAAGATGGGAATCAAACCCTGATCAATAATGACTGTATATTCTGCTATAACCTTTTCCCCAGACTGCACTACCTCAGACATAAAGACCAGAAAGATTGGCCTCCTAATTTCCCAAAGAAGTCATCTGTCTGATATTGGGAGTTGAAATTCAGGGTTGCTTTGAGCCAACCACTAACTGACAGGGAGCCTAAGGGATGCTAACCTCGGTTTAACAAAGCATATTAGATAAATGAAGAAAGAGCCCACAAGGGGCATTTTCAAGACCCCTATAAACTCTGGAGACATCAGTGAATCTATAGAGCATATAAGTAATTAAAGCAGTCATTCGGCAAATGTGAACACGGAGGCCAGAGAAGGGACGTAATGTTCCTAAGGCTCAATCATCATCAGAGTAAGGACAAATTTGTACCAATGCTTGGTTTATGGCATCATCCCATTTTTTTCAATTACTCTCTCATTGATGAACATACTTTAACTGTAGTCCATTAGGAAAAAACACATGAAAAAGAAATTCAGTACTCGAGACAGAGAGGCACTTCTTAGAAGTAAAATTTTAATCCACTAATGTTCTCAAAAGTGACCTCAGAAAGCGTATTACCTATCTATCCTCATTTTATGTTCGTCACTTAGATTTGTGTAAAAACATAAAGGTAAAAGTAAAAGAAAACAAAACAATTTCTTATTTTTCTGTCCACAACCATGCATCTGGCATAATAGGGATGCTAGTAAAAACAATGAAATTTGATATTTAACATTATGTCATTAAACCATAATTATGTCTCTTTGCCCACGGAAGGTGGTTGGGGTTATTAGTGGCAGTTTCCTCCTAAATCCAGAATGCTGGCCCTTGCTATCAGCTTTCTTATCTGATTCTTGTTACACTGCTTCAAACTTCCTTGTGTTATTATCATCAAAAACCACTTGCGGTCTGCATCCTGGGTGCAAGGCATGGACCCCCTGTTGTATTCTTGTCTAAGCCAGATTCCTAGTAAAGTTTTCTGACAAAAGTTTGTTCTATGTAATAGCCAGCTTAAGTTTTGACAGGAAATAAGCTGGTTTACAGAATTAAGTCTTAAAGTAGGAATCAGGTCCTCTGTTTTAAGATATCTTCTGAAACTGCTTAACAAGAGTTCTTCAAGAATTTAGTGAAGACATATATGGATGCATGCAATCAGATAGCAGCTAAGATTTCACCTTAAAACCTTCTGGTAAGAGAAATGAAGTGTTTACTGTGCCATTACAGAATGCATTTTCAGACTGTGACTGTGCTCAGTGAGCGTTTACTCCAGCGAGAAATAAGATGAAAATGCATCACAAAAACAAGGTGAAGTTGTAAAACTGATTAACCTCAGTAACCAAAGGAGATACAGTATAATCAAAATGTTGCAACTGCCCCGGATGGTCAAGCCATCTATAGCATACGAGAAGTTTGTAATTAGTGTATGTTTTTCATCACTAGGAAAAAAATACGGGGTTTGAGATATCATGTTTAAAGCACCTAAAGAACCCGAAGTTGTCATGCTAAATACAAGAGATCTAAAGATCTGCTGTTACACATCCATTACATTTAGTGAGCTGTCCTACTGGCTTTTTTGAAGTGCTATATACATGATCTTGCCGGGCCAAACACTTTATGTACCATACGAAATTTGAGGCATAATGTTTAACGTTCACGAGATAAGTTAACAAAACTGTATGCTGGTGACTTTTTTATTTCCCTGTTTTATGTCCTTCAAATACTTTAAGGAAAGATAAACAAGAAGGTAGGAGAATAAAATGTGCCTTTTCCTTCTACCTTTTTCACTTTCTTTCCTAAATTAAATTACAACTGCTAATTTGCACCCAAGGAAGAAATCATGTTAGAATATGCTGATTTTTTTCCCCTAATGTTTAGATAACAGCTTTCAAAACACAGCTAAGTAAAATGTGTTTTGAGATGGAAAACATTTGGTCTTTTTTGCAGCTTTCAACAGCTTAAGCGAAGGGATTTTTAATGTTCCCAAACAGCTGGGCCATACTATGTATATCATGAATTCCACTCTCATTGAAGGATCCCTTCTCCCGCACTGTGCAGAGAGGTCCCCTTTTTTCTTCCCATTCTTGCTGTTTACCCCTAATAGCTTCCCATTATTATCACAGCTTTCTCATACATCATGCTTACAACAGTGATGGCTGGAACTTATCCTTGAACAAAACACACACTTTGCCTTAAAAAACTGTGTATGGTTTTCTATTTATTATGTGGTGGCTATAGAAAGCAACAGGTTAATATACATTAGAATAATAATAACAGGATGACAGGGAGAGGAAGATTGCCATTCTTATTCTCAGGTCCCCCTGTAACTTTCTCAAAGGTGCTACTGAACATTCCAGGACACATGAGCTGAATTGCCTAAATTTTTATTACTCTCTCAACATCATTCCAAATATATAAGCAAAAGGAGTTTTTGAAGGACAGCTAAACATTTCACAATTATTTTCAAACTCCTTCCCAGGTAAAGGGTTGTACACAAATGCACCTAGGTATCAGTATTTATTTATGTGACTATAAGAAGTACGGTAGCGAAGAGGTTGTGGATGGCAATAACACACAATGCCAATTCAACGTAAACAAAAGTAACAGGCATAAGAGAAAAAGCCAAAGTGGTGTAAAATAATTACGCAATGCACATGTACTGAGGTGAAGTACATCTTATATTAAACAACAGGCTTATTGTTCTATATCTGAAAGACTCAAAACAATAGTTTGTAAGTTTTCATACACTAAACATGCAAGCCATACAAATCTATGTTCATAAATATACTTAAATTATGTATACTGTTTGGCAAGAAATAGGCAAAATGTCATTGTCTACTTTTATAATCTATTATTTATTGTTTGTTTTCTAGCATGTTTTACTTCTCGTCAGTTTGTCTCGAATGTAGGGGATGAACGGGATGGAAATGTTTCTGCAGCTGCATATTCAACTCCTCTGGTCCTACTGCAAACCTTGGGGCTCTCCAACCCCAAGGTTTGGGGAGGCCAGCCGTTCCTAGGTGCTAAGGATGGACCGTGAGTGGAGGAAGAGGACATTTCTCCAATATATGACATAACCGATTGGCCAGGGAATTCAAGGTCCCACATAGTAGAATGCCACAGTGTTTATTATCTACTGTGCAGTTAGTTTTACACAATAAACAACTCTTAACATACAAGTATTTCAGATGATTAACAGTAATTTAACTGCTTTCACAAATCCTCTATGATTGCTTTTCACCGTGGGTAATCACCCTCCAATCCCTCCTCTGGAAAGTTATTTTGTTCTTGGATAACTGAAAAATTTACTCTATATCTGTAGATAGTCTACACTTCCATGAATCGGCATGCAAGCCTAAGGCAGGAAAATGATTCTATATGCGTGTGTGCACATGCGGCTGCAAATTTGTTTTTAATAAAACAATACTTTTTATTGAAACACAAATGTGTAAATGGCTTTTAAGTACTTGCTCTTCCCAGTTCCATACTTCAATTAACAGAGTTATTATTCCCCTACCTAGTAACTCTGATCCTGGAAGAGAATTTGCCTTTAAAATACTCTGTGAAATGAAATAAATAAAATAAATGCAATAAATAAAACCCCTGAGAAATGAAAGGGAATAGCAGCTTGTCACATGAAGACAGGGATGGGGGGAAAATGGCAATTCTATTGTTAAATAATTTGATCACTTTAAGAGGAATTTTTGAAACCACTTTTAGACTTTTTATAATGAGTTTTTGTTGGAAATGCTTTAGATTCCAAAGCTAACACCGATAACTTTCTACCTTACAGTATTATCTCTTTTTTTTCCATGCCGCTTTAAATTGAACTAGTTGGTTCTTTATTAAATTATGGTATTATTTTATTTTGGTTTGCCTGAGAGATATTAAGTTAAAGAATTGTAGCTGTGAAATTGGTAAATGTTGCCAGGTTGTAGATTAAAATCCTGCTAGGTCAGATTTGTTAACATGAATTGCACTGTAATTGGTTATGGGCAAACCAAAAAGATTCTAAATTCATTTCCTATGTCAACTTAAAGGTCTATGTTGAACCTATATCTAGTCTTTTTTTCCATATCAAAACTGTCTTGGAAACCTCATTAGTCTACTTTGTTAGATTCTTGGTGCTTAAACCTTGTAGTCAGGCCGGGCTATAAATAACCAAATAATAAATTGATTTTCATTGAGAGAGCTCTTCTGACTGAAACCAGACAATTGGCAAGTTACACAGAAAAGCTGGAATAAGAGGAAAAAATTCAGATTTCCATACAAGGATGTAACTTCTTTAACATATATAAAAATTCAAAGAACATAGTAAAAGCAAAATATCTGTGATTTAGAATAGTATAGTTAAAATTCATCTTCATTAAATGTACATATATTATTAATTGAAAAGCCATGTGGATAAAAATAAAGAAATTATTTTTGCTCAGATTTTGGTTTCTACACTTTAAAAAGTTATAGATAACATTTTTCCTTCATCTAGCGTAAGTCCACTCCCTAAACCTAGGTTAAATTAAATTAACAATTTGCTTTAGCTAACAAAAATAGCTATTAAGAAGAATTTGTTTTCTATTTTATTATTTAATGTAGGGAAGAAAATCAAACATGATTTTTAGCAGAAACATAGTTCTTAATATCTTATCCCGGGTCACAGGTGAAATCTCTCCCTGACTTGGACTTGTTAACTAGGTGAAAGACTTGATAGTATGATAAGAAAATCAACATATGGAGTTACCAAAAACAGGTTAAATTTAATCTCATTAATTTAGACTGAAATAATCAACATGCTATAAAAATTATTCATAAATGGAAATGATGGTAATTATACTTCCAAGTGTGTTCTGCTATGTTCTTTGCAAACATTCCAGAACCCAAGTGGCATAGTTTCTCTCTTATTACTAAATGTTTGCTCTGACCTCAGAGTGTTAATACAAATAAAAATATTGACATTTTTTCACACTTATTCAATATCCACTAAAAAGAAACCTAAAGTATCATTCAAAACTCAGTACATCTTGTACTTAAAAAAAAAAAGGAACCTTCAAAATAGATTTCTAAATGTAAAATAATATGTCCTAGATAGCGAGAGCCAGAAGTAGCCTTTAGTTTCTCTGAACTATTCCAGCTTCCTGTTTAACCATCTTATCAGAAGTTTATCTTAATAAACAGAGAGGGGCAGCACGACACTCTGTTCTGTTCAATTCTATATGAGGCCAGTTCTACTTTTTTTTTTCATGGGAAAGAAGAAAATGTCAGCCAGACAAAATACAAAGGCCAAGATGATATCTTACCACTGGCCCAGTGAAGTAATATTTTAGAAAAATTATATTTAGCCATTTATATATTTCATACTGGAAATGAAGTCCCTAGACTACCACAAACTATCTCATACACATGCCTAATACTGCAAGCCCTCTTGGGATTGAGTCATCCTATGTCTACCTGTTGATTTAGATAATCTATTTTAATTATTAAAATTGTCTGTTCCAAGACATTTCTGCAAGGAAGACATCCAGATGGCCAACAGACACATGAAAAAATGCTCCACATCACTCGGCATCAGGGAAATACAAATCAAAACCACAATGAGATACCACCTCACACCAGTCAGAATGGCTAAAATTAACAAGTCAAGAAATGACAGATGCTGGCGAGGATGCGGAGAGAGGGGAACCCTCCTACACTGTTGGTGGGAATGCAAGCTGGTGCAACCACTCTGGAAAACAGTGTGGAGGTTCCTCAAAAAACTGAAAATAGAGCTACCCTACGACCCAGCAATTGCACTCCTGGGTATATATCCTAAAGATACAAACGTGGTGCTCCGAAGGGGCACGTGCACCCGAATGTTTATAGCAGCAATGTCCACAATAGCCAAACTGTGGAAAGCGCCTAGATGTCCATCAACAGATGAATGGATAAAGAAGATGTGGTATATATACACAATGGAATACTATGCAGCCATCAAAAGACATGAAATCTTGCCATTTGCGACGACGTGGATGGAACTAGAGGGTATCATGCTTAGCGAAATAAGTCAATCGGAGAAATATAACTATCATATGATCTCTTTGATATGAGGAAGTGGAGATGCAAGGTGGGGGGGTTTGGGGGGAGGTAGGAAAAGAAAAAATGAAAAGATGGGATTGGGAGGGAGACAAACCATAAAAGACTCAATCTCAAGAAACAGACTGAGGGTTGCGGGGGGGAAGGGGGATGGGAGAGGGTGGTGGGGAAATGGACATTGGGGAGGGTATGTGCTATGATGAGTGCTGTGAAATGTGTAAACCAGACGATTCACAGACCTGTACCCCTGGGGATAAAAATACATTATATGTTTATTAAAATAAAAAAATTAAAAAAAAAAAAAAGAAAAAAAAAAAAATTGTCTGTTCCAGACCTTATGAGTCAGCACCAAGTCTCTCTGTTCTCTCAGAAGTAACTTCAAATTACATTGTTTCCTAAGGTACTAAATTAGGCCAGGTCACAGGAAGGCACAATTCTGTGGGTGCCAAAAATGTGAACTTGTCCTATTTTTTTTTCTTTTTTCCCATTCAGCTCAGGGTGGCTAAAGCTATGGTAATTTCTTTACTCTGAATTATAAGCCAGCTTCCCTAATTCTAGAAACATTCCACAAAGTTTCACAGAGAATTCACCCTGCAGTTTATCAAGGATTGGAAGACTCAGTGTTTCCTCATATAAAGGCAGCAGCTGGGGATGATTTTTCTCTATTACTATTGAAAAAGTGTACACTGTTCAATTTGGCAGCTTAACAAGAAAACCAAACTAACTATATTAACCAATTCTTTAAATGACCTCAGAGGTGCTTTTGAGATTCTACCTATAATGTCCTTTCCAATGAGTCCTGTAGACTTTTTGATTTTACGAGGAGATTACAAATTCTAAAGCCAATGGACAGTGTTCTATTTGTAAATTACAGAACAGTCTTTCATACACATAGGCTAAAACTCTAGAATGAATGGATATTCCTCTTTCCATGATGTTAGATTAATAAGAAAATTTCAAAATGGGAACCTGGGTGGCTCAGTGGGTTAAAGCCTCTGCTTTTGGCTCAGGTCATGATCTCAGGGTCCTAGGATCGAGTCACGCATCAGGCTCTCTGCTCAGCAGGGAGCCTGCTTCCTCCTCTCTCTCTGTCTCTCTGTCTCTGTCTCTCTCTCTCTCTCTCTCTCTCTCGGCCTGCCTCTCTGCCTACTTGTGATCTCTGTCTGTCAAATAAATAAATAAAATCTTAAAAAAAAAAAAGAAAAAAAGGAAATTTCAAAATGTACTGCTGGAATTTGTTTTTGTTTTTATATCATTGCGTTACTTACAAATGCCTTTACATTATTTTAAGACTGTTTTCTTCTCTGAGTATACAGGCATAATTTAATTTTAAACATGCCAATTTCCTACCAGAAAATACTTTATTATTATTATTATTACTATTATTATTAATTTTGTTTTTTTAGCAAAGAAGCAGCAATAGAGAAGGTTTGGAGAAAGAAGATGTTGCAAGTAAAATGCTACTGTCTTCTTCCATTAGAGACATTTGCTGACGTCATAAGAATTAATTAAATTGCTTTAGTTCTCATGAAGAAATCTATTAATAACCAACAATAATTAAGGTACATTGTTCAGTTTTCCTTCACCCCGAATTCCCTGTTAGGCTTTGTTCTTCTTGGAGACAAGGCACTTGTCATTTTTTTAATCTTTTCTAATGCCTACTCCAGTGATTTGTACATAGTAAGTACCCAGTATGTTTGATAAAATGAAGTTTGAAATATTGTTTTGTAACATAGTTATTAAGCCCCTTAACATTTCATATCATGGTCATTGTAGTCCATTAAAAGGAGAAGTGTAAAAATTGTATTAAAATGTATTTAGAAATTGATCCAAAAGAAAGTGAAAATAATTTTAAACAAAATAAATGATTATTGGAATAAATAATTTGATAGTCAATTTGTCGAGCCCTTATTCCATATCACTCTGAGGCAGAGGAAGGAAATGATGAAAATGTAGAATAAAAGGGATAAGAAGTTACTCCTCAACGGTTATCAAATGGAAAAGTCCCTTAAGAGAAACAGGGAAGCTTGGCCTAGACAAAGTACCCAAGAAAACTATTAAGATGTAGATGAAGCAGTGGGGCAGGGAAGTACTGGCCTTGTTTTCTAAAGGGAAGCCAGAGAACTGACTCCAGCAAAATAGAAAGTTCCCAGGAGAGTAAACATTAATACAAAAGGAACACCAGGTCACTTCAGAATGAGCAATAGGAAACTAAAGCAACATTCAGTGGGCTCTATCCAAAGTGGAGTAAAAGACAGAGGAAACTCATGTGAAATCCTGCATGAAATCTAACAGGCGACACCACAAAGACAAGACCGAGGAATGAGAAATAAGAACTCTCTTTTTGTTCTAGATGCTACAAATTTTTGCTAAGAGGAATATATGAAAAAAATATACATATATGTTTCTAAAGTCTGCCTTTCTGCCTTTAGTTTGACCTGGCATGGACATGCTATTACATTTAAGAGCGGGATGGTAGACACCTTCTATCAAGTAATACAATCATGCCAACTCCCAAGATATGGATTTAATTTTTTGAGTTGTCTTGTACAGATTATTATCTGTTGCATTCAAGATAATGTTTCCCAACATCCTACAAAATCTGGACAAATGTCAATTTCGTTTCTTTCTTTCCTTCCATTGGATTGTATGTTTTTACTTTACTTGCTCCCGTAATAACGCCTGTAGATATAATTAAAGACCTAAGTTTCTAGCAATTATCCCCCAAATAAATTTATTTGTGAATTGAAAATTTCTTTCTGTGGATGGAAAATGGAATAGAAAAGAGATTATATAAAAATTGTAACTGACATTTTAATGATTGCAATTTCATGAATTTGAACATTTTGATTGCTAATAACTAAGAGCACAGTAATAAACCTGAAGAATGGATATAAAGATTTTCTATCCCTAGGCTAAAGGGCTATGCTACGTTTCATCATGTTCGGATTCCTTACTTGGCATTATGAAGGTCTGACGGGTCAGGAGGCTGAGGACATACTTTGGTATCGTCCAAGCTCTACGGCTCACCAGCAGCTAGCCTTGACAAGTCACCCAGCCTCACTGTGCATTGGCTTCCTCACTGGGAAAAGGGGGAGAAATCTAAGGGCTCAGTGCTTATCTTATTGGACTCCTGTGAAAGTAGAGTGATATTGTATATCAGGGCACCTAATATACTCTAAGTACTACGTAACTGTCAATTAAAGGATTGTTACTATAATTATTTTATTTCCATACCAATATTGTCTCCCCATAGTTTACTGAAAGGAGAGGACATATATATATATTTTTTATTTTGGTTCCGTTCATAGCATACCTATTTCTATCATCAGCTAACATGGTAAAAAAATAAGCATAGGAATAAACATAAAATATAGGTGAAAATTACAACATTTGACACTTAATAACCACTTCCTCCTTGAAATGGTCTACTCTGGCATTCATGACTCACTCTTCCCTGGCTCACCTTCTGCTCCTCTGGATTCTTTTTCTGGATCCTCCACTGGGGTCATTTTCTCCCCTTGCTGAGTAAATGCTGAGTTTCTCCCAGGGTTTCGTCTTCAGCCTATTTTCCTTTTAACAAGCCCACTGGGTTTTCTTCCAACCATTCTCAAAGCTCTAATTGTCCCTCCCTCCCTGGGCTGGTAACTCCCTGACAATGACGTCTATCCCCTCTGAACTCCAGAGTGGTATATCCAGTTGTCCCAGAGGTGTCTTAAATTCAGTGTGGCCAGGTCTAGAAACACTTTGTATTCACTCTCAATCTCTGACTTGCACTATCTTAGACCCTATACCTCCCTCGTGTCTCAAACCAAACCAATCCCCAAGCCTCATGAATTGTGTTCCCTAAATTTGCCGATATCCGTTGCTTCTCACTACTGCTTGCCTGTTCCATCTTTAACTATCACAATCAACTTCTTATATCCAGACTTGTCCACATTACATGCATTCTGACTAATGCAACCAATGAATTAGCTTATATACAAATCATGTTAATTGGCTACATAAAATCTTTCAGTGACTGTCCATGACAGACAGTCTAGAGGCCAAGGAACCTAATATGACACGCAGAGTGCACCATGTGGCCTCCACCAACCTTGTCAAATTGACGTCTTCTTACCCCCTCCATCATTCTTTGCAATCTAGAAGTATAAACCAGATTGTAAGTCTACACGTGCACCCTCATGGTTCAGGTTCTGAGCCTTTTGCTTTGGCAGGTCCCTCTTTCTCAGCACATAATTTCTACCCATTATTTACCGACTGACTTATTCTTCTTTTGAAGACTTCATCTATAGGAATGTGCAGCAAATCCCCAAACTCCCAGTGGTGGGCATTTTGCTATGCTTCCATAGCTCGGTAAGCAAAAGTCTCCATAGATTTTTTAAAAAATATCTATTGACATATATTTACCACTAAACTCAAAGATTTCTGAGACTGGAGAAAAATGTCTTGCACATCTTTTGTCCCTGGCTCATATTAGATGTTTCATTAAAGTGGAAGCAAATTTTGAACAAATTGCAATTGGTCCTTCCAGTAAGTGTTTCTTTCCAACATTATTAGATATTACCAGTCTAACAGACAGGAGTGGAGGCATGGGATCAAAATTGTAAAGGTCTCCTTTTTAATATTCTGGACTACTGCAAAGGATGGGTAGAAAAAGTAACATCATAAAAAAACACAATGCAAGAAGAAACCATAAAGTAAAGATACCTTTGTATAAAGAAAAACCTAAACTCGATAATTGTATACCAAAGGTATCAGTTACATCAACAATGTTTCACGTTAATGCAGGGATTTTTTTTTTCCCCTAAAACATGGCTCCTTGTACCTTCTACGAAAAGAGATTCTATGGAATGGCATCCAAATAAAGGTAAATTTAGAGAAAGCAATTTATCAGCACAAGACAGGGTCGTTTCTTTCTTATCTTCCCTTCTCAACCTGACACATTGTATTTTAAAATTAAACAGAAGAATATGCTGCTTCCCAGGGATTTATGCAACCATCTGGCACATTACTCAAATGACCACCACTGTCCATTATGTATGGAATCAAGCATAACTTTATTCTCAGAAACCAGGCTGGAAGACACATTTTAAAACTCAGGCTTTTAAAAGCAGACTCTTTCTCTTCTGGTAACTATTGATTGGCTTTTCTATCACTTTCACTCACTGGGTAGATATTTACCTGCTCTGATGTAGAAAGCAGAAACTAGGGTCTGAAACTGGACATACCTCTGCCTCAATTCTGACTCTGTTGATTTCTATATTGCTAGCTCTATGATCTTCAAAAGTTACCTAAACCTTTCAAGCCTTTTCCTCATCTATACAAGGGAATAACAATAAAAGCCAAAACTCACAATGTGGCAGACATCTTTTGAGGGCTTTTTGTATATTATCTCATGTTATTCTCCCAATGATCCCAAGAAATAGATATTATTATTTTCAGTTTACCGTTGAGGAAATAGGGGGGTCTCAGTGGCAGATTTGAGTGGTCTGTCTCTAGAGCTCTGGACTGTAGTTCTATGTTCTCCTGCTTTTCTGTACTCATTTTGCAATGTTTGTATAAAGATCAAGTATTTAAATAAGAGTAAAATAATATCTGTGATGGATACATACTCAATAAATGATCCCTTCTAACTCTTTTAGAGCTTCTTCTCTATCTTGTTTGTCCCCCAAATAGGTAGGCATGGCCTTAGGCCATAGGAGCTAAATCGTCAAATGAGTAAAGATGACTGATGACGACTCATGAAAAATCCAGAAGCCACAGGCCAAGTTGGGCCTTTATAAAGTCTTTAAGTCTAATTTTTACTAATTTGGTTCTGTTTTATTTCTTTAGCATGTATTAAGAGGTTATAATCTAGGGGAAGGATCAAGGAAGTTTCCTTCAGAACAGGATATTTAACATGAGACATGAAATATAAGAATGAGATAGCCATGTCCAACAGAAAAATGGTCTCAGAGAACAGCTTTTATAGTTATTTGTTCCATTTCTGGCTTCTTGACTAGTTGATAAACTTCAGCAGGGTACACACCATGTCTATTTTATCCTCTGACAAATCTCTTAGCAATCAACATGGTGCCTGGCACAGTGAGGATGCAATAAATAATGAATGGATAAATAAATGAGTGAATGTTTACAATGTGTGAGAGGCTGGAGCAATTTTAAGAATTGCAAGATAGCTGAAGAATGGAAAGAAGAGGTAGGCTGAGGATCTTGCAGTAGCAGACGATGGAGGGCCTCATAAGGGATGATATAAATTTTGAACTTTATCATAAATGCAGTGGGAAACCATTGGAGGGTTTTTGACAGAGGAGAGGCATAATCAGATTTGGGTTTTTTTTTTTTTAATTACTTGTGATTGGTGATGTGCCTTAACCCCCAAATAAAGCAAAGTCAAGGTAATTCCATCAAGAAGGACCTTGGTCCCTCAGGGTCACTCCTGCTATGTTTTAGGGTCTCCCACAGACATAATTTGGAAGCCTGGATCTTAGGTGGCGAAAACAGTGCTTGGACAGCAAAGAAACAGAAGGTTTGGGCCATGTATTTAGTGGAACCAATGGGTGTTGGCCAGCTAAGATGAAGTTCACTAAGCACATGTAACTTTAAAGCCATAGTGCCCACATGCTAGATTCTCCCATGTTTGATACTGCAAAATGATTTTTTTTTTCAAAATAAGATTTTATTTATTTATTTATTTATTTATTTATTTGATGGAAAGAGAGTAATCTACAAGTAGGCAGAGAGGCAGGCAGAGAGAGAGGGGGAAGCAGGCTCCCTGCTGAGCAGAGAGCCCGACATGGGGCTCGATCCCAGGATCCTGAGATCATGAACTGAGCAAAAGGCAGAGGCTCAACCCACTGAGCCACACAGGTGCCCCGCAAAATCATTTTTTAAACAATATTCAGTTCTTTCCCTATTACTTAATTTCTAAGTAGTACCCAATCCTAGGACACATTATACTAGATATCCAATGCCAAAGCTTTATTGTTTTGCTCATAACTCATAAGACTTTAAATCTCCTTGGAAACAATCACTGAACTGTCCCTTTTGTGAGGTTGCTAACCCATAGTAATGCTGAACACCTCTCACCACATAAAGTTTCGTGGGACATTCAGATTAGGCACTATTAATCACGAAATTACAGTTTGTTAAACATCATGAAAAGTTTAGTTTGGGATACATTATACCCATACTATTTATTCAGCAGAGTAATAAAACATAAAAATTAACAAAAACAAAAGGGTGATTAAAATCTCTTTGACATGCACTTGAAAGGCAAAAAAAAAAAAAAAGTTTTTTTATAAGAGAAATGCACTTTTAAAAAAATATCTAAACCTATTCACGGGCTTTCTTTTCCCTATATACAGCTCTATTTTGTCACCATGCCTTTCTTTGCAATTTATGTTTAAACAGATTTTAGACACCACAAGCAGGCCTTTGCTCCATGAAATAAACTGTGAGATATTAATGCAAAAGCTATTGTGCTGAGAGCTCAGAAACCCTACACTTCCACTCTAGATGTCAGCGTGTTAAAAGAGATTTTAGTAATGGCAGAGCTAGTCAACAGGGAATAATTAAACTCAACTTGTCTGAGATTTGCTGTGATGTGTGGAATGATAGTTTCCAACCCAGCTGCTACAGAATGTTTGCCTAAGAAGAAAGAGTGCGGTTGACCAGGGGCTACAGTTGAGACTGAATGCAATGAAAAAGCTCCTTGACCTCTGAAACAATAGGTGGGGCTTACCTGAATAATAAAATCAACACAAAGTCAACAATTAAACAAGGAGGTAACAATAGGGCCATCTTGGTAGCCTGCCACTGAAAGTTTTTAAAGGAAGGGAATTACTTCAGAGTAAACTGCCAAATATCTATGCTTGGCACCTTTTACCAGCTAATGAAGGTATAGACTGTGACCACCAAATCCCCTCAGAAGGACCTCGGTTCCTTTTCCTCAAACACTTCTCTGCATTCAACTCATTAAAAGATCATATTATATTTCCTTTGGTCGCGCAGTTGGTCTCTCATTTTAAGCTGTCAACCAAGCAGCCATAAGCCTTCACTGATAGCATGGTAGCTCTTGAATCCAACCTCCCACGCCATCTCTGTCCTAGACCTGCAGCCCAGCCCAAGCCAAGCAGCCTGAGTTGTTCCCTGCACAGCTAAGTCGTTGGCAATGTAGTCAATATAAATCCGCAATGCCGATGATGAAGAAAGATAATTTGTGAGCCAGTATGTTGTTTCACTTTAGGAATTCCTTTTTAATTTTACTAGTTTTTCCATTGTCTGGCATTTACAATATGGTCACAAAGTAAAAAAAAAAGGCAATTATTTACCTCTCTTTCCTATCTACAGTACTTTAAACCTCAAGTCTAATATGATTTCCATTTAGAAAAATATTTGTATAGCCATTTCTAGGGCTTTATAAAGCTAAGGCATGCCAAAGCAGTTCATATTTTCAATTTATTGTGGCTAGACTTTGTTGGCACTAAATGAAAAGGTTTTACTATCTAATTTTAATGTCAGTCTTAATCTATATACACATACACACAAATAGACACGCACGTAACACAAAATGTGGGGCGCAAACGTCTTTAGGTGTGTGTGGTTAGGTGTGTGTGGCTATTTTGAAACGGACTGGCTAATAAAAATCATCAAGATCCATATTTATAATATGCCTGATCAGAACCTATTTCCTACTACTTATCACATGTCCTATTAAAATGCCCTTCCCTTGATCACCGCCTCGGACTTTTCAAACTTGGACTTTTTAAGGTCATGAGTATTGAGTCACATGAGACAAGAGATGAGAAAAAAAAATTTTTAGGTTTTTTCTAAGTATTAGTGACTGTTCATTTCCTTTTCTTCTCATTTGTCTTGACAAACAGACATACTTTCCTATTGTGTATGTGAAGAAGGCGAGGCCTTCTCTGAGACTCTCCCCAGCACTCTCTCTACATATGCACTTCAGTCTACATATCAAAAGTCCTAAATCAGGGATTTCAGAAACTTAATTCAATACATATTTATTAAGCAGCTACCACATTATCAATACCTTTAAGTGGATTTCCAGTCACAAAAAAGGCAAAAACTTCAAATTCTTTAGGAAGTTGAGCTAAAATTAGTAATGGTCAAAATAATAGCTACTAACATTGATGAGCCCTTACTATGTGCTAGACTTGTGCTAAGAATCTTTACATAAAACTGCTCATGTAATCCTCACAACTAAATTGGGAGGCACATACTATTACTACTGCCATTTTATATTTCAAGTAATGAAAAAAAAGTCGTGCCGAGTAACTTACACAAAGTCATACAGTCTAGTAAGCCAGTCATTTGGGCTCCAGATCTGAATCCTTCACCACTCAAATGTGTTGTCTTCCTGTAGACCATTTAGGCCTCTGCTGTCCAATATGGTGGCCACAAGCCACAGGTGGCTATGTACATTTAAACATAAATTAATTAAAATGAAAGACTCAGTTCCTCAGTCCTGCTGGCCATACAGTTCAACAGGCGCATGTGGCCAGTGCCAAGTATATCAAACAATCCAGACTTAGAACATTTTTATCTTTGCAGAAAGTCCTGCTGGTCACTGCTGACTAAAAATTCAGCTGTGGTGCCCGGGAAGAAGAGACTTGTAATTAGGTTAGTGAAATTGGTAAAAATAAGCAACCAACAAATAAAACTTCTACTAAAAATAATTCTCGACTTCAACTATGCTTCGAAGTTGAAGTAAAACAATTTTCCTATGTCTCCCAGGGCTATAACTTAAGATGAAGATTCCAGATGTTGCACAGACATCTGTGCCACAGAAACAGTTCTGGTGACTGTGTTACCCACGCATCCTGGATAGGATCCTTAACCGGTACCTGTATCTGCACCTAACAAGAAAAAAGCCACATGGTATAAAAGTGAGTTGGCACATTGAAGAAAGGCACAATTATGGAGGCAGGTGACCTGGGTTCAAACTTCAGTTCCAGTTCCCTCCTTCCATGACCTTGGCCACATCAATTAAGCTCCTGAAGTCTGGGTTTGGTCATATGCAGTGGGACTAATAATGTTGCCTTTGCAGGAAACACAAGTACAGCTCCTGCTCAGAGGTGGCCCTCAGAAACCTAATTATACATATTTGGAGATAAGAGATGCAAATCAAAGGCTAAACAGAATGAACCGTAGGAAGAGAGATCACTTGGGCAGCTGTGAGAATTGCTAGAACAAAGTCAAAACATTTACAGAGCTGATATGCTCGTGATTAATTAGCACAGAAGGTCGCTCACTGAAAGGCAGTTGAGGGATGCAATACAAAATAGAGTTGTTATTATTATTATTATTATTATTATTAAATGTCTGCAGGCTTTAACAACCACGCTCAGCACTTTCAGTTCCCCTTTATCCCAAGGACCATCGCCACACTCCTCTTCACCGTGCTTTGCTTCAGAGAAATAAGCAGGATTTTGGGCTTTGCCCCAAAGCTTTGAAACCAGGAGATCCGAGGCTGAGTCCAGAACTCTGCAGTATCCCAATATTTGATGCATGTGGTCCACTACACTTTGAAAACTGTTTGCCATTCAACTGGTTTAAGGCCGTGAAGCAAGTTGTGAGTCAACATCTGCTGGAAACTATCAAACAACTTCAGTTACATGAGACCTGGCTGAGAACTCACACGTGTGGGAAAATTGCCTTTAATTTGGACGGCCCAGAGGTTAAGCCCACGTGCCAGAGCTTATACACTTTTCTGAAGAGAGAGTCACTCAGCGCCAATTTACTTTGATGTAGGACAAGAATCTAATAAAATCAGTTATCTGGTTTCCTGGAATCATGATTTCAGGAAAGTTTTCCATCCTTTTGGCAACATTATAGAAGCTACCAGGCTCAAAGAAGTGAGATTTAGGCATCTAGGGAATTTGTTTCTCTGGAACTCTGAGCTCCCCGGTTTGCATCAATGAAGGATATGCTACCTGAGTTCCTGTTGAGTATTCAATATTAGATCCAAAAGTCCTTGGCTAAACAGAGCCTGTTGAGATTGAGTAGTGAGTAGGAATGAAGGTCAGGCTTTGGATTCAGACCGATTTGAGTTCCCACCCATAGTGCACAACTTCCCAGTTACAAGACTTTGTGCAAGCTAGTTCACCTCTTTGAGCCTCACCGTCCTTGTCTCTAATGTGAAGGTAATAATAGTACTTATCTCACTATCTCTTGGAGATTATGCATGTAATGCAGAGAGCACAATGTCTGGTACATACAAGGACATGTTGTTTCTGCTGCCACCACTCCAGCTCTGTGTTGGAGACGGGGAGGACTGGTAGAACCAAGTAGCTTATCTGCTCTCCACAGAGCGAATACACAAAGCAAAGGAAAGGACCAAAACTCTCATTGCCACAATTAGGATTTCTAAAGAAAATGAACAAACTTTTTAGTCTTCTATTGTTCTCCTCTGAGATATATCCACCAATTCAGCAATTTATCTGTGGTAGATTTTAATCTAACTTATACCATGCTGTTCTGAGAATCTCAGTTAGACCCCTCTCTCTCCCTGACCCTAGACTTTCTTCCTTTCTCTCTGTTCTGCACTTGACTTTGAGATCAATCATCCTAAACATCTAAATTCCATTCTTGATATTTCACTCCTTTGCTCAAAAATGTCCTTTGGCTTTGCCATTGTAGCAATAGCAGCAGAAGGAGAAGCAAGCAACCAGAGCTGGCATTAACTGAGCAGCACTTCCAGTATCATGGATGCTGGGCTACCAATACATAAGTAAGACTCATTCTCTGCCCTCCGGGAGGCCATAGGGAAAACAATCTGAAGGTGGAGGTGACTAATGTTTTAAGGATTATAGAAGAGATTATGATCATGCAGACTACTCTCTCAGGGACAACTATGAGAGCAAGATTTGAGGTGAAACATCGGGAATTTGCCGGGTAGAGAAGGTGAAGAAAATGGAGAGCAAACATGGTGGACTTCCAAGTGGGAAAATCAGCATAAACAAAGACATGGAGTGGTGACAGATAACAGTGCTTTCAGGAGAACCCTGAGTGAATGATGATTAGGGTGAGGGGCAAGAAGAGGGAAGAGATGGGGCTAAAGAGAAGGTTTGGAATCAAATCACCAAAGGCCACATATATCAGACTACAGAGTTCGACTTTCTAATTTTTTAAAATTTTTAGCTGCAGAACACTTTGTTTTCCCAAGCAAAATCTTGCATAAGTTCACAAATATTAAAGAAAGAGGTGAAGGTGGAGAGAGAGGAGACTCAATGTTGAGTGCAAAGACCCACACAGGGCTTGATCTCATTACCCCAGGATCATGACCCCAGCAAAAATCAAGAGTCCTTTGTTTAACCTACTGAGCTGCTCAGGAGCCTCCCCGCACCAGTGCTACTCTTTAAGGCATCTTTAAGGGACCCAGCAATTCAGCAGAACAAGAAGGAGACAAAGTAATTCCTTAAGCAAATAGAAGATTATCTCAACACTGATGTTTAGAAAAAAATGGTGATGGCAGGGAGAGCACTCTTCATGCAATCATGGCAATGGGTGGTGAAGCTCTGAATCAAGGGGAAAGCAGTGCCACTTTGAGAGAATCAGGCAGAATCAGGGAATATCTCTGAAGTAGAAATTATTAAATTTGGCAAATCACTAGACATGAGTGAAGAGAAAAGGAATTCAAGAAGTCAAGGTAAGCTTTCAAGTTCTAGCTTAAAAAGCAAGGTGAAACCATTAACTACAATGGGAAATAAGGCGAGGAAGAAGGGATTTCACTTCACTTGAAGTGGGGTAAGATACTCAGGTACAGATGTTCAGCAAGAGGATGGAATTGTAGGTTTGGAGATTAAGGTCACTATTTGGGAGTCCTTAATGGATAAATAAATAGACTCTTCAGGTGAAGAAAGAAGACTGAGGTCTGTACTCTGGGAAACACCAACATTTGAGGTCTGTGAAGGGGAAGATAAGGAGACAGAATTAGAGGGGGTACACAGAAGTGAGTGCTGGTCCAGAAGCCAGAGGAGGAATAGGGTCTAAGAAGGAGAAAATTATCCTGAGGACATTATAGTGGGCAAAAGACTGAAAAATGCACTGGATTTGGCAGTTGGGGGTCACTACTACTTCTTCAAGTGTTGTGGGCAAAATAGAACTTGTACTAAGATGAAGACTGAATGGAAATTGAGGTGAATGAAGACTGAATGGAAATTGAGGTGACAGAGACAGACGGTAAAGACTATTTGCTCATTGAGAGAAGGAATACAAGAAAGTATGATCTACAGATATGCTACTCATCTTTGAAAATCTTCCTTGACACCTCCTTTGGTGTCTTACTATGGCCAACAATGACCTCTTTTGTCTCTGAACCTCAAGAGAAGTTCATAATCTGTATCCTCTTAGGGAGGACTTACCATTTTATCATTCACTATCTTAGATTATTCCATTATAATTAAAGAGTATTATCTTATAATCTTCATAGCTCCTAATGGTGTCTTACAAACATCTAATGTTGAATTCAATCTATCTTTAAAGGGAATTTATCCAGTATTTCTCTCACTATGCTCCCTGCCCGCCCATACTCATATCGAACTTCTTTCAAATGATAAACTCCACCATGCTTTCTCTTGCCTCTGGGCTGATACTTGAACATTCTTCTCTGCTACTATATAACTCCCTTTCATTAGAATAGTTAATCATCCTTTGGGTGTTGGTTAAGATATATTCCCTTAAGGAAACCTTCTCTGACTCCCTCTAGACTTGGTTGTATATCCCTCCCAAGCATCACACACACCTAATATCTTATACCTCCACCATGACAGATGGCACTGTTCCAGTTAATTGTATCCCTCATTAAAACTCCTGAAGGCAGGGGAGGAGTCTTACTTATTAGTGGGTTTTTTTCATTCAACACCTAGCTTGGATGAGTAGAAACTGGCTCAGAATAGGGGTTCCAGTATTTGAGGAAGAAGAGATGAAAGAAGAGAGAGAGAGAAATGGATAAAGGAAAGAGAAATGAAAAGGAAAAGAAAGAGAAAACACAAGGGAAGGGAAGGGAGGAAAAGGAGAGGAAAGCAAAGGGATTGATTTGGGTTCAAGTCTCAGCACTGCCAGTGGGTGACTTTGGTCACATATATTTGGTTTTTTATAAAGCCATGATATTCTTCTAAATTTCTTCTAGGATCCTTTCCATCTCACGATGGGATTCAAAAAGAAATCTAGCTTTGGTTCAGCATCCTGCATAGTATATACATGGTCTAGTTTCCTAGAGACAATGACTGCATCTCTATATATGTGGGTCTCAGTAACTTTCAGGCCTATATGAAACAATACAAACCGTTAAACTCTTCTCCTTGAAAGGTGACTATACTAGAAGTCTGAATGAATTTACTCTTAACCAGCGAAGTGACCTTGACCAAGTCACATAGCCTTCCTCTGATTCAGTTCCTCTACCTAAGGGGGGAAAAATGCCAACTGAGGAGTACATGAGAGAGGTAAGCAAGAATGACTTACGAGCTGCAGTTCACTTACATAAGTTAGTCATCAGATATTATTTGTAGATGGCCAGCTTTTCAGGTTGGAGTTTCATTTATAGAATAGCTACCTTGATTTAAAGAAAGTCACCACTTGACACATTAGTCACTGCTAGTGCTGTTCAGATCAATATTCAGTGTGTAGTTATGTGAACAATTTAATAAAATCTTTGAGATTTAAACTTATTCCCAAGCAGTAGGAAGGTAATTTATTTACTGTGGAGTATTCAAAGTCTGACTGCACGATGCCTTTCATGGGAAGCCAGCGCTCACCGGGACACTTGTCCCAGTCTGCAGTAGGAGCCGTTACCTGGAAAATCACAGCAGAGTTTCTAGTTCAAGAGGGTGCCTTCTCACCCTTCAAAGAAGTTACAGATTTTAAGAGTCTCTTCCTGGCTACAATCAACCTCTCGCCTTCCTGACAGAGTTCCAATTTACCAGAGCCTTACTGAAACAAAGGACTGCTACACCATACTGTTTCTCATTCTTTACCAAGGAGTTGAGTTTCACTTAGCAGAACATTCATCAATGAGTAAGAAAATGTACACAAATACAAATAAAAATGGAAAAGCCGACACCTTACCGGTTTTGGCCTTATGTAAGCTAAATTTTCTTCCATTGGAAACAGAACTACTTGTGCAGGTGGTTTGCTAAATGCTACCAGCTGCTCTGTGGCAATATAGGTTTTGAAACCAAACCCTGCAAAGAAGGATGGAGATGGGAAAAAGAAAGAAATGGGTGTGGAATAAGGCTCTATATTGAACTAATTCCCTGGGTAATACAGAAGAGGGGAGAGCAACCTCAGTCGTAAACAGTAAGCAGAATTTCCATTCAGTGGGCCTGCAATAAATTTATTTTTCCAAGAAAATGAAATGGAACAAGAGAACAGACATACCTGTTTTATGTTAAAGAAAACCATGTATGAACCTAATACAGGAAGAAGTTGTTTAAGACTGTACATCCTTGAGAAAATATTACCTCCATAATAGTGCCAGGGTCTCTGTTAACTTGGGTTATCAGCTACATAAATTAGACGCACACTGGGGCAGTCTAACTTGTAGAGCCATCTGTGGGGCTCATATAATGTGTACTTTGCTCCATCATTTGCTTCCTTTTTCCTCCTTTCGACTCGTTGAGTTATTTCTTAAAGGCCTTGCACAAATACCTTTTTAACTGTCTTCTTACTCCTATCGTACCCATAGAAGCAATCACCAAGAAAATAGCGGATCCACTTAGACTGCAGTAATAAAATTAGCAACACCGATACAAGAACTGCAAGAGAATTTCATATTCTGTCACAAGGAATGCAGTACTCTCCCGATACCAGAAAACCCCTTTCCTCCAAGCAAGTTCTTGACAGTGCCAAGAATACAGCGCCACGATACTTAACGTCAGCTTCTCTCCTAGTTTCTTGCGGAAAGCAAGAAACACGATCAAGTGGGAAAAGAAGAAGGCAAAGAAAAATAAACGAAGGAAAGGAAGGGGAGTGGAGACAATAAACCGAAGAAGGAATGAAAGAAATAAAGGGACAGATAAGAGACTGTGGGGCTGGAAGGAGGAGAGACGGAGATGGGGAAAAAGGACAGCAAGGTCAACCTGACATGCACATGCTCAGCTTCTGTGTGGCTTTTTAGCTTGCTGAGTGATCACAACAAGAGCTTTATCCAGATACAGAAAAATAACCATGCTGTTAGCATCAGTACCCCCGGGGAGTATTTCTGCAGAGCCAGAGAGGAGCGCTGATGCCTGCCCGTACCAGCGTGGGTTCCTGGTACCCTTCCTCACTAGGTCTGCCACTGCCATGGCTCTGCCTTGTGCTCATTGTGAACTCAGCATCTTACCAGAAAGGAACCCCCCTACCCCTGGTCAATCTTATTTTACCAGCTTCGCATACTAATTCACAACGGCATATAATATCCCCGCATATGGGTTTTTAGGTCATCAATGAGGCTGAATAAAACCATTCTCTTGCTAAGTATGGAATTTAAGAACCAAACTGCTGCAAGTTGAAACATCAGTCACAGGCTCTCAAAACATTATGTTACAAAGGCTGTGATGAAGTTGAAGCACTGCCCATATTTCCAAAAGTAATGACACTTCATCTTAAAGGCCCACTCGCTTATGTCACATTTGTATTTGCATCCTATAATGTGAATGTATTAGCTCCAAATTGTTTGGTAATAAATCATCATCAAAGAAATATGTTTATTTTTATTTTTAGTATTCATGACTTGCATGATCCTAGAACAACATATATTTAGTACTGCAGAGCAATGAATCCGTAACTTTGAGAGAAATGGCTTTGTAGATCATTAAGGCCTATGTTGCTTTAACAGTTAATCACGTTTTCACTAATAATATGACATAAGTCCTTTACCTAAAGAGTGAAAAATGAATGACTGTTTGGCTTGCACTAAAAAGTTCTCTACTTGACCTCTACCAGGGGCAAAGGGAAATTCAGACTAATCACTGAAAGTTCTCGCTACAACAGTATCAATACTTTCGTTCAGCCAACAGACTGAAGTCTTTGGTTAAGGAGTCTTGAGTCCCCAAATTACAGAGGAGAAAAATCCTTCAGGACTCTGCTGTAACTTTGAACCTGGGGTCATGTGGTGACGTCTCAAGGAGCCCTGCATCTTCTGGAGAATACCTCAGATAGCTGGCCAACACAGACAAATATTATGGCAATGAAAAATAAATCTGCCATTTTTAACCTTTTCAGGGAAAGTAATTCACTTATTGGCTTTAGTTAAAACGTCTTACCTTTCTTCCCCTTTTTGTTGTATCTGTGAGTAATTTCTCCAGTCACATTGTTTATAGGAAGTGAAGTTATTCGTAATCATGCCTTAAGGGTATGTACACAAACTGGACATCCTAAAAGACCACTATGTATTAAATTCCTGATTGTTTGACATAAATTCTCTCTCTCTCTTTCACTCCGACAGGAATCTTCTCATTTATTTACGAATAGGTTAAGACCTTCGCCTTGTTTCTAACTATGTTCCTAAGTGCTAACATATATTAAGTAAATTTAGAGCCTCTTCTGCATAGGAAACAAATTAAATTGGTTAAACATGGAGAAAGACTGAATGTAACCCATCTCTTGTCATGTTTATGATATCTGAACTCATCTTATATGAATGTTCCAATTTGGCTGTTGTAGCAGATGGGCTGCTTATGATAAACCATAACTACAGACACAGAATGTGATAATATAAATCATAAAGAAGATAAATAATGAAATTCTTTTAAAATAACTCTGGTTAAATATTTAGACAGTCAATTTTTAAGCTTACTCGCACACAAAAATAGTATTCAACTATCTAGGCAAGGAAAGAATGGTACTCAACCATAATATAAATATAATTTAAATCTAAACATTCAGAACTCAAGGTATTTTAGAAATCTGGATAAATTTTTAGAGTAGTGAACAATAAAAGTCTTCCAGAGGTACTCATAACAAGAGGGAGCACTACAAATACCTCTCCATCCAGCCATCCCCCATTGCAAAACCCATCTCATAATTCCAGACATAAAGAGCTATTCCCAGGCTAATGAAAACTCAATATCGCTCTGGATGGACAACTTCCTGTCCATGACTCTGTTGTCAATTCATATCACTTTGTGACGTCACAGTGCTTAGAATTTACAACAGATTTTCACATGAGTCTAATCATGTCAAAAACCTGAACATGGACCAGGACCAGTTTCCTGATTGCACATATGAAGCAAGTTCAGTTCAACACAGTGACTTGTTCAGGTTCGCATCACGACCTTGTTCAAGGTTAATATACAATGGAGTCAAGATTTAAACAGACTGTTTTGTCTCCTAAATGGGTGTCAGTTCTCTTAATCATGGTACCTCAGCCAATTTATAAAACAAACTGGGATTTCATCAGGAAAATTTGGAGTAGATTTTATGGTACATGAAAGCAATTTAGGTCCCCAGCCCACAGACTGAAGATGGCTAGTAAGAAAGAAGTAAGACCACAAAGCCAGTACAAATAACCAGTTTGGCAGTTGGGAAATGGGTCCTTGGGGCCAATCATGTTGTATAGCAATATCAATCCATGTTTCTAGAGCCCATATCTACTCTCGAACTTTCAGCATGTATGGAAGTGACTGATTTTATAAATAAGAAGTCTGTAGAAGACTATTTCAGCCACTGATAATAGCAGCACCTGTGTCCATCGAGAAGGCTGACTTCTGACCCACCTCTACTGCAGATAGGTGGCTCGGCTGCATCCCAAGATGCACTTAAGAGAGTTTTTAAACTTATTTTCTATAAAACAGCATTGTCTCTCTACCCCCTTTTTTCTTATTATTCCTATTTTTTATTGAGCTCCTACTGTCTGTAAGCTATAAGACCATAAACAAGGCAGCCCCAGGCCTAGATTTCTTGGAGTTCCCAAGCTGCTATGTGGTCAGGTGTATGGGAGGACAACAGGAGAGCCCCTGCCTGCACCACGGGTGAGGCAAGAAGGCAAAGGGAGTGCATCTTTTAAGACTTCCCAAGTGAAGGCAGGTCTGAGCTGAAACATAAAGGACAGTAGGAATGGTTTCCATAAAATAGAGAAGGGCAGTGTCCAGTGTTAAAGGCTGGAAGTGAGATGGAGAATCACATTTGGGGTAGTTTTGTTTGTTTTGGCTTGGTTTTGATGGGGTGAGGTGGAGAGAGGCTGACAGTGAAAGGGAAAGGAGAGAGATGAACAGGAAAGACAGAGAAATATCCTTGTCACAGGCTGAGCAAAGAAGAGACATGAGGAAAAGCATCAAAATCTGATTTGGTGGGATTTTGTACACTCCATACACGTTGGGTTGCTCAATAAAATTAGAAAAAAAAAAAAAGCGTATGTGTCAGGGTTAAAAGCCTAGGATGGATAAAGTAAGTCTGTGAGGGCCATTTTTTTTTTTTAAGATTTTATTTATTTATTTGACTGAGAGAGATCACAAAGCAGGCAGAGAGGCAGGCAGAGAGAAAGGGGGAAGCAGGCTCTCTGCTAAGAAGAGAGCCCGATGTGGGGCTCGATCCCAAGACCCTGAGATTATGACCTGAGCCGAAGGCAGAGGCTTAACCCACTGAGCCACCCAGGTGCCCTGTGAGTGCCATTTCAATGACATCAACTTGTGTTCATCTCTGCTGATTCTGTCTGGCCTTAGAATGAAAAGTTTTACTGACCAGACTGTTCAGGAACCTAAAAACGAACAACTTTGGGCATAAATTTTGAGATCACGGCCAAATGTTTATTTTAAGCCCAAAATGAAGTCTCAATTTTTTCACTGAGAACGCATGCTCTAGTGTTTGTTTATATATTTCTGGTTGAAGATTTTTTCCTACAAATATTGAATTACAATAACCAAGCCCAGATCTTTGGTTATAATCTTATAAAATATGTTGAATAAATCAAGGTAGTAAGACACGTATGTGTGAGTATATATAGATATCTATACATTACATAATATATATACATAATTTTTCTCTCAGAAAATTTTTTAGCATTTTCCAAAACTTCAAATAAATTTTAATCAAGTTTTTAAAATCTATACTCCTGTGCCTTCCATGTGATAAAAATTATGACGAACACACTGCGTTCTAATATCCTCTAATTAGCCCAGTTGAGATGTTACAAAAGAATGTGGACAAGAATATGCAAAAAAATACGGACATTCCTTTTCATTTTGAAATTTTCGATTGCCAAACCAGTATCTTGCCCTCATTACCTTGGATCATGTAGGATTAATCAAAAGAGCTTAAACTAGCCCAGTTCACCAAAATTAATGATGTCCACTGAATGACCAAGTTGTCTACTCCATTTGAGTGTACTCTGATCCTTTTACAGACAGTGTATCAACTGTGCAATTACTTTCCAATTTACCAAACCTGCTTAGAAACCCACCCCGAATTATTATTACCTACTGTTAAACAAGTTTACTTTTAAATTTGTTACTGTTAAACAAGTTTAGAAGATGACATTGTACCTCCATCTAATATATAAAAGTAATATCTTGTTTATTATCATTTTACTGATTAGAGTCAATAGGTTATTTGAGCTCAAGGACATGCAAACAGGGACAATTAATTAATGGCTTAATAGCAACCTAGAAATTGCCCTATTCCATTCAGACATTTTTTATCAGTGATTTGGATGGAGGGCGGAGGGGGTGATAACAAAGTGACATAAGCCTGAGGGCAGGATTAGGCCTGGGGTTAAAGTAGAAAGACCACGAAGCAAGAGAACCCAGATGTGAGATCACATCACTAGGTCAGAGCTATACGTTTAAATTAATTTTTTTTTAAATTTTATAGACGTGACTGTGCTGCACTTACGTCTAAGAAATTAACTGCCTAAATACTGAATGGAGAAAAAAGCTGACCTACTAATAGTTCACAGGCCATGGACGTAGGGATTTGGGTGGACTGCAAGTTCTGAAGCTCAGGCTGTGATAGGATCACATACAGAGCTGCTACAATCCAAGAGTATTCTCAGACATATCATAAGCATAACAAGGGAAAAAACAGTTTTTTTCACTCTGTATTTGCTGAGCGATTTCTGGCATCAATGGCAATTCTCGAGTGGGTGAAGTGAATAAATCAAGGACTGAGTTCAGTTCTCTGTGTGGCTGTCTTTGGATCACCCCTTTCCGCTCCTTGCACTCTTTTCCTAAATTAAAATAAATAAATATTGCATCCCAAAGCATTTTATAGAATAAAGAATTATTTATCTAAAAATATTTACAAACAGAAAATAGGCCTTCAGTTATTACACAAAAATAAGTGAAAAAGGAAAACAAATAAAAGTAAGACCCTTCAATATTTTCACAGAAGAGCATCTGAAGAAGGAAATATTAAATAATAAAATATTTAATGTAATTTCCAAAGATGACAGGGCAGAAAAACTAAGGTCTATCTTGAACTCTTGGAATGTTAATCACCCATTTCAAAAAGATTTTAGGAAAAAAGAAAGATTTTAAAAATCTAAGCCCATTGTTACAGTTTAGATGCAAAAAAACCTAATCAGCATTTGTGTTTATGTATAAATAAAGATAAATCAATATCAGTTGAAATTGATCTAATGCATTGGCAATCTTTTTATTAAATCATTTTCCTTTTTATCTGACTTTGCACTCCGAAAACATATAACAAAAGAAATGAAACTTCTCCCTAAAAATACCAATACTATATCGGCAAGTGATTGCCACACTTTTATGTAAAACTGACTATGTATGTTATTGTATCATTACTCATACATGCTTCCCAAAAACAGTGAGAAAGTAGATTATAAAATATGAGTAAGCATGATTTGGGAAAGTGCAATTTTCTGATAAATGACCAAGACAATCTCTTCTCTGCTATATGAAGACAACTCTTCAAAAATGCTTCTTTATAAACATCTCAATAAATAACAATAATATGAATATGTATGCATATAATATTATTTCCTCCCGAACACAACTCAGGAATCCCTGGGGCTACTCTTCCGGGAAGTTGTAGTTGTGTCTTTCTCACGCTGACACTATGAAGTGTCTGTGCAGCTGGGTGCCACTCCTGAAATCACCAAAAGCCCCAGTGCCTTGCTGAACCAGAAATATTCTCCTCCCAGCTGCAGTCATTCAGCTTCAGAATTAAACAGAGCATCAGCCAATGTAATATCAGACTGAATTGCTCAAGTTGCATTGACCATTAAAAACTCACTCATTTCTTACACAAGTATTGTGCCCTCATTTGAGAAGCAAATAAAGCAGTTAGCCATGACCCAGAAAGAACACAGTCGACAAAAGAGGTAGAAGGGTGTAGTGGGAGTGCCCAGAATTAGACCCATGTCCCATCTCAGCCATGTACAGCCACATCATTTTAGCAAGCTATGAAACCACTTACAACCTCAATTTCCACATCTATTTCATAGGAATCCTTATAGCTCCCTTGTTTGCGTGAACTTTTTGTGAGCATCAAATTGGATAAAGCATGTGAAATGGCTTGTATAAATCTTGCAAAATGAATGCTCTATTTTAGCTAATCCCTGATCAGACCTCTGCATCGACACTGTTCCATAGCAATAAAACGAGACTCCACATATCCCGCGTGAAAATGAGCCTGCTGTGCGGGCAGGTCTGGCCAGCAGTGCCTGACCTCGCAGGACCAGTGACCACCCCATGGAAAATCCAGACCTGGCTACGAGATTGTAGAATACAGCTACAAGCAAAAACCTGAAGCATAAGCTCTATTTCTTTTCTAGCCTCTTCTTAGAATTAGCGGACTTTACAAAAGCTGAAGAAATAGCCTACAATTTTATAAGAACAAAAGGTATAAGCCCAAAAAGGGTACAGCTACGTGACAGCTAGTTTTTTTACTAAGCCCACAATTGTTTCTCATCAGGCTGTAAGGTAACTTTTGTTAATGCCAATTAATTCCTCACACAGGCCCCTTGTCACTTTATAACCCTCTGCTTCAAAGAAATCAGTTGTAGGAGTCCGGCTGAGAAATAACCATCATAATAGATGTTTTTTTGCTCTTGCCTTTACTTTTTCTCTGATAGCCCTTAAGGTGGTCAGAGGTAAAAGCAAAAGATGCATTGTAGCCTGAGGGATGATTGAATGAAAAAAAAAGGGGGATGGGAGCAAAACGTACTCGGATAGACCAATTTCCCACCACTGCGAGCCAGAGCAATTGATTGATGAATCCTCGCTCTGTCAAGAGGCAGCCTTCAGATTTGATCACATAAATACTCATTCAACTCAAATTCTGCTTGACAAGCCTCAGACAGCTTTGTTCTGTCACAGATATCATTGGAAGGAAAATGCTCCATTAATCATCCTTAATTAACTTTACCATAGTCTGCTGAAACCAATATGCTCTCTGGCTAAGCCTCCTACTTAACCAGGATTCTGTAGTTCTGAAATAGAAGAGAGTCCTTCAAGTTCCTTCTCTCTATCGCTATTAACTAACTATAGGGATTCAGCAGGAGCTGCGTTCACAGGAAGTCACGCCCACTGATTACGTGAGATAGCTTATCGGTGGGTACATTCTTCGGTAAAGGAAACATAATTTTAAATATGACTGACCTGCATGAGATAGCATTTTATATCTCTATCTCAACTGGATGCTCAGAAGTTCTAAGCTTTCCTTCCCAATTCTCAGGTATCTTATGTCCTGGGCTATCATTTTCTAAGTAAAGGGAAAGAAAAATTTAAAAATGACAACAGTAACTAAGCCTTAGTTTGAAAAACAGAGTTGTTGAAGACACAAAACAGTTTGTGATACATCCATAAATACAAACTCCTTACATTTAGAATGCCTCACAATTTTTATAAAACTTTAAAATGAGACGTGGTCTTGTTTTGATTTTTGCTTAGTACACACATCAACCATTTTTCTTATTTTTGAATTACTTGTTGGGAAATTTTGATAACAAGGATGGCAAGACAGTGGTAAGAAGGGCAAAAGAACAAAAAAAAAAAGAGAGAGAGAGAAGTGATCACACTTTAAAGTGCGATGTGTGAACTGTAATAAATGAATAGAGTCTCCAGTGTATCCCAGTTTACCTCAGACCGTGTCTGTTCATCCACAGGCTTCCTGGGCTCCTGGACAGATTTTCTAGCAGCTTCAGATCTTAGTCCTGCTCATGTGAATACAAGGCTATTCCAGTGATAATGTTAGTGACCTCTTTGCACTGAGTGCTCTTAAAGCCAGCTGATCCATATTAGAGTCCAAGAAACTGAAATTTAATCTCAAAATTCTCTAGTCATCCAGGTGCTTCTGAGAATTATCTACAGAAAGAGAAATGAACTCTCAGAGTGATGAGGGTGTGCACATTCATTCTAACTGTGCAAACTAAGAATGCGCTTTGGCTTGTCAAGTGATGCTTTGTCAACTGATGAGCTCAATAAGGACTACGGGCTTAAGAATTCTGAAAATGACTATACCTTTATAAAAACCCTGGTGTGACACTGTGCAATAGCCAACATTATATTTCGCCCTCCACCCCGAGGAGAGATAGCAAGGTGCTGCCATGACACGCATTTGATTTATCATTGATCTTTGTATGATATTTCTGATGAACTATAGTTTTCTAATAAGAGACAGAGTAAAAACTCCATGGTAAAGCACGTCTCTGTGGATGACAGATTGGTTAAAACAAATACCAAATCATGTCCCCTTTTTGCAAAACGACATAAAGAACATGTTATCATGGAAATCCTAAAACAGAAATTTTATTCACCAACATTAAAGTAGATTTTAAAAAAATATATGTGAATGCTAGAAAAACAAGACTTGATTTTAAAATACATGAACTACTTATGACTTATGACAATAAAAGATGATGTCAAGTTGCTGAGACCAATTCATAACAATAGATGCCTTCTTTATTACAATGGCTCAGTGTTTTATATTTACTTATTACGAAATAGGGTTTTACATTGGGGGAAAATCTATATCTTAAGTCAAACTTTTATATCAAACTCTCACTTCACTTTGCTCTCCCTTTGCCTAGGGGGAAAGCAAGGTCAGAAATGAAAATAACTGGGCAAAATCCTCTTTGTTACTTTTTCTATTTTAAATTCTGATTAATATTCTTGTGAATTATTCTTTGTTTCTCTTTCTTTTTATCTATTTCCTCCTTCTATTTTGATGCCATAACTTCTTCCATGGCTTAGGCATCAATGTGTCAATGCAAAGTCTTGATTTCTCTGTCCTTTGCGCCATTCTAAGCATCTCTTCCTTTCTTCCCTTGCCAGGGACTCTTTCCTCTACAGACCTTACCCACTATTCATTTCTTTTTCTGTCTTTCCAGTTGAACTCTACTTTCTACCCATTCTTCCTTCTGAACTGTTCAGGTTCATGTACCTACTTGCCAATCGCTTTAGAGGGCCCTGGGAACAGAACACCACACATAACAGACCTAGACAGTGGAGGGGATAGACACGGAACACTGAATCCCAACCAAATGTGATGAAGACAGGGTAGAAATTCAGTGTGCTGCAGTAACAAATAATTTAGAATGCAAAGAACAGTCAGGAAAGTCCTTCCTGTGAAGTAACAATTAACTGGGAACCCAACAGACAAACAAGAGTTATCTAGACAAGGACAAGGAAACTGGGAGTGGTATGTATAAAGGCCTAGATGGGCTTCATTTATTCATTTGTTCACCAAAAACAAGTTAATTGCCTCCTATGTGCCTGTCTGTTTTGTATCTTCTGTGTCACCTGCAGGGCTTATTCATTTGTTAATTTAAAACTGTTATTTGGGAAAACATGGAGCATACCTGTTAAACTCCCCCAAATGTATCTGAACTAGAAATAATTTTGGAAAACAATGAAGAATAAAATGAAAACTACATTGTTAGTTACTGTTTATTTAGAGCCTGCTTTGGGGATACTTCTGTTCCCTCCCTTCTGTAGCTATCCCAGCAACAGCTGAGGGAATTCATGGTGAATGAGGGTTTTCCTTCTTCACATTGTCATGGTAATTGGTAGAAAAGGAAAAATAATGGGAGGATAAGAGAAGAGAAAAAAGTCATTCTTCTTTCCAGTAGCAAAGGATTGTGAAACAATTTAGAAATTCCTCCCTAAAACACTGTGTCTAGCACTCACAACATCAGAATTGCACCCGTTTCTGGGTCTTATTAAAACCTGAAAGGGGAACAATCAATGATCTCATAACAACCCCAAGGAGCTCTTGACCAGCTGTGCCAAAGGAATTTGATCAGCGGTTATATCATACAGCAAATATGTATCTATATATCTATGTATGTTTTCAAAAATCATCTGGTAAATGATTTTAAAAAAAAAAAAAAGGTGTGCTCTAAATATCCCAGGGAAATTGTTGATACCATCCATTTAGGAAGAATACAACTTTGTTGAAGTTATTCAAGATATTTGAAATCAAGCTCCATTAAAAGGATCTCTATCTTAAGTAATGACATTAGTTAAGTAGATTCACATGTATGGAGTGGCAGAGAGGACTATGAATGTCCTTCCTCATTTCAAAGGTCAAAGATAGCATTAATTATTTTTTAACTAATGTCTATTTGACCACATGCAAACTTAACTCGGTTTGGGTCTGACCAATTCAAAGCCGTTCTTTGGTTCCCGGCTCCGCTGCAGTAATGGACTAGGTTAGACCTTGTGAAGGTCAAGAGAATGGACTTGGTTCATATTATTTTGGCTAATAACACAGTTCTTAAGTCAAAATTTGAGAATTGATCTTTAAAAGTCACTTTTGCTCTCTATACTCATATGTAATTTCAAATTAAATGATAGATGTATCCAAACCTCACTTTTTATTTAATTACTTTTTAGTAACAGAAGACACAGTGGGAGGGTTTTTTAACAAGATCTGGGTTTGTCTTGGAAAAAAAAAAATTCAAAAGGGAATTAAGAAACCATGGGAAACTCAGCATTTAGCAAAGTTCTAATGAATGCGATTGGATGTGGGCAATCTGAAGGAAAAAATTTAGGCAGACATAATGCCAGGCCAGAGAGAAAATAAAAATGGTCTTAGGTGAAGTTCAGGCAAAAGAGCACAGCAGAGTCAGGTATTTTGGCAATTAGGTTTCACAGGACTTTTTTTTTTTTTTTTTTAATTTAACAGTTTTTTTTTAAGATTTTTTAAAAAAATTTGTTGATTTGACAGACAGAGATCACAAGTAGGCAGAGAGGCAGGCAGAGAGAGAGAGGAGGAAGTAGGCTCCCCGCCGAGCAGAGAGCCCAATGCGGGACTCGATCCCAGGACCTCGGGATCATGACCTGAGCCAAAGGCAGAGGCTTCAACCCACTGAGCCACCCAGGCACCCCAGTTTCACAGGACTTTAAACATCGCACTAAACATTCAAATTTTTGCTGTAGTGTGACATCATCCTTGGATCCCTGGGCAGCATCTGCCCAGACCTACATCTCTTGTTGAGACCAGAACTTTGTGCTAGCTTTTCCTTCCCTCTTCAGGGATTGCCTGCCCACCCTGATGTGCCAGGTTGGTTGCAGAGTGCCATTCAAATGGCACATGGAATCTCCCCTCCACCCAAAGATTGTCCTGACAGGTGCACAGTTGGATGGCAATCTCTCCTCAAGACTCCCTTATCTAACCATGCAACCCCTGCGGGTCACCTTACTGTCATCACTCCACAATATACATTTACCCCTTGGCCTAGAGATAATGAAATCTTTATTGAATATGTACTCAGTGTTTATTCAGTTGCATGTACATCTTTCAAATGTGTTCTAAGACAGTTTTATCTCTTATACGTTAGACAACAAAGAACGTATTTACTTAATGCACTCTGCATGATGCTAACTAAGCTTTTCACCAGGTGTTCATACTAGTCAATAAGTGCATTTGATTCTGATATATTCAAATGTAATTTTAGACACACAGGGCTTGGGGTGTGTGTATGTGTGTGTGTCTGTGCGTGCATGCTCGCATGCATAGATGAAATAGAATTCAAAAAGAGAAAACCCCCTCCAAAATGAAATTCAATTCATGATTTAGCTATTTTCAAGTTGTATCCTAACAACACATTAACAGAGCCTAAATGAAATAGAAATAGAGAGTCATATTATTATTCACTGTCTTTGGCGTCATGTCTTCTTGTCTGAACTAAAGGGTTGCTTTTTCCCTAGCTATTTAGAAACCTTCACTCCCTCAAGCTATGGTAATAGAGATCTGGCCATTTTAAAGAGGAAAGGGTTCCAAATCAAGGTTTGTATAAAGTTTAGAGATGCCTTCAAAACCTAGTTGTAGATTTCCATAATAAATATATTTTATGGTGAATTATTCGTCAATTATTCAATCTATAAAGTATGCTGACTATATTTAAACCTGGATAAGGTCAACTTTTTCCTTGTGTCAAAATGCCAGCTTGGCTAAATAATCTTACACTTCTAACCATGCTTAAAGAAACACAAAATTTATGTATGGGATGAGAAAGACATTCATAGATAATTTTTCTGGCTCCCATACCAAGGATATTCATATTTTTCTCCTAAATCTGAAACCAAATGTTTGGTTTCCTAATATTTTTCCTGTCTACTGGATTTTTCTTTCCTTCTTCTATGTGGTCACTTACAGCCTGGCCCTTGTGTATTCTCCCAAGAAAGAATTGTTTATTTATATTAGCAGTCCTTTCTGGGGCTCCCTGTAGACTCTGTTTCCAATGGCATGTGGAGTTACTAAGCTTTTATTGTTGACAAGTGGTAGGTGGGATCCAAGCTTTTGTGGTTAAATTGTTTATTGATAATTACCTGTTAATTACCCCACTGCCGAACTCCTGTAATTTACTATAATCATTACTTTCCTTTTTTCTTGAAACCATGAACACAAAAACCAAAAAGCAAGGACAAAAAATACACCTCCTTACCACCTTTAAAAAAAAAAAAAAAAAAAGGCTGGTTCTTTAATTAAAACCATTTAGAGTCAGAACATTTCCTCACTGTATGATATTTGGATTTGAAAAGGCAAACCAGTGTTATTAATGTGATTATAACTACGCCTAGTAATTGATTTATAACTGGTGAAAATAATTTTGGGTGGCAATCATTAAATTAGGTGTCACGTAGTATTCTGGAGTCATTAGTGTTTTATTTTACTATAGAATGTTTTCCTTCCTAGAGTTGGCCAGGAAATCTTTACTAAGTTAAGGCTGGAAGCAAAATAGACTAAAATCCACATTATTTGTTAAAGTTTAAAGCTATTTTAGGTCAAGGTGCCAGCATCCCCAGTTTTATTCCAATGCAGTTATATAATCCCTTGACCTCTCAGAGATCCTCAAAGAGCAGTCCTTACACTTCTTACAGAGTCATCATCGCTGTGCTACAGTCCCCCCTAACCAGCCATGGTGGAGGAAGAGATCAATATCCAGGGAGACAGTGTACAACAAGCTGCTTCTATTTGAATACATCTTACGGAAGTCCCCCTAATCCTTCCCCTCCAAAGCTCCTTCAGTACCAAGATCATCTGGTGAAATATTTTTTACTAAAATTTAGAGTGAACAATTAAGTCCAACTTTCTGAGACTCCAAATTAGTTTTGCCAAGCAAGCCGATGGATTTATTGGGCACATATCCTAAAGTGTGATGGACAAGGGGCCGCAAAGAATGAGCAAATGAAATTCTAAAACAGCAAACCTAAAACGTGTTGGGATATACACAGCCATCATCGTGCCATTTCTCACCAACTTCCTGTCATTTCTCACCTTTTCACTATTCTACTAGGCATGTTCGTGTTATATTGAAGATACGCATGATCAAAATGAACCCATGGACTTTGTCACAGCCATTAATTAAAACCAAATTTCAGAACCGTCTGTGCTTTAGACCACCTACTCTACCTCGACAGGAAGCAACGCAGAGATGAATAGCAAGAAGCCTTGATATGCATTATGCCAACCGATCTACACATATCTTCCACAGGACTCCCTGTGCTAAATGTAGCCCTTTAAAACACACGTACACACACGCACACACACAACAGGCCATTTTAAAACCACAGTGGAAAGAACATGGCATTTAGAATTCAAATAGCTAGACTGGAGTATAGGTTTGACACTTACTAGCTATAAAAACATGAACAAATCACTTAACCTCACTGAACTTCTTTTCATCATTTGTAAAATTGGGGTAAAAAAATAATATTGATCCAACCCATTTCTCGAAGTTCTTATAATGATGGCAATGATGTAATGACATAATAATGCATATGAACACACTTTATCAACTGAAAAGCACGGTATGACTATAATAATCATTATCAGTCATGAAAATAATAAACACATTTTTAAATAACTGGTTAAAAAAAAAAAAGTCACCGGGCATAGAGAATAAATAGAAAGTCAACCCTATTTAAAAAACCAAGTAAGAGTGTCAATATACACACATTATAGCATTTCAAGAACTATTTTTCCCAGGGAGAGATTAAAGGCAGGAGAGGAAATGGACTGCCTTCAGCTGCTGTCATTGCATTCTTAGTATTTTACTTGGGAGCGGGAGCCTTGTCAAATGGAAAGACTGAAATGAATACATTTCTCAGCTGCTTAGCAGATATGTTTTCCAATATAAGCTAAACATTTCAACCAACCTCATTTCCATGTGAATATTTGCACTCCGGAATAGATGATGGGAACGTTAAGGGGAATGGGTTGATCTTGGCCTTGGAATTATATGGCCTAGGTGTAAATTTATTCTTAATCTTCAGCCATTATGTTTTAACATTCCTAGCTGAAATTTGGTTGAGCTATCAAATGGTTCAAAGGCCAGTTCATGCCACAACTCAAGAACCACCGCTGGGAGAAGGTGGAAACCCCAAACCACAACCAAGTCCATCCATACAGCTTTTCCCTCATGAAGGTTACCACAACATACTTAACATTGTTACAGACAAATTGTTACCATTACCAAGCCAAACAATTGTGTTTTTATGTTTTTAAATAGTTTTGGTAGCTCCTTAGAAACTTTACAGCTGGAGAGGAACTACATCTTAATGGAGCTCCATTTATAGAATTTTGTTCTGTGCCACTTCTTCATTTGCTTCCTGATCTAAACAATGGTCCCAGTTGCCAGCTGCACATCAGTCACTCACAGGCCTGGCCTGGGTCTGTGATTCAGCCAAGCTCTCTCTGCACAATCGTCCCAGCTCCCAATAGCTTATCATCATTGTTTCATATAATTGGAAACAGAATTATTTATATGCCACTGCTTACTCTGCAAGCAAATTTACAAGGCAACTGTCTCTCTTAATCTGGAGTAGACCTAATGTAAACAGTAAGGCAAAAGAGTATTCAGATTTATTACATTGCTTCCTTAAAGATCAATATTTAAAATGAATACATATTGTGCTAATTTAAACATGCAACACATCACAGAGCTATCTGCAAAAGAAATTTACAGTGCCCTAAGACATTTTTATACTCTATTCCTAATTCTAAGAATACCTTTTTTCAAATGGACAGGGGAAAAAAAAGAGTTACAAGTTCAATGTTAATTAGCCTCATTTATAAACTTTCATCTAAACCTGTAACCTCAACCGACAGTATATTAAGCTAGTAAAAGGAGAATGAAAGTTGCATTGAGTGTGACCCAGACAAGAAAGCGAAGCTGACTCCACCCTATGCTGTAAGAGATGGCGAAGATCAGAGCAGACAATGGTGAGGAATTCTGTAAAACCGAGCCACAACCTGCTGATCTTAGAGCAGTTATTTCAGTTTTACTCCACAGTTCCTGGATTCTGTGGGTTTAAATCACTCCCTCTCTTTATTTAGACCTCATCTTGGAACTCTGAAATAGTATCCTTTGACCAGAATCTGAGGTCCTTCAGACCTAGCATCACGTCAAGCTGCTGGGCTGAGACCTTACATGCCAAGTCCCAGGCTACGATGAATTTTTATAAGTGAGTTATAAACCCCTCAAAAACAGGGCTTATAATGGAAATGCTGACAGACTCTTAACTATCGAGTTTCTAGTGGGTTCCTGTTTAATACACTGTATTTCTTCCCCTTGAAGATATTAATTTACTTTTTGAAATGTTCATTGCTAAGATTAAGCATAGGTTTTTGAAATGTGTTCATAGGCAATTTATGCATGAGTAGAAATGTACTCTTCTCCAGATGTACAGAATACTAATTTGAAAATGATTTATAAGCCACACTGTACTGTACATTCCATTCCCTTCTGAAAAGTTAAGACAAGGTTTTCCTCTGACATAACACCAGCATCCTCTATATATTGTAAATACGGCATATTAGTGATAGTGGCATAAATTCTTGGGATGTCAAGTCTAGGATGGGTCAGAATAGAAACGTAAGCTGCCAGGACCAGCAGGATAAGGGAGAAAAACTGGAAGGTTCAGGAAAAGAAAATCAATTAGGCACATACTCAAATAGCAGTTTCCCACCTTAAGGGAATATTTTTGTGTTTTGTCCAAATGAGTCTCTTAGAATCTTAGAATGTCAGAATAAAAATAATTTTAGAAATCATTTAACCCAGATGTTGCAATCTGGTAGCCTGAGGGCCAAATTAAGCCCCACAATATGAATAAGGCACATAAAAAAGTTGGCATCTAATGGTGTCAATAATAAGTAATTGGAAAATTTCATCTCAAAGGAGAGAAATTCTATTTCTCTTAAAAAATGGAAATATTTGGCAACACTTGACTTGCATTCTCCCATAGAAACAAGTGGCCAGGGCTGAGCAGAAGCAGTCCCCGTTAGGATGGGAGAGAGTCCTTCTCTGTGCCAATGTCGACTCCTGTGGTTTTACGGATTCACCTTACCTTCCTAACCCCTGTTGCGTTTATGTTTCTGAATCCTGTCTGGAAATGATCTCCACCAGGACTCTAAGCTTGTTCGTAGGACTGAGATGAAGGGAAGGTCAAATCTTACACACTTCCCTCTGGGCACTATCAACACATTATCTTCCATCATAGTTTCCTCACTTGGTTAATTGTCTGCCAAGAAAAAAGCGACTCTAGTGAAAAAGAAATGAAAAACTCTAAAAATCAGGGTCATCAGCAACTATGGATTTATTTACCTCCTTACCGTCTGACTTAAAGAGCACTTCATTTGAGGCTTTAATGACTCTTCAGTGGTACAAGAGAACCTCTATTATTCAAAGGCTAAGGTTTTTTAAAGCCTGGAAAAACTTTTTGCACCAGGACACTGGTTCTCAAACTTTGGCTTCACCTAAGAATCACCCGCAGAGGGCTTCCAATGATTAAGCCTGGGCCCCACTAGAGATTCATTAAATCAGAATTTCTAAATGTAATACCCAGGCATAATACTTGAAAAAAAAAATTCCCTAGATGATTCTAGTGAATAGGTCAGGTTAACGAACACTGGCCCAAAAGGTAATTGATGATTCTATTATATTAAACATATTTTGGGGTATGAAAATGATGTGTAATAGAAAATGGCTTTAAAAGCAATTTTGCACTTTTCTAGATATGCAAAATGATGGTAGAGAGGTTTAAGATCACAAAAAGATCCTAAAACATGGTAACCTTTTGCCTAAACAAAGAAGTTATAAGATTATCCATAGCTACTCAATTCATGGGAATGTGCTTTCATCATTGAAGAAAGGTCTCCCTAAAATAGCTGGGAAATAAACAGTGAACATACAAATAATGGGGCAGGCAGGGGGGAAAGGTGCAGTATCTCTGAAGGATGACACAAGATGTATAGGAGTTCCAGGTTAAGAATAGTTCTCAATGTTTCCTGGAAAGGACTCTCACATCCTCAGGAAGAAGCAACTATCTCAGAATATCCCATTTAGATACACAGAGGACGGAAGTCACTTTTACAGTAACAACTGAGCTTAAGCAGAGAATAAACTGTAATTAATAACAGGTAAAATCAGAAAAGCAGCAGTTACTCACATAGGAAACTTTTAGAAATAGAGACAATCATGTAAAAAGAAAGCCTTTAAGAGGGTAACAGTGTCTTTTATTAGCTTTCAGAATCCTGACTGTGCATGATATAAAGATCTACTTTTCTTAAGAAAAAAACACAAAAAGCAAAACCCCTGTACATGTTTGTGTGTGTGCATGTGTGCACGGTGTATATGGATATGCATTATATAGGCAGGTAAAAATCTCTATCAATATCAAAGAACAAGAGAATGTTTCCTAGTGTAGATGTTACTGACTTTTTTTAATATTCTATTTCAAGAGCTTAAAAATCACAAACTTCACAGAAGGTTTAGGTACCGCCTAATTGCTTCTGTCTTCTTTTAAGATCCATCAAATGCTGCTTTGTCACTGAAAAGGCTATAGTTAAGAATTCAGAGATACTTCTTTTATCCAATATCTACAGGCCTTTAGACATTCAGGAGCAGGTTTCCTGGTTCCCTCACCCCCCACCCCTGCTGACAATACACATGATAACAGAAGTAACAACATACAGAATTTTCAACTCTGGCATTTGAGCCCCTCTAACAAGACCCACACTGTGCTAGAAAGTTTATACATGTTATCTTTAAACCTTATAACAAGATAGAAAGGTAATTATTACTTCACCGCTTACAGATAAGGAAATTAAAACCCAGTGAGTAAGGAACTTGCCCAGGCTCACATGGCTGGCTGACAGCAAGTCTGAGATTCAGGCCCAGTTCTATGGCAAAGCCCTCAATCTTTCTCTTATAACACATCCTTCTAGATGTTATTTATATATATGATATAATTTTTTAAGCAAGAGTTGAGTATCATTTATTGAAATTTGTAGTGTGGCCTATAGAAAAAGCCTCCCTCCATTTATTTGTCTATAAAATAGAAGTTCATAATAGCCTCTATTTTTGATTCAAGAAGTCAGTTATCAGAAAAGAGAAGATACAATGGTATTTGCATCATAACTGATGCCAAGTCAATAGCACTCCTACAGATGTCTTATGCGAATGATGGTAGCACTTAGAGAACATATCTAGATACATTTTATTTAAAATACCTTATATGTTAAAGTATGGATCAAAATACCCATGCGTATGTCTAAGGATATGGAAGCATTACTGTGAAGAATTCTGTGGATAGTAATCTACACAATACACAATAGATTATCAGTAATTGAGTGACACAATGACAGACATAAAACAGTAAAAAAAAGAGTTCTCAAAGTAATCGAGAAGGAGAATATCTTACAAATGTGATAGGAAAATGACTTAGGGTGAAAGAACCTAGACAGGAGAAACAGTGATTTCACTTTCTCTCAATCAATCAATCAATTTTATTGAGATATAATTCTTTCATTTTAAGAGAGTAGGTCAATAACCTTTGACAAATGTACAGAGCCATGCGACCACCCCTCCAAACAATAGAGAACAATTCTATCTTCCCAGAGAGCTTCTGTGTGTCCCTTCTCCATCAATTTTCCCTTCTTCACAACCCACCCCAGGCAATTATTGATCTGTATAGATTAGCTTTTCTATACGAATCAGTATAGATTCATTTCCTTGTTCTGGAATTTCATATTAATGTAATCAGAGTGTCTATACTCTTTCATGTCTAGTTTCTTTAGCTCAGCGCTGGGTCTGAGAGATTCATCTCGTCCCTGGGATATATTGATAGCTTGTTTCTATGCTGCTGAGTAGTATTCCAAAGTAGAAGTCCTCTTTCACACACCCACCATGACTATATAAGATCTCTCTCTTTTGAGATGTATTTTTCTTTCATGGACCTAAATGTTACCCCTTGGGGCTTGGGACATGAACTCAATGATCACACTGAGATTAGCAAAAAATAAAGACAAAAAATAAACACTCAAATAAAACCCCTTCTACCTGTCAACTGTCCCAAGTATTTGGTTAGTGTATCTGCTTGTCTCCTGCTATCTCCCCTGGCAGGAAAGATAAAGCTCATGTTTCTGCATTCTTGTCAAATTAACCACGTCTCTGATTCCATCTTCTCCAGCAGAATCACTGGCCACTATCTCCATCTTAAGATACGCTCTCCATGGACTCACATGACACAACACTATTGATTTCTAGTTCCTAGAGAGCTTCTATTCCATCTCCTTTCCTGCTTGGACTGTCATAATAGATATGAGTTTAGGTTTAAACCCTCCTCCCTACTCCACACTCTCTTCTTGAGAGGTTCCACCCGGTTCCCGGACTTACTTACTTACTTTATTTATTTATTTATTTATTTTAAAGATTTTATTTATTTATCAGACAGAGATCACAAGTAGGCAGAAAGAGAGGGGGAAGCAGGCTGCCTGCTGAGCAGAGAGCCCGATGCGGGGCTCGATCCCAGGACCCTGGGATCATGACCTGAGCTGAAGGCAGAGGCTTTAACCCACTGAGCCACCCAGGCGCCCCCCGTTCCTGGACTTTAAAAACCATCCATACTCATGACTCTCAAATATACACCTTCAGTCTGAACCTCACTTTAGATTTTCAGATCTTTATATCCAGTTGTCCCTTGCATCTCCATCTGGATGTTTAATACATATCTCAAACTTAGCTTCCCCCACATAGAACTCTTTAAGTTCCTCCCTGCCCACCCACTCCTCACTAATGCTCTCTTCTCTTAGTCATCCAGCCCTACCCCCAAAATGGCTCTACCTGTCATCCATTTCCTCAAGCCAAACACATGGAGTTATATTCAAAATCTCTTTTTCTCCCTCTGCATCCAATATATCAGAAAAGCTTTTGAGGTGTGCTTTCTTTAAAAAAAAAAAAAAAAATCTAGGAACTGATGGCTTTCTACTGCATCTAGAATAAAATCCAAAACCTTTATGCCATGATCTGTACAGCCCCACCATACTCACATGCCTACAGAACAGAGGTTGTAGTTAACTGTTACGTCAGTGAATAAAAGGGACAGGGTGAAAATCATGTGTTCAACTGCTTGTAAGGAGACCAAACTTAACAAGTGACCACTTACACTTCCTTTTAAAACAGTGTGAAGGGGGCCTGGGTGGCTCAGTGGGTTAAGCCTCTACCTTTGGCTCAGGTCATGATCTCAGGGTCCTGGGATTGAGTCCCACATCGGGCTCTCTGCTCAGCGCGGAGCCTGCTTCCCCCCCTCCCTTTCTCTGCCTGCCTCTCTGCCTACTTGTGATCTCTCTCTGTCAAATAAATAAATAAATAAAATCTTTAAAAACAAAACAAAACAGAACAGTGTGAAGACGTAACAACACAGGCAACCAAAATACACTGGATCCCTCCACCATGTGACCTCTACACTTGCCTCCACTTGGCCCACGGGCCTCAACTGTTCCACTCCCCTAAGCTCCTGGCCTTACTGATGTTCCCCATATAGGGCAAGCTTGTTCTTGCCTCAGGGCTTTTGACCCTGCTGTTGCCTCTGCCTGGAATGCTCTCCTGCCTGGCTGTCACATCACCAACTCCTTCTGTCATCCAGACCTCACCCAAATAGCGCATCTTCAGGGAACCTTCCCCCACATCCCTTATGAAGTAACCCCTCATCACAGTGCTCACTTGCACTTTCACATCACCTTATTTTGTCTCCTTCTTTACACTTTTTACTCTAATAAATAAGAGTTACTTATTTATTAACTAACAGAATTTCAATTTTCACCATAGGAATGGAAACTCAATGGGGACAAAGATTTTGTCTATCTGCCTGTTACGTGACCTTAGCCTTCAGTCATGTAAGTGTTCAAAATATACCTATTTAAGTAATGGGTCTCTACAGCAATGGAAAAGTGAGAGATATGCCTATGAAAAGTAGAGCCAGTTTAGTTTCAGACATGTGGTATTTTGGAAGAGCAAAAAAACAAGCAAGAAGAAAAAAAAATTAGAAAAGACTATATGAGAGCTTGGTTAACTTAATCATGTCTTGGCTTTCTCCACACTTTACATTCTCTTAAAAAAATGTTTATCCCATATGAACTAATCATTTTTTGCTCCATTTCGACTCTACTGTCTCAACTTTCACCCTGCTGAGACAGCAACATGGGGGTCCATTTTCCATTGAGGACACACTTGAATAACTCCAAACCAATGGACCTGAACCAGTTTTAAAGATCATCAGAGAAGAAAATGTCATAAGATTTTTTGGTGTTTTGATGGTTTTTTGTTTTTGTTTTTGTTTTTTTAAATAAATGTCTCTGACTCTTAAAGAAAAAAAAAAGCTAAATTTGTTTTTGAATTCCTTAAAAACTGTTTCAACTTAATGAATTTTTTTTGCCAATCATACAAGATTAAATCAATTTATTTGCCTAGAGAAAATGAAGTTTTTATTCGAAAGAGGGTCCTAAAACTGAACCAGAAGTTTCTGTTTATTTTACCAACTGGGACCCCGACTTCAGCAGTAAACACTTCCTGCTCCCATGGCTGAAAGGCTATATATTATCGGAAATAATTTCTTTAGTCTGTGACTGGAGGAAGAAAAGTGACTTGCCCTTATTTATCTTTTTTAGGGGCTACATGGATTTTAGTGTCCTTGAAAACAAGTGACTGAGAACAAAGAATTAGCAATAATACACATCTGTATGATACCATTCATCTAAAGATCTCAAAGCATTTTTGAGTTTCTACACTGCCCCCATCGTTCAATTGCTAAGGCATTTTGTTGAAGGCAGGCAATACAGCTATATTTGCTCCCCTCTGTGGCTTTGCACAAGCCAACATTAAAAAAAAAAAGAAAAAAAAAGCAACATGTATAGGTGTCTGCAGGATTAAGCAGGGCTCATTCAGCTTACAGCTCTAACGGTCAAACTTGCACCCCGGGGGAAGCCCAATATGTAGTGGTCAAAATTAATTTAATTATATGACCAGGTCTTTAATATTAAATAATGGAAAAGGCCTATTTGAAGGGACATAACATACTTTTTTGTTTGCAAACAGGAATAATGAAGACTTGGAACACTACATCTATTCTTATATTAAAAAAAACAAAAACAAACAAAAAAACCTAATGCAAGTAAACTCCTTTTGATTAACAACAAACTCTTGAATATTTTTTCAGTTCTAGCTTTCAGAAACTCCTGGTTACATTTCAATGAGGGAAAAAAGGTTTTTTGTTTGTTCATTTTTTAGCTCTCTCTCTCTTTGGCCTTTATTGTAAGTGATCAAATACCCTAATACTAATAAATGTTATGAGATATGAATCTTAAGAAGCGCTTGGCAGATGATTCTGGAAACCTTTATCTCTACGTACATTTATTGGTAAATATATTCTCGTTAACTAGAAATGACAACACAACAATTCTTATTTTATATTGCAATTTTCTACCGTTAGAATAAATCAGTCTGAAAGTTTACAAAGGAAAAATATTCATTAAGACCTAAACTACATATTATGTATTTTACAAATCTAGGTGGAATCCCAGCTGCAAAAATGGGAGCATGTGAAGATTCAGAAAACCAAATGCCCAGGCTTCTCTTACAGACGTCTGAAAATAGGAGGGCAGTTTTTAGAAAGCCAGTATTGTTTACTGAAAGTAGCCATGTCTGGGTAAGTTCTGCTTATACCCCACACTATTTAATTATTCCTTAGACAATATTTTGTGGATTAACGTCTTCCATAAATAAAGCACAAATAACTAATGTGAAAGGAGACTTATGAAGTACTTTCCGGGAGACCCACTGTCCACCCCTCCCTTTCCCTTTTATGAAAACAGCAGACTTTCTTCCAGAAGAAGCAATTTTACATGGTGTGTAAAACCGACCTTGGACAAAAAATGGAACACAAAGATTAATCACTTATGGTGAATTTAAACATGAATCCGTGGAAATTCTCCTTTTCTGAAATCCTCCATTTCTTTTAAAACATTCTGGTAATAAATTGCTGCGAGTTTTGCCATATCCCATATCCTTACTCACTTGGAACAATTGATGCTTGGCACCCATTCAACGATGGTTACGTACACTTGTAAAAACAGGAGCCGGTTCAGTTTCCCTTTAAGAGTCATTTAGTGGAGTTATGCTCATTGATTTTTACTCTCATTATTAAAATTCCTCATTAAACCTCCCTGAAAACTGAATGTGATTCCTTTTACCTGATGTGGCAAAATTCACCCTCGCCCCTCCCCAGGACCATTTTACTACAAAAGAACAATAGATTTCCTTGCTGGGTAAAGTAAGAGCAGTGTGACTAATGCACTTTCTATCCTACAGAAGGCCTAATATTGTTAATTTACAAAATCAATTCAAGGGAACCACTTTGAAGGCAAACTAGGGTCGTGCATATGGATCTCTCCAGAAATGATGTGTCAGTTCCAAGGCTGGCATTCCGCCTTGGCTGGCATCTAGCAGTTTTCGCTCTTCCAGGCAATTTGGCCCTTGATTTCAAACAAATGCATCCTGAAGGCCTAATGCCAGGAATAGTTTGATATGATTTATGCTTCGTATTTTCTCACAACCCAGAAAATTTTAGACCTAAAAGACATATTTTTTCATTATTTAGCATTTGCTGTGAGTCGTATGTAAGCCAAAGTTATTTTAGTGTCAACCTTAATTTTTCCGGACCTCTGACTGAAGTCAACTCAACAGTGTTTCCACCTCTTGTTTGTTGCACAATAAGAAAGTTTGCTGGCCGCTATCATTGCTGCCTAAGTTCCAAGTCTTTCTTTTCTAATGGTGGGATGGCAAAAATAACATTTGGTTGCCATTGTTTGATGTCAAAATGACCACCATTTAAACTCCCCCCTCCAAGAATTTACTGTTTCAATCAAATTCACAGCAATATTCTTACTTATTCCGAGTTTATGGATATGGAAAACTTAGATGAATTTCTTTGGAAAGTAAAAATCATCTCTTGGTATCCTACCAGCCCTAAATAGAAATCAGTTGTGTTGTTTGTAGCAGAACTAAGGCATAGATATATCTTAAAAGCAAGAGCTGAAATGTTCCCAAACTCTCAAATGACATTTGCCCACTGGCCACCAGGTCATCAGTGGTCAAATGTGTGGTTTTCCATCAGCTTCCTGCATTCACTTTTTTGTTGTTGTTATTTCTAAACTGAAGAGAAATAAATGCACTACTTATTTAAGCAAACCTTCTCTCAAAAACCAAACAAACAAATGCACATTAAGCCATCTCCATATCAACTATTTACATGGACTACTTAAAACTACTTAAAACAGAATAAATATATTGCCCCATAACTTCAATGCATAAAAACGCATTATGGGTTAATTTAATCCCTACCTAGCCACACAAATCAACAGGAATGGTTCCATGTAGAATGATTCACAGAACACCCCATCCCCACACAGGAGGGTGGACTACCCACAGGGCATGTAATGGGCACAGCAGATTTAGAGGATAAACTCACGACAGAACAATGTGGACGATGAGGCCAGAGTAGACACTGACCACGTGACTGTTGTTCAATTCTATTTGATTTCCACAAATAGATTTCTCACCTATTGCCTATGCGAGTGAACTATAGCTAGAACTGGATTTATTTTCCTGGGGTCTCCCTTTGATTTTTGATAAAATACTTCTGTGGATGCATGAAGGTATAAAACAAAAACAGGAAAGATTCAGATTCAGGGTTATATTTGGGATTTGTAATAAACTAGAACATTGGACTTAAAAACAATATTGGTCAAGTCCAAATAAAGTAGCAAAATCGTTACCTTTTTAATAAATTGTCCACAATTAATGTAAACTCACCACCACTGACAGGAAATGCTTACAACAAAAATAAATACAGTGCCCATAATTGAAAAGTTATAAAGATACAGACATAGAGTTTTTTATCTCACTCACCCACAAACCTAATCGGTATTTTACAGCCTGGCTCAGGCACTGACAACAATTTCATTATACAACCTAAATTCTCAGTGTTTCTGATTAAATACTTTTTCCTTTTAATAACTGTATAGCGAAGTTAATGCTTATGACAGTAATAATTTGACCACTGTAAATCATGCCAGGCTAAAGCTTTCATAATACACCTTGTAAATTGAAGAGTTACAAGAGAAATTATACTGTAATGATGAAGGAAAGAGGAGTCTAATGGTGTACTTTAAAAATAAATTTAAAAAAAAAAATCCATAAATTCAAGAAAGTTCCAGAAAAATGATCCATTTAATCAAAGTTGTGTGACACGTTGTGACATTCTGAAAAAAATATCATTTTAATATAAGAAGATAAAATTTTCAACAAAGTGATCATAAGAGCAAGGCTGTTATTTAACTTGCCATGAATCTTGTAAATCTTAATGGAGAACACTAAAATCAGGTGCATGCCTGCACTAAAAGCCTTAGTGACCAGCCAATGTAATGGAAAGTTACTTTAGGCAAGGATCCCAACAATACCACAACTTGGATGGGAAGTTTACAAGGAAAAACAGGAAGTGATGCCAGGGATCACAAAAGGACACTTCCCTTTTGCTTGGAATGACTATCTTAATGGCCCAAGGAGTGCTATGCGCCCAGGGGGAGGCAGGGGGAGGCAGAGTGTCTCTCAGATCAAGCCCATAACCTGTGGTCTCCCACACTGACTTTGAAACCTGTGGAATACCAGGTCAGATTAGGAAAAGTTCCTATTTTGTGACGAAATACTACAGAATGAGGTCTGTGTCACCTTAACTTTTATTTCACCCTTCCGCACCCGGTAGGCAAAGAGCCTGACACTTCTTGCCTAACTCCATTCCAGGTAATTTAAATATTCTCTCTTTAATTACTTAGAGGATTTTATTTTGACCAAGCATGTTGTGCGGTATTGAATTTAAATTTGTCGTGCCAATGTGTTTGGGTGGGTATGCAAATTCTGCCGAGTGTTTCTTCTTACTCCTTCCCTAGCAGCCGCCCACCCCGCCCCACATGTGCAGCTGCACATGGGTGTGCTTTATTCCAGGACTGAGCTCTGCCAGGCTCTTGGTGTTGTGCTGGACCTGCCAGGTCTGTGGTTCACCATAGCTCCCAGTGTCACTGCTATGGCCTTTTGTGCAGCACCTATAAGATTCAGCTTGTTATCTTCACTTGCTATAAAAACAAACACTCAAGGGCCAGAGTCAAAGAAGTCACTTGAAAATAATTTTATAAGCAGAGGTGCTGGGTTTTCTATTGTTCTGCCTTCACTCTAGATCAAGTCTTTCAAAAAAATCTTAAGGTTATCTCCAGATTACAACATAAATTTATAACTCACATTCTTTATGGTGAAAAAAGAAATAAAAACCAGGAGGCTTACTGAAGAATTAGAAAATAAAATTCATTTGCTTCTTTTCTCAGACATCGCCTGTTGAGTGAGACTTACCTAGAGTTTCTACCTGTCCCCCACCTGCGGGCACTTCATTTTCTTCCCTGCTTTTTTGCCTTAGCATTTATTTCTATATAATAAGCTACATATTTTTAACTTGTTTATTATCTGTCCTTACTAACAGAAGGAGAAGCCCAAGAAGGCAGAAATATTTGTGTTTTATTGACCAGTATATTTCCCGAGACTAGACAGTGTCTGGCTCATAGTCGGGGCTCAAAAAATATTTGCTGAATGAATAACCAAATCAATGAGAACGAAGAGGAAGATAAAGGAAAGACAGAGTAAAATAAGTTTACTGGTGTAGATTCTAGTTTTAAGCTGTTTGGATTCAAAAGCCACTTCTGCCTTTTCCTAGTTGCATAAACTCAAGCAAGCTATTTACCCTCCCTCCTTTTCCTCATCTGTGGAATGGGGGAAATTCCAAGACTATCTCATAATATCGTGAGTTTTAAATAAGATAACTGATGTTTACATAGCATTCACCAATTCTGAGACAGTGTGCAATGAATGTGTTAACAATTATTATTATTACTACAATTATTATCATAACTATCATCCCTCATCATAATTTTACGAAGATAACATTCGGTAACCGTCATGACTGGTTACTTAAAACCACTTCATTAAATGACATTTTAGAGTCAATTCACCATTTATTCTAGTCTCTCTTTACATATTTTTGTCTGGCTACACAATCAATGATCCAGCTATCCCAAGAGAACTGTTTCTTCCCTCCTCAACTTCTTTCTATGCAAGGATCTGAATGATGTGCCTGGAAACTGTCCACTCACCGCCTTTGGCCATTTGGGCCCTTGGGGTCTCCAGGGGCTGAAAGAGAGGTTTCAGGGAGGGTCAGTGGGCAGCTTCTGAAAGTCTCATGGTCTGGCTTTGGATGGTTTGGGCAGCAAAAAATGCTAAAATGAGAATAATCACTTAAATTTCTTCTTTTCCTTTATTACCCATATATTCATTGCACTCCTTCATTTACCCATTCCTTTGTGATACATATCTTGACTCTTTACAAAGGTATTATAAGGCACACAAAGGTAAATCAGACTTCATCTGTGTCACCAAGGAGCTTGGCACCAGTCGAAGACAGACTAGAGGCCTGAGTGAAGTGCTTTGGTTGTTGCTGTTTTCTGATAATTCTAGTCTTATCTTCTAGCTGCTCCATAGATGTGCCACCCCGAATGGCAACCACTAACCACATGTCACTATTTAAATTTACTAATTTAATTAATTAAACTTAAACATGCATTTTCTCAGGCCATTGTTTCCTAGAGCCATATTTCAATATGGCTCAATAGCCACATGTGGCTAAAGGCTACTTAACTGGACAGCATAGGTAAAGAATATTTCCGTCACCACAGAAAGTTCTATTGGTCAATGCTGCTCCACAGAATATGAGTAACTGATGCATTTATAAGGAAGGAAGAATTTCCTGGGGTCCATCATTACCCAATATTAGCTAGCTTATTAAACCAAATGTAACCAGAATGGCAAGCAATAATCATTAGCAGAGATTCCAAATTAGTTTAAAGGTACCTACGGTTTCGAAATTAATTCCAAACACTGGCTGCCCTCAGTGCCTTGTTACAGCCTCTTATTCCTGCCATTAGACAACAGCGAACCCCACATATGGTACCCTGACTGGTCACATGATTTTTTAATATCCACATGATGGCACTAAAATGGCCTATTAGATTTACAGTGTCATTAACCTTCCAAAATAAAATGAGAGTCTGCTCTGGCAGGGGGAAAAAAAAAGTGTGACTGCTGTTGGGTTTTGGGTAACCAGTCTGTGAGGAAACGCTGACAGGGGTCAGTGTGACATCATCTTTCATCCAGCCCCAAAGCTGTCAGGTCCTCCCCAGATGTCTGAAACGCAGATATAAATTTTCATTATCCAGCAGCAAAGGGCCAGAGGTACACCAAATGAATTTTTTACCAATCAAATTATAGCTCGTTGCCAGATTAAGTGTAAACGCTAATTTTGTGAGGTTTTCTTCTGGTCATTTATCTACAACTCCACAAAGTAACCTTGCTGAAGCTGGAAAGATTTCTAAATCAAATTATTGTTTTTATAATCTTGTTGTGGACACCACAAAATTGAATAAAAAGAAATTCCATTAAGAATGAGTGGAGCCTTCTTCCGTGGAACAATTAGATTTTTTTACATTTTTTTTTTCAAAGAAAATGCAAAGCCAAGGAATACTAAGGAATCAGAGAAGACAAGACTTCATCATTCCAGGCCTCAATTTTTCCATCTATAAAATGGTGGGACTCGATATGGTAATCACTGATTCTGTGGTATAAGAATGGATATAAGGATCCATGCTTCTGTACTGGAAAATTTCAGATTCAAATTCCTATATCTTTAATATGAGGTTTGGGGACAAAATACCTCCCAATTAAAAGATTGGGTGGATTGCCTAAATTCACTATCTATTTATTACTTAGAGATAACTCACTTTCCCTTAGAAACAATATGACACATGGTACATCATAGTACTACTTCACATGACAAGGAAATATAGTTGCACCATGACAGAACAAGGAATCTATTACTAGTAGTAACAATACTATAGTAGTCAACCACTTGATTCAACACTAAGTAGACTGGAAAAGATATTCATGCTTTACTCCGGATGTCAGAAGCTGCATCTCTTCTGCTTAAGACTCTGTAGCCCTTCTCTCTTCCTTGAAGCTCCAACCCACTAGTACTGACTCCTCCTAGGACCTCAGGTAGGACCTCCAGCAGGGTAGGGTCCAGCCAAGGGAAGCAAAACAGTGGAAACATAGGGTGTGGTAGGAGAAAGAGGTAAAGGAAGGTCTGGGCATAGGAAAGAAAACACTAAGGGAGACCTGGAAGTCCTGCCAGGTATAAAACCCAGAAGTTCCTCTCAAGAAAAAGAAAAACAGTGACTCTTAATTTTTCTTCTGAGCCTCTGCACTGCTCTATTTGATTACTGTGCCCTAGGGTCCTTCCAAGTTAGCGCCCCCTCCCCCCCACCATCCACCAAATGCAGTTACTTGTAGAGAAAGAGGCCACTTAGGTGGCAGGAATACCAAGTCCTTGCCCCCAAACACTGAAAGGCTACATTTCAGAGACAAAAACCAAACAATGCACACCAACTCTGGGCCTTTGAATCTAGGATGGGGTGGAATAGCTAAGAAGCATGATGGGAAGTAGCTTAGAGTTTAAAGGGGAGGATAATCTTAAGAGAAGATGGAGAATGTCAGCTCCCACAGGGCCCGTTGCCAGGCTTCCTTCCCCTCTACCCCTCACCACCAAGAGTATGGCTATCTATGTTTTAGACTGGCAAAGGAGTGTCTGTGGGAACACAAAAGCCCGCAGCGATGAAGCATGTGATAAGAGGTGAGTGGATGGAAAGTCAAAGCAATGGCGAGGAGCCAGGCGTTCATCGAACAATGAAAGCCCAAGTGAGTTGGTTTATTGCTTGAAGGGCTTGAGGGAGAAGCTCTCCACACCTAGCCCCAATACATGTAACAGCTCACGGTCATCCACATGCAGAAAAGCCCAGTTCTACCCTGAGTCACTCACTTCAGTGGAAACCCTCTGCCGCAGCCATCACACTCCCATCTGTCCCAACAAACCTCACAGTAAAAACAGAGTGAGGCCACTGGGGATAGGATGAAGGGAGAGAAATAATTCCCCAACCCTCGCAAATACTGAGATAGCCCATTGTTTACAGTGTGACTTAATTTTTAAAAAGCTGGACTGGGTTTAAAATGTACGACATTTGTGATCCACCAGGGATCCAGAAGCAAGGCGGTGTGGTCTACAGAGAATCAAGAAACCTGAAAAGTCCCATGGGCTGTAAGGCCATCCAGCACTTGGCTAACTGTGCAACAATCTGTTGAGCTGAGCATAAACGAAGGATACAAATTAGATTTCCCCTGAAAGCCACAAGATTAAACATTAAGGGGCAAGTTCTTGGCAAAATGTATGCGTGTATTTCCCAAAACCAAGTTTTATTTAAAAAAAAAAAAAAAGTTCACAAAGTCTGTTAAATACATTGGTCACATTTTCACATACTTAAATGTGTGCTTAACTTAAATGAACAGAGTATTCAGGTAAATCAAGACAGAGATGATAATGACAAATCTAACAAATTTACTGATTTGGAAGACTCTAAAATTAGTTTTATAGAGAAATGGTACTATTCAGTATCAATGTGAATTTCAGCATGAAATCTACACTACTATCTAATAGTAAGAACATATAAACCATGGGGAAAATTCAAAATGTGTTCTAAATTATGAGTAGAGAGATACTGGGATTTCATTTTCTTTTGCTTTTTTTTTTTTTTAAAGACTTTATTTATTCATTTGACAGACAGAGATCACAAGTAGGCAGAGCAGCAGGCAGAGAGGGGGAGGAAGCAGGCTCCCTGCTGAGCAGAGAGCCCGATGCGGGGCTTGATCCTAGGACCCTGGGATCATGACCTGAGCCAAGGGCAGAGGCTTTAACCCACTGAGCCACCCAGGCGCCCCTGGGATTTCATTTTCAATATCCCATAGTCTGTCTGTTAAGAGCTAACATTAACTAAGGAGGGTTTCTACTGGCCCAGCTGCTTACACGTACACGCCTGGACGTCACCATCTCCAAACCACTGAGGATGGAGCAGGTTGAACCAGATCGGTATGTGTAGGGAGGGTTGCTTGTGTTTTTGAAGCACATGGGAGAGAGAAAAAAAGCTCTGGGCTAGTGGTCTTAGCTGTGTCTTTTCCTAAAATACCAAACTCAAAAAAAGGACTTGTACCCAAGGGTACCCTATAGATGCAGATGAAATATTAAGTGGCTTACCCTAAAACCATTGCACAAAAGGCCATAGATCAGTAAAAGAAATTAGTAGATACAATGGACATGGCTCCAAAAAGTATATGTGAGATAAAAAAGGGGAAATTGCCAAAAGGCATCTGATTTCAACATATGATCTTCCATTGCCTCTCTTTTTAAAAGATTTTATTTGAGAGAGAGAGAGCAAGCAAGCACAAGCAGGGGGCAGAGGGGCAGAGGGACAGGGAGAAGCAGACTCCCCTGATGACGGGCTCAATCCCAGGACCCTGGGACCCCCACCTGAGCCAAAGGCAGATGCTTATCCAACTGAGCCCACCCAGGCACCCTACTTCCATTGTCTCTTTTTATCCATTCACTAAGCTAACACTTACTGAGCACATATTCCATCATGCATTGCCCAGATGGCCCACTATCTCCTTGTTCTCTTCAAGGTGGACCCCCTCCCTGTCACCCCTGCTCCACACTTGGTTTTTAATCCAAGTGCAAGGAGAGTGAAATGAACATTATGGGTAACAATGAACCCATTAAGGGAATCCTTATAGCTAATTTCACTTGGATAAGAAAGAATAAGGGATGGAAGAATAGTGTGTAGGGCCCATCATCCCTCAGGGGCATTCTTTTTCTAGATCCATTATAATGATGAATAAAGCTATCTGTGGAAACTACATGTAGAGTCTTTTATCTATTTAAATGTCATGAATTACATAATTTTATTTCCTAAACCTTTCTGGCATTTCTCCATATAAGGTCCATGCCAAGAGCTAATATCAAGCATCTACTATGTGCCAATGAGGTGCTGTTAATTCTCTCCATTTTATACATGAGGGGATGGAGTCCCAGAGAATTTAGGTAACTCGCCCAAGGTCACAAAACTAACACTGTAACATAGGATTGAACTACATTTTTTCCCCTTCAGGCATTTACATACAATGCAGATGTAGTCTTTTTATTCAAGAGATTACATGCAATAATCAGTAATGGAAAGGGGACTCAAAGTAGTTCTCCAGGGCTCACACACAGAGATCTTACACAAACTTCTTATCGACCGCAGGAGTTTCACTGACTTGTGCTACACTCCAAAGCACACTATAAGCAGTTCTGTTTCCTCCCGTTGACCAAAGAAAGTTTTTTGTTGTGTAGTATATGTGGCGATGAGCAGGAGAACCGATGAAGTTGTTAGATTTGAGAGAAGATGTTCATAGACCATAAAAGGGAACCCCTACCCTATGTGTAAGAGGGACCTAACATTATCAGTCTTTAGTCTCTTGACTGTGTGACCTTGCCTGGACACTGCAGCTTCCCTCTTTGAAAAAGATTATTTGCACTATTCAGTAAAACTCCTTATTCTATCTTATAAAATAGTCTGTGATGGATTGCTGGGAGAAGGAGGCAGTAGGTTAAGACTATACACACTACTAATATTAGCAATCAATTACTAATAGGAAAAAAGACTAGATAGTTTTCACAGAACAATGTTAAGTTTTTTTTTTTTAATTTTATTTATTTATTTGACAGACAGAGATCACAAGTAGGCAGAGAGGCAGGCAGAGAGAGAGGAGGAAGCAGGCTCCCCGCTGAGCAGAGAGCCCGATGCGGGGCTCGATCCCAGGACCCTGGGATCATGACCTGAGCCGAAGGCAGAGGCTTTAACCCACTGAGCCACCCAGGTGCCCCAGAACAATGTAAGTTTTTAAAAATTCTCATGACCTTAAAAAAAACAACAAAATGCAAGTTCTCTTTGTAAAACTTGATTATTCGTTAGACACAGAGAGAAAGGGAGTGGGAGAGCACATATAAAATGGATTCTGAACTTTACAATTCTTTTAAAATTCTGTCCCATACCTGTTTTGATTTTGGCACAAAATCCTGTTTTGGTACAATATCCAATTTTTCCTAAACTAGAAATGCATTTACCAAATGGGTACATTTGTCTACTGGGCAAATAAATGTTTCTGAGAAATTCTGTACAGATTTTCATTTCTCTGTATCAGACAAGAGAACTGGTAGGTTATTAGTGCAAATGGTTTTCTGGCTATGGGGACAGGGATGTCATGAACAGGCTCTGACTCCAAGCGGATGATAAAGGAGCACACCTAGTGATGAAAACTTAAGATCCACTCCCTTAGTAACCTGAGTGAAAGCTTTGCCCTTTCTAACTAGCAGGCTAGACGTAGCCTTTTGCCCAGGAAATGGGTTGGGGCCGGGATGGGGGGAGTGGGGTAGGAGGAGACATCAGTGAAAAGAGTTATTGATATAGATGCAGAACTGTGCAAACCACGGGATAAAATAGCTTGTCTTGAAAAGGAAACAAGATTAGAAACATGACAGTATTTCATGATGAAGCACATTCAAGATGTATTTCCCAAAGTGGGTCTCAGCATGCAGGAGGCAAAAGGGGGCAGTCCTGCCAAATTTGGGACTTCGTCACTCTGAAAGTGAGCCCAAAACAAAGGGTGGGTTTGGAGCAGTGTCCCCAATGGGAATAATGGTTTTCTCATCTGAGATTCTTTCACCCAGACCTCAAGAACAATTGAGACAAATGGATTCAAAGGTCAAGGGAACAGACAGACAATGCTGGGAACGCCAGAGAACCCAGCAACAAGCCCCTGTGCTTCCGTCACGGCAGAGAAAACTGACAACAACCAAAGTAGCTTAAAGCAATCTGATTAGGACAATCTTGCAGAGTTCCTGAGCAATTTCTGTGGTTTTGACTGAGTTCCTCCTCCACGGTAGTCTGTGCCACAAATCTACCACAGATTTGGCTAAACAGATGATTTTCTTAAAAAGAATTATCTATGGTGGTTTAACCATATCTCGGGTGATACTATAGTGGGAAGTCATCGTGGAAATATGAGCATGTGACTTGTTTCTCCTCACCTCAGTGCCATACCCGCTGCTCCTCACCTCTCATCATTTAAAATCAAGTCATTGTGCAGGGGGATATTGGGAGCAAAGAATAAAAAGGAACTGAAAAGTAGCAGAGGAAGGATCACCATGCTCTTTTAAGCTGTAATTTACACAGAGACAGTTTTTTAAGAGGCTTAAAAAAAAAAGAGGGGTGTATTTTTGTAAGTCTATAGTAGACTTTTTCAAGAAAGTAGTATATTAAAAATAAAAACAGGATAAAAATAGAAGAGAAATTTATGAAGGAAATTCAGAGATGTGATTATAGCATCACACTAATGACATTACAATTAACCTCAAAGGCATTTCCATGCAAACTTCCCTTTCCAACATAAGTCACTCCAGCCAAGGAATAATCCTGTCAGACTGAAATACTGCATACTTGGTGTGAGTCTAAAAGTGTTTCGGCTTTCTTCATTTTGTTTTTATTGCCAAGTTGGACAGCATTAGACAGAGCTGTTCTGGAGTTAGAAGGATACAATAGTCTGCAGTTTTAAAAGGTTAAGGTTTTTTTAATGCTCTTAACTCAAACGCACCTTTTACATCCCGAACTGGGACGCTCTTGGAGCTCACACTGCACACTAAAACTTTGGCTCACTGGGTGTGATACCATCGGACATAGTGAAGATGCGATTCAATGTTTTTAAGTACAACACAACATCACTTGATAAAACACATGCTGGTTATATGGCCCCAAATTTTCACGCTCACGTATATGTGAGTGTTAACTGCACTGGCTTGAAAACGCTGGTTCTGGCTTTCTGGTCAATGATCCATTGACTTACAGTGAAATCTTCCAAAGGGGTTCCGGAAAAAAAAAAAATGCTTTTCTTGTTAAAGAAACTGCCAACCTTACCAGCCCCTCATAAGGAGCTGAAGGACTTCCTTAGGCCACTTGGGGATTTGACATGCTTAGCTAGAAAGTGCCATCCATGTCTGTGAAATGGTTGGCAGCCACGCAACCACGCATGTGGAGAGGCAGTCCGGCCAGACACCAGAGAAGCTACAAGAGAATCCTAACAAAAAACTTGGAAAGCAACAGCTCAGAAATTATGTTCTCCATTGGCTATGGCACCCCTGCTTGGCCTCCGGATCAGACTTTCCAGTGACTGGAGGGGCTTGATCCTGGATCCACAGTGAGGCGGGGATACGACTTCAGATCACTGGAGGTCACCAAACAGGGAGTTCTGGGAGGGTCCTTAGAGGTGAAAGGGGCCCACTGAAACTTAGAGGTGCAAGGGGCCCACAGGAGCCGGGCTCTGGATGTGGATTCCATTTCTACCACATTCCATAGCTTCTGGTCCCCTCCTGCAGGTCACTATTAAAAGCTGGGCCTCTCTGTGGTTTGGCTAAGGTGGCTACTCTGGTTATGCCCTGGAAACACTGCTCATGAGATCTTCTGTATCCCAGAAGCCTCTGCAACCAGGTACTGTTGTGCTTTCAATCATATTACCATGAGACTGTTTTCTAATCAGTTGTATGAATTCTCTAGTCTTTCAGCTATGATTTTTTTTTTCAGGTCATAATCTTATGTGGATCAAAAACATTTGTGAAACATGGAGTTGATTAAATACAATAAAACTAAATAAAGAAAAACCCAAATAAAAGAAGATTAAAAACTGCTAAAGAGCTCAACTTAATTACATTTTTGAGTTGTCTTCCTCCACTCCAAAGCGTTTTCTGTCAAGGAAGAATTACTTCAGGGGCCTCTTTATAGGATATACAAATGTTCTCTTTGAATTTACCTCTCATTTTACAGAAAATGTCTTTGGTGTCTGGAGGCAGCTACCTTTTCTCAGAAGTCACTGACTCACACAGTCACCTCAATTGCCCCTAAGCCAGACCTTTGTTACTTTTTAATCTACCATCTTGGCCTTTCTCAGAAGGTATTCTTTTTGCGTCCAAAGGAAAAAAAAATCTGTCTTGTACTGGCTCCCTTTATCAAGTATACCAGTTCTTCCTTTCTTGAGATACATGGGATAGGAAGCATCTAGCATCCTTGATGATATGATGACGCAGTGATTGCATTTCACATGTAGAACCCTCAGCTTTTCTTTGGGAAACTAGGTCAAAGGTTGTTTTCATGGGGATGTTATAAATAGACCCATCTTTCTAAAGGAAGTTTGGATGGATTTCCACGATACCAATTCATGACTACTTAACTTCTCATTATTTTTAGTCAATCATTCAAAAGGTGTTTAATGAACATCTATTAAGTGTCAGGCTCTAAATTAAGGTTTCTCCTCAGAGCCCCAGCTCTCATATTTAAGTCTTTTCTAGAATGGTTAAATCCTGCTCAGAAAGGGCCCTGTAGCAGTAATGACTGGCTAGGTTGGCTTCAAGGTTTTTGCTGAAAAGAGAAAGTAAGGTTTTTACCTTTTAGGGTTCATAGTCTAACTTTTACCCTAGGCCTACTTGACTTTATTTCCTCCTTGGTCACTGTGATGGCCAATCATTGGCTTATTTTCATAGTGGGTGAGGACAGTTTCAGCTACATATAGAATTGATTCTCCACACACACCCCCACTCAAATAGGATCTTCAGTGACTTCTCCCAACATGTGTGTGAATTTGTTCTTAGTGTTAAAATAATACAATGAAGAATAGAGCCTATTTCAACTTGCCTTTGCAAATTCCACCTTTATTAACTCACCATTTATAGACATTTTTCTTTAAATACCTTCCTTTATCCTTCATTCCATCATAAGAAGTATTTACTCTACAAAGGATTCTGGAAATACTCTTGGCCAAAATGTTATTTCTTACTGTTCTGGATGTTACCGCATCTATAGTCTTGATATCTCCAATTTCTCATAATTATTCTCTTCTCTTATTTTTCCTTTTGTTGTGTCTATTGAATCAGACTGAAAGCTTCTCAAAAGAAATGGAAAGCATGCACTAATCCATGTACTTTTTTGTTCTTTCATTCATTCACTCATTCATTCATTCACAAAACATTTACTGAGCGCCTACTTATACAGACATAAGGCTAAGTATTGGAGATGAGGAAGTAAAACAAGACATTCAAGTTTCTGCCTTCCAGGAGCTTATATTCTGGGTGGGCAGGAGGGGAGGAACACACCATAACAAGGAAATACACAAATAAACTAACAAGATACTTATGGCCTATGGTGAGTACCATGAAGGAAATAAAGCAAACAGGACGGTGAGATTAGAAGAAACAGAAGTAAAAAACTTTAGACAGCTGCTGTCAGAGAAGTCTCTCCTGGGGAAGTGATATTTGAGCCAAGAACTGAAGGATGGGAGTGAGCCTTCCACAGCAAAAGTTGGGAGAAGCATCCCAGAAAGAGAAATCTTTGAGGAGCAGAAGGGAGGCCAATGTGGCTGAAGTATAGGAAGTGAGTGAAGGTAAAAGACAAATCATCTGTGGCCCCATGGCCAGGGAAGGAATTTGGACATTATTCCTTAGAGCAAGTTCTCAATATTTTTTACTGCTCGCTAAATGAAATAATATGCAAATGTATGCATTTATCCCATAGACTTGGTCCAGTTTGAACAGTGTGCCCAAGTTCAGCAACAGGAGTCTTCCCTTCTAAGTCGTTAATCCTGTGTCTATTCAACATTCAACATCGGACACTGGCTGATGCCCCTTTAAAGTCGTTCTTGCACAAGTTCTGAGCAGTCCAAGCCCACCATGTATGATGCCTTGGTGTGTGTAGACAACATTGCCCCTACCCAATGCCTCTGAGTTAAAATGACTAGTCGGCATGGCTCAAGGCCTTAAGAGACTTCAAAGCTTCTCCTCTTCTCTGATCATGTGAGAAGGAATTCAGTTGCAAGGTTCTGTGGCTTTCTCATTTTTCTCTTGAATTTACCTTTTCGAGTTCTTCCAGACTCCGGTGGGCTTTCTGGAAAAGCATACCAAAACCCGCCGTTTTGAGGCCATTCTACTACAAGAGTGAAAACCGATTTGGACACAAGAATCATGTCTTTTGAAATTTTCCAGTTCCACTACTGTAACCTATTATTTGCTGTCCTTCCAAGCATGATATAAGCAAACCACAACAAAAGCTTTTGTTAGGAGCCAACTTAATAGCTGAAAGGTTGATCTTTAAAAAAAGAAAGAAAGAAAGAAAGAAAGCTTCAAAGAACTGCTGTATTGCGACTGGCGTAAGAACCACAGAGAGCTGTGAATCCATAGAAAGTAACTTCAGACACATCAATAGTGAGTGAGATGCTTACAGGAGGAAATGAGTCTCAGAGGGAGTGTAAGAGACTATGGCCCCATTTTACATGGAAATCCAGGAATCATTTGAAAAACATATATGTGTGTATACATCGTTCTCAACTATGTTTGTGGTGTGGTTTGGGAATGAGGATTTTTAAAAATAAAATTCTTGAAAAGATTTTTTTTTTTAACCACACTAGTCAAAGCTTCAATGAATCTTTGATTCAGGCCCCAAACACCGCATGTTGCCAGTTTTTCTCAGCTTAAACTCTGGTATGTCCCAGTGCCAAGCTGATTTTAACAACCTCTACCTTTCTAAGCAGCCCTTTCATGTAGATTTACTTGAAAATGGCATCTCAGCCTCTTGTCACCTCATGTTCTCTTCCAGACCATTCACCCAGGTCAGTTTCCTGGCAGGTCCTCAACAAGCAGTTGGGGGTTCTTCGTAGACTGAGCTTGGAGTAATTATGCTCTGTAATTGTGGAGTCAGGGCCTGTCTCCCAGTCAAGATTAGAAATGCCAAGTCATTTCCTGTTTTCAAATCCAAATGAAAGATACTGACGTCTGATACTGGTTTTCCTACATTTCAATTATTGTGGGGCACCCTGGAGCTGCTTTTGAAGGATTCTCTTTATAGAACCTGGGTCCCCAACATGGTGCTCAATCCTGGACCAACACCAGAGAATACAGAAAATGATTCCAGGCATCACGTTGGATAACTCTGTAGGTCGTTTCGCCTACATTTTGGCAACCTGGATCATATGGTATTGGGAATCTCATCTGGAGATGGATTTATTATCGGGTGCTTTGTAGAAACAGGAGGGCATCTGCACAAAAGGTGGGGGCGAAAGGCATTTGGCACACCTTAAAGGGTAAAGCACCTTCTTCTTAATTGTACAGATCCTTGTATTTTACAGCACATTAAACTTTAAAAGGAAAGGTAGCAAAATTGAGCATCTGTTTTTTTTCTCATATAAATTTAACTCCTAATAAATACTAAGCAGAGTTTCCTCAGACCCAGTTGTGGGCAGATAAGCAGTTCCATACACATAGAACTAATTGCAGTGCTCTCTAAACCTCTCTCGACTGTCTTTTTTATTTCTCTGCCAGTGAAACCAGCTTTTAGCAATTGGGTTTGGGGAAAGATGACATCCCAGGGAAGAAGCACAGCCAAAATAAACAGTGTTAAGACAGAGAATGATACTCAAAAGTATTCCTATTTATTCCATACTATAGTGCCTTCCATTGTAAAGTGCGTTCTGCATCTCAATTAGTCACAGTAATACGATTTTCATGCTGGAAATGAACCTGTGCATGTCCCCCAATTTCCTGACTTGGAGGAGTAAAATATGTGTTGCTGGTTATCAGATTTTTAAATGTATTTCCTTTTCACATCCACTTATTTCTCTTGAATGTGACACAAAATCTATAACATAGTAGATAAGGTTACATCCTGCCTGTTACACTTTATACTGACAGCTGTATACCTTTCAAAAACTGAAATGTAAATGTGTCCCATCAGGTCAACTTCTTACAGAAATGTGTTTAAAGTACGATTTTCTTTAAAGAAGATGATGAGGCAGATTTTGGAATGGACACACAAGTCTTAACAATGGACAGGGGCCCGGGGAGGTGTGCACTTACCATCCCCCAAAGAGGTACTGGGAGCCATCCAAACAGTAACCATTGAGAAAGATGTCAAAAGTCATTTGGCCCCTATCTCTGCTGCCTTCTTTGGGTTGGAAAACACCAGCATTTTAGATTCCATCAAGATTCTTCAGTACTTTTAAATTAGGCAAATCGAATTAAATTATCAAGTTAGTCCATTGTGTCACCAAGGAAATCATGGGAAGAGAAAGAGTGAAAGACTGGGGAGAAGGGATACAAAGCAATTTAGGGAAGAAGAAAAAAAGAAGAAAAGGAAGGCAACACAGAGAAAGGAAAGAGTAGGATGTGAAAGCAAACCAGCTACTCTATAGATTTTTCGTTGCTTAAAAAACATCTAAGAAACGTCCTAAAAGTCCTATCATGATTTGCAATCACTAAGTTGATCTTGTTTGTGAGCAAATCACTGATTTGCCATTGTGTAAGTAAGTGAAAACAGTAGCCCGGCTTCCACTTCTTTTTTGTCATTGGCTCTTATCCCTGGCTGTATTTCACATTTCAACCTGCTCACCATATGTGTACATGCTTATGCTTTCTTTGCCACTAATTGCTTCTTTTTTGACAACACCATCTATATGTGCACAGTATATGGCCTTTTTTTTATCACTCTAACCCTATTAATGCCCAGACTTAGGGTTCCCAGAGGAATTAAAATTAACCAGCTCTCTAAATATTGTTCATGAGTTGGAAAACTCCTGTATTTTAGAATCTCACTTCAGTTGTTTTTAATTGGTTTGCAATATTTCACCCTTCAGGGCCTGCCCTTAACTTTTCAAAGTATATATTAAAAAAAATTTATGAGACTGATATGAAAGGCAAAACTTAGGAAAAATAAACACTTCTTTTGGACAATGATAGTACTTATTCTATGATTTAAAGCTTGATTTTATAGTTTGGTAGAGATTAAACTCTTACTTTCTATTGACTTCTATTATCATCAGTGAGACTTTTCCCTGTTAATAAGCTTCCAGCCTAATGTGCTCTATCAGCATAGGGCTCTATATAAAGCAAGTTCTTTTTTGGTGAATTTTTCTTTTAGAGCTGGAGATCCTGGACATATTAATTCACTTTTTGGGTTTGTCATAAAATGTTGCTGTTTATTTCTAGAATATGGAAAGAGACTTCCCTTAAATACTTAGCTTTTGAAGAATGGTCACTTTGTATGACCTATAAAACAAATCACTGACAAAATGCCCCTAAACCACAAAGAACCATTTATTGCTAATGACAAATGCACACACACACACACACACACACACACACACAATTCCCAAGTATATTAATAATGTTTACTATTCCTCAAAAAAAGTGATTGGCCGTATGAATAAATGACAGTATGTCCACATTGGAACTATAGACTGCCATGTTTCTGTTACCAGGACAGAGGAAAATATTTCTTTATAGTAAGAATAAATGAATTAATATAATAGTAGTAATATAGGTCATAGTCATGTAAAACAGAGATAATTTATTTATATCTTCATTCTTAGTTCCCCCAAATGACAAAAACTTGCCATCTCTCACTCATAAGTTCTAGTATCAAACCATTTTGCTTTTAAAAAAATAATTACTATCAAGGAAGTATGGACAAGCACATGAACCTTGGAAAGGCTGCCCCCGCCATGTTTCAAGCCAAAACTTTTTCTCCCAAGTAAACTCTCTCTTCAAGTGTTGCAACAGAAGTAACCAAAGATGACCTGGCTTTCAATTAATGTTTGTTAAATAAATGACTGAATGGAGAAATGAATACATAAGCAGAGAAATAAAACCACATGGGAGTACCAATCTGAAGTCAGCACCAGAGGAAACCCATTTTCAGACTGATTTTGCGTAAGCTTTTTCACATGTCACGGGATCTGCTATGTGTATATTTGCTACCTCTGACAAAAAGAAAACATTATTCAGAATTTCCCAAATGTGGGTGTTCTGTGTGTACTTCAAAGAGCGATTAACACAGGAAAAGAGTCTCCCTGACTGATGATAATCAATATATGAGAAACCTTTTCTACTTAGTGTAATGGTACTTTTCTCTGTGAATAAATAACATATACTTCTATAATAACTAGTGGCACATGATTATTAATTGTGAATTCCAAGGTTACAAACCCTTGACTCCGTGTGCACGAATATTGAGGTATTCAGGGCGCTCAGACGTTCACCAAACACCATTTGCTTTCATCTACTCTGCGTCTGTCACTTGACTTTTGACCTTTCATTTGGCACTGTCCTGTCATTTCTTTGGTTTTGCAAATTTTAGCTTCTCACTTGACCTCTCAACTGTGACCTTTCACTTGACCTGTGATCTCATAAATTCTGAAATCTCATACATGTAATTGGGGAACAAATAAACAAAACATCTGGATGAAGCTCCTCCTAAATTAAGTCTGACTAGATGAAACAGAACCAAACATTTCAAAACTTCGTAAGTAATGTAATATCCACTAGGATGACATGTGACTAGTAGAAAAGAACCTTTGCAGAAACAACTACAATACATCAAATTATCAAAAAATGGTTCATAACTGTTAAACTCAAGCAAAAGCCTCAGAACCAGCTTCCATGAGAACATTTCTCTAATCTGGCCGTTAGACAAACAAACAAACAAAAACTGAATAACTTCAGTTAAAAATGAAACAGCTTTAACGTGAGCAACACTGAATTTTATCATTTCACTATCCAAGCACGGGAGCCAGAGCTATTGTCTAAGTAAGTAATAAAAGACTTCATCCAGAAAAGGATTGCATAACTCACTACGGTATTCCATAAAAAATCGGGGATATTTAAAGTGCTGGCTCATCACTCTTAATCCCTCGCTCTTCGTAGCAGTTCAACTATCTTCATAGCACCAAATTACGATTTCAACTAATCTTTATTGATACACGGGCTCCCTCAACTAGAATATAAGCTTCGTGAGAGTAAGAAATTCATCTGCCTTGCTAACTGACGAGTCCCCATCATCGTCTTCTAGTTGTTGAATGAACATATCTGTTGAATGAACAAAAGGCCATCTACCATAAATACGAGTCCCCTCCAAACATCACTTGACATAATTGTACAGCAGAGCTAAAGTCTAAAATAAATCTTAGTAGCTAATCTGAAAGTTATAAATACAGCTCACTCATTTTCTTTAAAGTCCAATACCCTTTGAAATTCATCCTGGGGTTTTCAATATTAGCATCTAATTTCACTTTTATTACTCTCTACCATTACGATTTTTTTCTCCTACAGAAACAAAGACTTCCTCAAAAATCTCTTAAATTAATAAATGTTGATAATTATCTTCACATGCCAGCTCTAATATGAATTTTAGATGTAAGTCAAACCTCTTGCTCATTAGAATACAGTCATGTTTCTCCCATTAGATGTCTGGATTCATATATTAGCAAACTAGTTTAAATTCACAGTGATATAAAAAGAGTTATGAAATGTTGGAAAACATAAAATTTAACAATTTGCTACCTGAAATAACCACAAAGATATTATACTTGGGCATATTCAAGACAAAACTTACAATGTACTTCGTATTAAGGTAAGGAAAACCCAAACAGAAATCACAAAACAAACAAAAACCCTACAAACGTGCCACTGGAAAAAGTAATTACTAAATGAAACATTTCGGAGACCATCTCTCCCAAAGGTTTAGTTAGAATATCTCCTGGACTTTGTTATAAAACTCTTCATCAGGCATAAAGCTGACCGTACCTAACAAATCTGATTAGAAAATCAACTTTCTCTTAAATAAGATCTTCTAAGGAAACCAATTAAAGGAAATTTTGGTTTGAATATTAAGAAAGAAAAACATGAATTTTCACTTTCAAAATGGCGGTAGAACAACATCAAGAATTTCTGTATCGGGGCACCTGGGTGGCTCAGTGGGTTAAAGCCTCTGCCTTCGGCTCAGGTCATGATCCCAGGGTTCTGGGATCGAGCCCCGCATCGGGCTCTCTGCTCAGCGGGGAGCCTGCTTCCTCCTCTCTCTCTGCCTGCCTCTCTGCCTACTTGTGATCTCTGTCTGTCAAATAAATAAATAAAATCTTAAAAAAAAAAAAAAAAAAAAAAAAAAAGAATTTCTGTATCCACTATTTAGTCATTTAACAAAATATTATAAACTGACATGTGCTAAAATTTAATATGATTGATCCTATAAAATTTTAACACCAAATAAATACCAAAAATGTCTTATAGTACTTAAATCTCATTTGAATCTATTACATCTTCACAATAACTGATCTGTAATAAGAATCTACAATAATAGATTAATAATATATATAGTTTGGAATGTAGAGTAATTCTCACCTCTTACAGGTTCTAAAATTCTAAATGAAGTGTTAAGAAACATGAATTGCTGTAAAAGTGAAATTTAAACTAATCACAAAACCAGAATTTTCTAACTTCCTCAAGTTAAGTTGAGTAAATGGTTCAAAGTTTGGCTACAGTTTGAGGTTCTTTCTTGTTTAATCCAAAGCAGTTCATTTTTCCTTAAAGGTAATCAAAATAGTCAGACATGGTACAAATCATTTTGTTGGAGGAGAATTATGTCTGTGGTTTATTTAAATAATGTAACACCAATAAGGAGAATTTTAAAGAATATTAGAGTCTTTGAAATATAGGAAGAAATAAAAATGGCAAAACAAAAATATAAAAGAAAATTAAGTACAAGAATTATTTTGTAGATACCACTGATATATTGGTCATACTAACAATATAATATATAAAGAATAAAATCTAGGTAATAACTATCACAAGGAATAACTTCAAAAGTTCACCTCAAGGGAAAGTTATTAACTATTTAGGAATATGTACTCACATATATTATAATCACAATCTCAATAACAAGTTCTGGAATTTCAGATAAAAATAACTATGGAAACAAGGAGATGTTCACCTTTTTGGATGCCCTAATAAATAAATTAGCAAAGTTACTATTTCTGAATCACATTCTACATTAATCCATTAATGTAATTCAAGAAATGGTATTTTTCCAAAGAAGTAAAGTATGGAAGCACAAGTTACATTTTAAAAATTACAAGGAAATTAGTAACAGAAACATTCGTGGATACTGTAAAAAGCAATATGGAAGTATCGAGGAGAAAAAGGACAGAGTATCTAAATCTATTGTGTTGATATAACAAAGCCCAGACTTAAAAATAAAAGCAAGGTTTGCTGGCTTTACTTATGCTTTAGGCAGAAGCTTTTTACTACAAGAATTCAACTGCTGAAGTTCATTTCCTGTCTTTAATTCTAAACGAGCAATTTGCTGATAATTTCCTGTCTACATTTTCATAAAGTAGAAAGAACATGACTGGTTAAGCTTAATGTTTCAATAACCAAATAAACTTCAGCAAGCATGGTTTAGGAAATTAGACAACTATCTAGAAACTAGTTTTATGATTATAAAATGTCAGAAAACTGTTTATCTCCCCCAAATGTTTGAAAATATTCTGAAAGCCTTTGTGATTGCCTCCTTGACCCTAAAACAAATAGAGCACCATTGCTTTGCCTCAGTGGGCCCAGAGCAATTAAAGTCAAAAGGGTATGAATCCCCCTGAACTCTGAGCTTTTCTAACATAGATGAGGAAGAAATGACCTCTGGCTTGGCTTCAGCCCACAAGCCCCCACCTCTTACCCCACATCTTAATGTCTTAAAGTCAAAATTTGCTCAACTTTAACATTTTATAGACCATGCCTCTGGATTCATGATTATCAGCACTTTGGGGTCAAAAATCAGACTAACGCATCACTAAAAGGGACCCGTCTGAAATCTAAATTAAGTTGCCAATTAAAGATGAAGAATGGCTTGTTATTATTGCCTTAAAATGAGGCACCCTCTTTCTTCTGCTGAGATGGCAAACATCTTCCAAAATCTATTATAGCATCAGCAGTAGTGGATCTTAGGAAGTGCATCCTCTTTCCAAGGCTCAGAAGAGGACATAATCCATAAAACCATGAAATGGGAGGACATTTGAAAAAAACTTCAAGAAATGCCCGTCCTTTGTGCCACTACCCAGCTCCAGGTGCCAGCCAGGGGTAGAGAAGGAGTCAAACACTCATTACAAAGGGAGAATTTATTAGACAGATTTAAGGGGAACAGATGAGCCCCAATCCCCCTTTTTATTATCTACTGTACACTTAGCTAATGCTTTCTCCTGTGAGAAAGGCTTAAACAGTAAGCACAAATAGCACAATGAAATTGTAATACTCTCTCAGTGTGGACCTGGATTATTTCAGCCACCAGCAATGTGAGTAGCTGCAGGTGTTGCACTAAATAAAGTAATATAAAGTGTCTAAATTGTAACAGTGGAAGTACTGTTTCAAGACCCTTGTCTGCTTTTTATTAATAGTCAGATTCCTTCCTATCAGCAGCCACAACTGCCTTTACCCTATTATTCAGCAACAATATTTTGATAGGCAAAGATCTATTAAAAATCACTGTTGATATTTTGTGACCATAGTCATTTTGGAGTTGAATAAGCGTTCAATCTTCTCACAGAAGGGGAGAACGTAGCCTTGTGATTCAGGGAAAGAGGAAACCAGGGGTTACAAAGGTGGAGAGGCCAAGTAGAATGAAACAGACCCCCTCCATCAAGTAAAAAACTTGGCAGGATAACTAGAAACAGACCAACCCTAAATCTTTGGGTTCATGAGCTCTTAGTAACATAATTAACTGAAATAAAACTAATATTCCAGTGTTAAGTTTCACCTTAACATAAGTAATAACACCAGGTAGAGAGGGTTATAATCAGAAAGTATTTATTTTGTTTATGGAATGTACCTTAAGGTAAGGGGAAACATTCCTCGTATTAGTGTAATTTCTAAAACAGAGAAAAATTGTCGACAGAGAGAGCTGTCAAGTTTGTCTTACTCTTCCTATCAAGAAACATTACTTTGGGTGAAGGTACGCTGATCACTTCTTCGAAATTTCTCACAAAAATAGACAGCCCCAGCTTTCCAAAGCATTTGTTCTCGGGAAAAGAACCACTAATACCTAGGAAAAAAATGTTGAACAGGAAATGTTTGACCAATGTTGCATCACAAGATATCAAAAGAATTTCACTTTGGCTACTTCAGTGAATCAAGTCAGGACATTCTTGATTTTTTTTCTGTCTCTGAGCTTCGACAAAATGAGTTTCCAAAAAAATGAGCAATACTAAAAGTTTGTCTGAAAGTTTCCAATGAGTGGAATAAAGTAAAAATCTTCTTCTAGAACGAAATGTAAAAAAGCGTTAGCACTGAGAGAGTAGATAAACAACATTAGTGATCTGTGAATAGCATTCAGGAAATTCCATTTATCTGATGAGCTGTTGGCTTACTGAGCAGTGTTTCATATGTCACCAACTAAGTAAAGCTCCCCATTGTGCATATAGATTTCTTTTAAAGGCATTTTTAATGTCTTTTTGCACACGAGGACATAGTTTACTTAGAAGTAAGTAGCAGACCCAAGAAGGGAGTCTTCTTCCTTTTTTTTTTCTTCTTCTTTTTTAATTGATGTCCATCTGCACTACTCACAGGAACCCTACAGATCCCTAACCCGCGATCCCTGTCACAGCACTGCCTGCGGCAATCAGCCCGGTTTCTTTTTGAACAAGCTTTCTTTTAACACTTAAAGCCAGGGATGATTTAACAGAAAGTGTCTCAACTCGGTGAGCTACAGCCCCCTTAGACTCTACCCAAACAAAGCTACTAATGTGTGGTCAGTTTCTTGGCAACTCCACTCCCGGCTGATAACGCTCCTGCCTGCTATTCTCTGAGGAGCCGGCTGCTGGAAGTCTGCTCGGAACCTCATCCCCTTGGTGCTCCTGATGCGGGCGATCCTCCGACTGCTCGGCGCCAACCACAACATGCTACCCACCGTGAGAGAGCAGGACGCGGGCTGCTCTAGTCAGGACTTATCGTCTATCATACTGATTGACGAAACCAAGAGTGAGCAGAAAAAATAAACATGAACAGAGGCTGCAGTGTATGGGCCAGTCAGCTGGGAGTTTTAGTATTTGGCCTTGGTGATCCTACTCTCATGGTAGGTTATCTTTTCCTTGTGCTATCATTTATCATAACTTTGAGGGCCAGGGAGAGAAACAAACCTACAATTTTTCTATTGGTTACATTCATTAGACTGCCTTTTTCCCCCGCTTCACACTCCTTCCTTTGCCCCCCATAATAATCCCATCCCCTCAAGAGTATTCCCTAAAGATTGGTGAAATTAAATCTAAATACAGTTCTCCCCTTTTACTCCTATTCCAGCATAGATCATTGCAAGTAATTAACCTTTGTTATTCCATCAAATCTAGAATGTGAACCTGCATGTTAATTTACTTAAGTCCGACCCAATAATAAATCTGTTCCTATAGCAGCTAAACTCAGTGAAGATCCTGGATGTTGTTCAGTTATTTGGATTCCTAACATCTTCCTAAATAATGGCACTTGACTTTTTTCAGGCACAAACCATGTTTTGTATTGGTCTTGACAGCCACTATAAAGTACTCCCCCAAGTGTCAGTAACAAAGATGATTTGTATGTGGCTTGCAGTCTTCCAGTGTTCTAATAGCTTTCTCATTCCAACCCAGAAACATGGAACACAGGGCAGCTGGTTAAAGCTGATACAAGCATTTCTTCTCTCAGCAGGCTATTCTTGCATAACCATTTATTTTGCAGAGTTTTAAAGTGCCTGAAGGATTTAATTATGTACATAGACAACCCCTATAAACTCTATTCTAGGGTTTTTATTGACTTTTGTGCTGGGCAGCTCTTAGGCATTTCAATTAAGTGTTTTTATAAGAAAAACTACAATATTGTAAAAAAAAAAAAATTCTTTATAGATACTTCCAAACAGTTTTTCCCCTCTGATTGAATAAACTCTATTTAATTGACAAAAAAAAAATCCAGGTTAATTCAAGGGTTAGTTATTCCACTTTGGAAAAATAGAGTTTGAGTCCCACACAGGTCCGAGAGAATGGACCTGCCAATATCAGTGAAGGAACTAGGGCAGAGGGAGGGGGACAAGATTACTTTGCAACATCCTCCAAAAAGTCACAAGGCTACCTGTTACTGAGAGGTTTACTTCAAACTCATAAGGTAAAAACCTAAATGCAAAATTTTACATGTGCCACTTAACAAGTGCAGAATAATAAATTACCAAATTCATTTGGAGCACCCGCCTAACAGGTCTAACCCTCAAAAGTCTCCAGGAGACCCCAAAGCCGCCTTTGTCTGCCTTCTTCAATTGCAGGGCTCAAGTATTTACAAGGCTTCTGCAAACCTGCCTTCATTATGATGTGGGATATTTCAGTCCCAGCAGGTGGCCAACAGGAGACCAGACCTGCCCGTGAAATATGTAATACTTTTTCATATACTTTAACCAGAAATGTGCCCCTCCACAACTCTCCTAACTGTTCTAATTTCCCTTTCTCCTCTTAATCTCCTCAGCAAGCCATGAGCTTGCATTAAAATCTACCTAAAACATTTCACCCACAGGCAATGTAATTCTGAAACAAGCAACCAACATTTCACAGCTCTGGAGTAATAGATTAATTTGAACCTAATGTTGCCGTCGTTTACTGCTCCAAATGTTCTGGTGTAGACATAGCCCCAAGGCATGGTGCTGTGGCATGCACAACTTTGGGAGCCGGAGCTACAGTTGGCTTAACATCTGTACATCACATTTGCCATGTGCCTCATTATCCTGCACCCCACTGTGCCTACCTGTCCCCCTCAGCTTCTCAGCCACAGGCGATCCAATGTTTTTCCCCTCCAACTAAGAATCTTTGTTCTCCTTCTCACTTACTAAATTTTTGTGAGACCTCTGCACCCAAACCGTGGGGATTCAGTCCATGTGAATAGCTCAGGCCCTTCAGATTCTTAATTCTCCATTAGGAAGAGGAAAATCAGAGCATTAAGTTTCTGACATGCCACTGCATAAATTGTGCCATTTGCAGGATCTACTAAAGTCTGTGACCAAACATGGGAGCATGTAATAAAGCATGGCGTTGTTGGTTTTGACTTTAACAAGTTTAGTCGGTTTCAATTATCTGTAAGCAAAAAAAAAAAAAAAAAAAAAAAGAGTAACTTCCAATTCCAGATTTAAGAGGACCAGAAAACACACACACACACACACAGAAAGAAAAGACTGTCACGTCAAAAATTAAAAGCAAGGGTCTTAAGGTATTTAAGAAGTTAATATTTCAAAGCCTATTGCCACGGACAGTTGATGTATACACACATACACACAGACCCAAAAACAAGGCTTTAAAAATATATGTAGTAACCAGGTCAAACAGCTGCTTAAATTTTAATCCTGCTTAAACAATAAAAAAATCTTATGACTCCTTTATTGGTTTTCCATTGGAAGCGTTTGGGACACCCATTTAACAAGAGACAGAATAAAGATTTAGTCCCACCAAAACTAATTAAAATTTGCAAAATTGAAATAGTATCTGTTGCTATTATTATAAAGTATAGGTATTATTATCAATAACAGCATCTATAATGAAACACGTAGAAAGCAACAGAATAGCCACACTAGGGTTTGAATGTAGAAAAACCACCATCCTTGCCACAAGGGAGAAGAAAAGACTCAAACCAGACGAGTTAGCCTAAGAGACCAAAGCTATGAAAAAAGAAATTTTAAAACATTATCTACATATTGCATTTGACAAGCTAGATTTAGACAGTAGTCAACCCATATGAAAGGTGGTTTAATAATCTTCAATTATTTACTAGTGTGATAAGAAAATAATTTACTGTGGGTAATAGGAAATTAATTACTTTAATGATCATTCTCATAGAATTAATAATTTATAAGACAAATCAGATTCAAACAATTCCTATAACACATCACTCAGATTTTTAATCCCCAGAAGAGAAAAAAAATTGAGGTTATGGAAGAGAATTTTTCAAATGCCTTCCCCAAGTAGGAGTATGCTTTGCTCTAGAAACTGTATTGGATTTCCACACTTCCCCACATAATCCTCAAAATCTACACAGTACAGAGCATTGAGTCTTGTACATTTCATTATATGCTTGAATTAATTTATCCTATATGGAATTTGTTACCTTTACAATAAAAAAGTCGCTATTCATTATTTAGAGTGGACAGATGGAACATGTTCAACTTAAGACATCAATAAGAAGAGAGGGAAAAACTTATAATCCATGTGGCGCAGCCTTCTCCATCTGGTACTTCCCCACTTGTCTGCCAAGACCTTTTTTTCCCCCTGAAATAAAAGTAAGCATTCCTTTTTGGAATTAATGGGAATTCTTAGATACTAACCCTGAGCGTGATTTATAGATAATAAGCAAGCATACGATTAAAATATGATATTTTCCAAGGTAATCCATATCATAAAGGAAAGTTCTGAGTCTAACTAACAACAACAATAACACAACAACAACAAAGAATGATTTCTCTAAAAGCACCATCAGATCAACAAAATAGCTTTTGCTTTGATAAATCATGAAGGCTATTGAACAAGTTATTCCAACTTCTGGAAAAACACATTGTAAGCTACATAAAGACAGAATTGGGTGGTCAGGAGGCTGGCAGTCTCAGGCTGAAAAGCTATGTTTGCATATCTCTCCTGCAGATGATGCCTGATTGGAAGACAAGAGGCTCCATGGATAGGTATGTCCCAAGCCACAGCTGTCATGGGGTCACTTTCCTAAAAGGCAGCACACCAGCCTGTCACTCTTTGACATATATTAAATCCTATCCTATCCCTATGAAAGTTACATAAATAATCCTATTAACTGAAACAAGGCATATACACTTTTCATGTGTTTACCTCTCCTCCAACCTGTTTGCTTCATATTTCTTCTCTTTGCATTGAGCAGTCTCATTCTATGAAAGACAGAGGGCCAATTCTCTGTTTATGAGTGTGCTAGCTACAGCCCTATGCATATTATTAGGCAAAACATCCCCATTTCTCAGGTGATAGCCTACCATTTAAAAAGATTCTCATGTAGAAAAAAAAAAAAAGTGCTCTCTAGCCAATTCTTGTATTTGGGAGTTAACAGATACCTTAATGTAACAGTGTAACATGTTTTAAGTTTAGGCCTTAAAATGATTTCTAAAAATTATAGCAATTTAGACAATCGCCCACGACCCCTAAAACGTGGACTGAAATGTGATGGATATTCTACAGTACTTTGGACAAAGAGACATTTAAAAAAGTAAATAAAACCTACTGATATACATTTAACTGAATCTCTGGACACTAATCTAAAACAAAACATGCTTTTCTCTAAAACATTTTGTGAAAAAAGTGGTGGAATTCGATTAAACTGGAGCCACTCAATTCCTTCTGTAAAATGGGAATTTTTATAATGATACTTCAGACATAGAATCATCATAAAGATTAAATAATATGTGTAAGAGCTTAATATAGTACCTGGTATGAATAAAATTAGTATATTAGCCTTATTTTTTATTGTGTGTGTATTCAGAATTTTTAACAAGTGTTAAGCCATATGACATTACTAAAATCACATTAGGAATCATCTGTGAAAATTGTCCCAAACAAATTAATCTGAATTTACAGGAGTAATCATCACATGTAGCCAAAATTAGGAAGGTCTGATGAAGATGTGGTAATTCAGAAGATTGGTGACCCCTAAATGATTTGCTTTGGCTACTTCCTGTGTCCTCTTCACACATAGCAATGCCTAGCTTGGTGATTAGCATATAGCAGACATGGAATTATCTAATAAAATAGAAAGTTGCTAAATCTACCTCTCAATTTGCACTGCATAAAATCTTGGTCTTGGAATAAAGCTTGTACACCTGGTGTAACATGTTTCAGGATGAATTTCTAGGCATTGTTCTGGGAATACTCTTGTGTTTCATGTCTATTTGGTATCTCTCCAGTTGTCTCTTCTTTCTGTTGTTTAAACCACCCAGTCTGTGGTACTGTGATGGTAACCCTAACAAACTAATACAAGTACGTTTATCACCCTATCCACTGGCTCATCCATGGCGGGGGGTGGGGGGGCACATGTTCCTCCCATTGTCCAAATGCCCTACCTCTCAACAAAGTCTGCAGTGTCTGAAAGTGCACAAAACTAAGATTTCTTAGGCTAGGGGCCATCTAACTCATCCTGTCTACCCAACACCTACTGTGTACCTGGCACAATTGCTGAATGAATGAGTGAATGAATTAACAACTGAACCCCTAAGTGGTTACCAAGTCAAATGAATGAAATCTAGGTGCCTATAAAAAGTGAAAGAGAAACTACCATAACAGAACCATTTCTGACTGGATCAAAATCAACCCTACACCTGACATGTGGTGCCACCGACTTGCGCTACCGATGAGTAAGCAGACAGATGTAAACATTCAAAGAAAAGGACATAGCACACAATTCTGTGATGTCTGGACTACCATGAGCAATTCAATCAACAAAACCTACAGATATTCTTTACTTAAGATCTGCAAAACTTCTACGGCACCCTGCCCAAGGCAGAGAGGTATGCTCACTCTAATTCAGGCCAATGTGTGTCTTTTCTACTGTAAGGGCTGTAAAAATGTTACTGAGATTTGAAAATCTGGCCTGATATGGCAACCAGCTTCTAAAAACTTTGATCCTAAAAAATCTGTTTTTAAATAAAGTTATGTGGTAATAAAATGTAAAAGAGTCTGGATTGCATTGATACAGATTTACGGAACAGTTGATAAGCAATAACATTTTGGGCACAGTGACTTAGAACATAAGTTTAAAGCCAACCAGAGCCTTCGATGCCACCCCAATATTATGGGCATTTTATATCACTCATTCATGGCACAAAAAGCCAGAAGGTGGCCCTCAGGGATTAGTGGTAATGAAACAAGGGAATTAAGGTGAACCAACCAATTTAAGCTTCACTCTCTCCCTTTCTGTAATTGAATGGAAGCGAGGTTACAGAGCCTGTTTCAGAGTTTATTTTTAAAATACAATAAAACGGTGTGAGCAGACATCTTATTTTTATTGGTACTTACATTCTGCATATGATTAAGCACAAACTTGCCAAGAATTAACCACTCCACCAACCCAACGGCTCTGTTATCAAACTCGCAGGAGCCAGGAGTGTTTCGAAGGGAAATGGGGGCGGCTGACCTGAAGCCCACTCCCTTGGGTCAATGCATGCTGGGAGGGGAAATGAGCTACAGAGCAGACAATTTTCAGCTTCAGTGGTTTTACTTTCTTTACCAGGCCTCACGAAAACACACTGACAAAACAAAGGACACAAAATTAATGACCCATGCATTCTGTCAATTGACTCTTAGTAGCAGTGGCCAGTTCACCTTAATTTTTTTGCGCACATTGAACATGTAGCCCAAGGCATTGGTTAAGGTTCACTTAAGAATTCTTCAAAGGCATCACTTGGTTTTCATTAATTTGTTAACTGTAACTTCTCTTTTCTGCTAAGAAACCCACAGACCAAGTGAAGGCCTTTATACAAAAGGCAAATATTTGACCAACCAGCCCTTCTTTTGCCTCCAGAGTAATCATTTCTCAATCCTGACTCTTAAAGCAAATTCTATCCATTGGATTTTTCTAAAACTTAAATTCTATTTAAAATTTCTCAATTGTCTAAGAAATCCAAGGGTCAACTCTCAGCTATTGTAGAACGGTATATAACATTGTAGCTTATTATTTCTGTGAGTAATTATTTCCTAATTATTCCTGCGGTCCTTAACCAATGATTATCGGTGAAATCTAATTTGAGTATGCAAGAAATACAGTCAACTAAGTAGAAAGCAAGAAGAATTCAAAAGGATGTGTCAGTGGAACTTAGTCCCCTATCTCTGTCCGGAGTAGACCAGTTTTAAGCTCCTGGTAACACTCTGCACTGAAATTTTCTTTCACCTACTGGCCCACCATGGATATTTTAATTTTAGAGTACGTTTTTCTATTTTCTTAAAAGTTACAAAGAAGGTTCATCTCTATGAGTATATGTTTTCATAAAACTGTTAAAAAGTTTAACCAGTTTTCCAAGAATATGTAAGAAATACTTAGGCACCAATGGTAGGGTCTGAGTTCTCGTTATCAAATTTAAAACTAGAATATAGAATGAGACAACGGTTGCTTTCAAGCCTCACAGGAAGTCAGTAGTTTTGACACTTCTCTTCATAATATATATCTGTATATATTTCTATCAAGACAGCTCTAAGTGTGAAGGAGTCTACCATGAGGCCATTTGGTAGTTTTTAGCAAAGGAAATGGATCCCATGAAGCAAATGTACCATTCTGCTCTACGAGCTTCTCAGACAGTTATAAAATATGATAGCAATGCTTGGTTGGCACAACTTTACGTTAGTTGCATCTGTCAGCATTTCCATTACAAACCCTTGCTTTTCAAGGTTTTATAATTCAGCTGTGAAAAGTTGCTTTAGAAAGAAAGTTGGCAAGGCAGTCTTAGCCAGGGAGTTTATCAAATTGAACAAATCTTTGTTTAGCTATCTTTCAGTTCTGCGAGCCAAGGTCTACTCCCAGTTAGACATGCCAAACTTCCAATGACTTCAATGCCAGAGAGAGGTTTTTTCTCTCTTTAAATTCACTCCACAAGAGCTTCTCTCATTCTTGTTTCAGAAGCCGCCAGGATCCAGCTCATATCCTGTGTAACCCAGTGGGAGAGGAGCCACATCATATGTAACCCTGTAGGACATATGAATTGAGTCGTGGCCAAGTGTCTCCAGCATGAAATGTGGACAGCACTACAGAAAGACTTGGAACTTTTGAATATGTGTATAATTAAAATATAGGCATATCCTACTACTGCTTGCAAAGTAAAGTGGTGCTCCCTTATTAAAAGTCCTGTTGGCTGTGGGAGCATAAATACATGTTTCAGGGGAGGTCTAACTACTCGGAATAGGAACTTACTGCTAAATTGTCCTTACAGAAACAGACTGGGGAGGGGAAAGACAACCCAAACTGTGTGTATCATTCATTGTATGCCTCTTGTACAGCTCTTCATACACATTTCTTTTGGTTGAGATCGTGCTACTGGAAATTCACATGAACCTGTTCCTGGTCAGAAGTGGGTGTACGGTAGTGTTAATCAAACATAAAATTACACTATTTATAAACATATAAGAAATGTAGAAAAGATAGGTCTGGACAAGATCGTAAAATAGTTCATTTTAAAAGACTACTGAAATGTTTTGTAAAATATTTATCTGTGCAAGTAACGACTTTCACCTAAAGTTATTTATTTAAATATAGTAGCCTAGATAACATTGACAATAAGAATACACATCAGACAGAAATTGTTCACAAGGTGAACTTTAGTTTGAGAGGGGAGAGATGCTACACATGTAGATAACCATAATAAATGATCTAAATACTAGGCATCAGAAGAGAAAAACAGAAAAGGTGTTTTGGAACATTGGAAAGTGGAGATTTGGGGGATATGGCCAAGTACATATTAATAGAAATTAGTCTGTACTATAATATAGCAAAATATTTCAATATAGTAACATTCAAATATTTAAATTTTATATAAAACAAGTATGGCATTTATCATTATAATGTATATCTTTATAAATACTTAATTTGTATATTTAAAGATAACATCCACCGAATTAGTAATACAGTCACCTCTCAAACTAATTTCTTCCTTAAAAAGACCACCTTTAGATGTATCATCACAAGAAATCTGTTAACAAAGTTTAGATCTACACATTTACACCATCAAGGCAGCTGGTGTGCAGAGGCCCTAGAAGATAGAAGAGACCATGTGGCAAATTCAGGTGTCATTAACAGTTTTAGAAATCCAGTCTGCATCAAAAGGTTTTTGTAGACAGCAGGCTAGCAGATGGCTAACACCAGGTATGGTTTGGGTTTGTTCAATTTCTTCATCTATTCTCAAACTTTGGATTTGGCAAAACCAAAACCATATTTTGCCAAGTACTTTCTCCCTTAATTTTTAAGCCCATGTGCATTTTCAGTGAAATTTAATCCATATGTTTCTTATTTTTTACACTTAACTCATCAAATATTTTTCTGTAAGAGCCATTTGACATTCAAAAGCTTTGTCTTTCTTAAAACTAGAGGTTTTTTAGCTTTTTTTTTAAACTAGGGGTTTTTAGCATTTCCCCCCCAAAATAGGAAGTTGTATTCTATTCTGCCAAGCATAAATGAATATGAATATGAGCACAATATGTTAATCGAATGTCAAAAGGTTTGGATTTGGTTGGAAATTGCAACGTCACAAAAGTGCCCACAATTTAAAATATATGTGTGTGTGTATGTGTGCACATGCACGCACACCTTTGTGAGTCCTTCTACATCTAGACAGTGACTGACAGAATTTGAATTTGACATAATGAACTACTAAAGCTGACCGATGAGAGGGGCAAGAAACATCTCTGCAGCATGTCACAAAAGGAATTCTCAACCAGTCCAAGCACTGTTGCTTCATTTCTTCTTGAGTTATTAGATTTCATTTTCTAAAAATTGTTTAGAACACACACCAGTATGAAATATGGTAATCATCAGGACCTTAAAGTTACATATTTTCACTGCAGGAAAACATGTAATTATATATTATTTAATAAAATGTTATTGCTTATGGAACACGTAGGTATACATATTTCATACTGTTTTCTGAATTTACATATTTGTAGAACGTTTTTTTCCCAGACAAAAGGAAAAGCAGAGATAATTCTTAAAACACTTTAATGCAAACATATAAAGTCAACATAAATGCATATAGAAAAGGAACCCTAACAAAGAAGAAATCAAACCGCATACCCTAATCACACTTTATACTTCTTTGTCCCCAACCATATTTAACACAGCTAGGTTCTTGGTAGGTACTCAGTACATTCTTAATAGGTTAAGTTTAATTGAATAGTGATAAGTGAAAGTGATAAGTTGTATTGTGATGATCCAAAGAATAATGATATAATTTCTATAAAATATTTAATAATTTCTTGTCAAAACAATTTGTGTAAGTTATTCATCATAATAATCAAGTGATGGCTTTCTCTATTAATAAAATTCTCTCTTCAGAATTCCCATGGCCATTTAGGTAGAACTTAAGCAGATTATTTTTGGGGAGGGGAAAATGATAATCTTGGAGTGAACATCTGTAACCAACTGGAAGATATTGTTGGGAAGCAAAATAAAGGCTGAGATATATAGTATAGGATGTCATCTATCATAACCCAAATACCTTTCTAGGAATGTGTCATCCATGGACTTGAACTTTAAACCTAGGAACTGACTTCTCGTTTTTGATCTAGCCCCACTGCCTGAGATTCTCAAGCCAAGAGATGTTCTAAGAGTCTCTTCTACCTGATTCTACAGATATTAATTTATTCATTTAACAAATGCTAGTAAGCACCTACTTGGTTCCAGGCACTCTTCATGATAAAAGTTCTTGCCTACTTGATGCTTACATTCTAGTGGCTTCACGATCTTAACAACCTGTTCTCTCAGGAACAAAATGTTTTTTGCATATTTCACTTTTTTTATATTAAGAAAACACAGTGAACAACACTTTCCTGAGCTTTCATGTAAAATATGTGATGTTGTTCATGACAAGTTCTGTTCTCGACTGACATGATAGTATTGTTCTCAGAAAACACCTCCCACGAAGTATAAAAAAGGAAGGAGATATCTACTGGGTATCACAATGAAAATGGGAAAAAAATTGGAAAAGCTCCAGAAGACTTAGAATGTTCTAGGGCAAGGAAAACAACTGGAAGTTGACACAGAAGAACTGATGGTGGTGCAGGAGGGCAGAATGACAGATCTAGATGGAGTCTTGGGAGTTCATCAGGTCAGCAGTGGCAAAACCAGAACCCCTGAGTGTCCATCTCCCCTCACAAGGCATGGCTGGCCTTGCTGCTCGCAGGCCATGGAGCCAGACCACAACTTTTGGAATATTCCAAAGGATCAGAGATCTACCAACAGAAAGGATACCTAAAAGCTGAAACCCATTTGACTTCCCTGAAAATCCACTTCTTCCAGTTTTAGCTAACTTGCTCAGAATCACACAGCTACTATTTCTTCATATTACTTATGATGGTTTTCCTAATTGACAGAGAAGCAAACGGCATACATTGGAAGAGAAAAGAAATCACCAAGGACACAAAACCACAGCGTCTCGCTTAACTAACACACCAGTCTTGTGAATGGAGTAGTATCACACTTTTTAAAATTAAAATGCAGTGCAGTCCTTTCTGGTCACTTACTAGGCAAAAACAAACTTTTCTCTGTGCTTGTATTGCCTCTCCCAGACACTAGGTATGGAGAACTTCTCAAGGAGGGGATTAGATTATTAGATTATTGAACTAAACACAATGCTGTAGCTCAGAAGAAGTTTCATTGATCAGCCTCTTTACTTTTTATGTTTGCTCCTGAGATATATAAGCTATATAAGCTTGGTCTCCTTGGAAGTTAGGATGCTATTTCAGAAGCTCAGAATAATCTGGTCTTAATTCATTATGGCAGCACAGACTTTAGTGGTCAAGTTCATTGCAATCATCTAGTGTTTGCGTCAAAATCTTGCGCTGTTATGACAACCATTTTCAAGTCCTGACTTCTGTATTGTGGCTTCAACATGATAAATTCCCACTTTCAGAAGACATCCAGCTGGTGAGGCTATTTCATCTGCCAAGATGATGTTCCACAATTTCCACATCTGCTTCAGTAACTCTGTCACAGTCTCATTACTAATTTTTTTCTCCATTTCTTTGAGAACTGGAATAATTTTGTTCTCCTGGAGCAGGCCAGAAGTATATACCCATGATAGCTTTTATTTATGAGTGGTTTCAATTTATAGATGAGATGTGTTTGTATCTTATGTTCAGAATATGCTCTCTCCTGACTTTCTCAACGATTTGACTTTATGACAAAATTCAGGTGATCTCAAAAAAAAAAAAAAAAAAGAATCCAAAGATATTTAACCCATTTAAATATTCCCTAGTTTTTCTAGAATTCTGTCAGAAAATTCTTCAAAAATACTTAGCCTCATCCAGTTTCAAATCAAACCAATATAAATAATGGGTAGAATTACTAACCTGCAGGGAATGTCATCCTAAATTTCCTGGCCCTGACTATGTAACCATAAGCATGACTGGTGTATTTACTGGAGGCAGTATATACTGTATAATGTTCCCTGAAAACTCATGTAACTAATGCAATATGATAACCACTAGGGTGCTACTGTGACGTAAAGGATATATTACAATTTTATCCAATTCAAACAAGAAAAAAAAATAGTTGACTTTAATGGCCCTGCCCTCTAAACAAATACATTGCCTGTTCTACTGAACAAGGTTATATATAAGTTATCATGAAATAAAAAGAGTCCTATAGCATACACATTGCAGCACCAAGATGTGATTTCACTCTTTGATCAATTATTTCTATTAGTCATTTAGAAGATTAAGTGTCATGAAGGCCATGACTTTTATTGAGAGAACATAAGGGGAAAATAAGCAGATTCAATAGCACAGATCGCAAGTTGGCAGAAGATGGAGCTAGTCTAAGGGATGACACTTTTCCATGGAAGGAGATGTTGGATGTTGGTATCAAAGTGTTTTAAGCTGGATCCAGCAGATATGCTCAGTCATCGGCAGGGGATGATTGGCAGGGGATCAGAAAGGAGACTTCTGAACCACAGGACAGGAAAGATGGAAAAGAGGGTCCAGACTCCCTGCTCGTACCTTCTCATACCCTCATCTCAGTGAAGTTTACAGATGTGGAAACTGAGGCCAAGAACCATGATTTGCCAGGGTCCCAGCCCTAGCAGAGCCAGTATAGAGCCATCTCCTAATGTCCCAGTTGCCAAGATGCTGACTGTCCTAAAATAAGTCCTAAGGTAGCGAGAGCTGGAGCTGAGCAAACAAGAGACAGCTTCACGGGAGGCTGTGGAGTTTAACCACGAAGATAACAGATGTAAAAAGAATGACTCATAAGTGGTCCAAAAATGAGAATTTATTTGATTTTTTAAAAATCTTATAGTTGGTTTAAACTAATTCAATGAAAATGATATCAGGAAGGAAGGAAGAAGGAAAAGAAGGAAAGGAGGGAGGGAGAGAGGGAGGGAGGAAGGAAGAAAGGGAGGGAAGGAGGGAGGGAGGGAAAGAAAGGAAAGAAAGAGAGAAAGAAAGGGAGGGAAGGAGGAAGAGAGGGAAAGAGGGAGAGAAAGGGAGAGAGAGAGAGAGAGAGAGAAAGAAAAGAAAGAAAGAAAGAGAGAGAGAGAAAGAAAGAAAGAAAGAGAGGAGCAAAGCCAGAGAAATATAAATAGCTGGTGTAAATGTACCTGGCCTTCAGCTAAGGCTACAATATACATTATAAACACCATAGAGTGTCAAGAGCATTTTAAGAAATTGGTCATCCCTTTCCACTTTGTGAGTAATACTTGGGAATGGAATAAAAAAATAATAATGGCCTCTAGGGAATGTTTAAGAATGAGGTAATTTGCATGTTTCTTCCAGAAAACATTAAGTATATCCTTCTCCTCTGCCAGGATAATTTTGAATTTCTGGCATCAAAGTTGAAATTCTCTACCAAAGTTGATCAATCTCCTGTTACCACTCTATATTTATGTTGGTGTAATAGTCGATTCTATGTAGCATTAGACCGGGGCTAGGAAGCTATTTACTCTTCAGGTTTTTATTCAAAGCCTCATTGAGGAAAATCCCAAAACGCTGTATAAACTAATTTTTGCACAATTTTTTTATTCTAATTCTTCCGATTTCAGGGACATGGCAGTTCAGCCAAGGAGGGTGAAATGATTACTTCCCCAGAGAAAGACCCTGGATAATTATATTTATTCCCTTCTCTCTTCCCTTTTTTCCCTTCTATCACACAATATTTTGGTCTTTTCTCAATCAAGTAAAACCAGAGAGCTGTGGAGAAGCTGCCTGAATTGTGCAGATAACTGCTTCTACTTCTTTAGAGATATGACCTGTATATTGTATTTTTCTTTGAAGACTTAATTGGCTTTGTTAAACAATTCATGAATTAGGCAGCATCTCATCTAGCAATTAGAGGGGAGCTCCCTATCTATTTTATTTTGATACACACGTACCTTCTTATCTTATTTCACAAGAAGGCTCCTATCATGTGTAAGCTGTGGTAATGTATTAAAAGGGAAAAGTAGATTTCAGAAAACTCATGACAAACCTGTCATAGAAAGATCTTAAAAACCAGGATGTAGAGCTAGAAGGGACTTCAGAGTTTATTATAATCACACTTTTTTTTTTTCACTTTCGAAACTGAAGCCCAAGGAAGTGGGGCAACTTGCCCAGGTCATAGGTTATTTTTAATTGCTCATTTTAAAAAAAAAAAAAGATAAATCCATTGGTCTCTCCACTGTAGTTCTCCTAAATTCTGCTGAGTCAGTTGCCATATTAAACCATGAATTAACATCACTTGCTCCAACCCCTTCACCAAATCCTTCTTGGATCCCTTCTCTGAACTTTGTGCTTCTAAGTTTGTTGTTGCTTTGAGTATTTTTGTTTGTTTGTTTCTTCCTTTCTTTCTTTAAATGTTTGTTGTCATTTTGATTAGGTTCCGCTTGCTCACCTTTCAGATAGTACTTACCTCAGGAATTATGTCTAGCCACTCTGAGAACACCCATACCAATGACCTATAAATAGGGGGTGATCAATATGTGCCAGGCAAAGCCACTAAATCAAAATTTTGTCACAAAGAATTTAAGCACCTCCGCTGCCCTAAATAATTCCCAAACTCACCTAAGTTTAAGAATATCAACTACTGTCTGTATTCACTGAAAAGTGCCTTCACATTGTATTCACATTTAATCTCATTTAATACTTAAAATAACCCCAATAAAGTGGCTAGTTTAGCGTTCCAGTTTTACAGGTAAGCCTGAGGCCACACAGAACACTGACAAGGTACAGTCTAGGGCTTGGGATCCTGAATCTCAGGCGGTTTCTTCTCACCCATGGGCAGAGAGAACTCTTCCAGTTGAACTACTAGGCTACTATGGCCAACCCCGTTCTCTCTCAAGGTCTGCCTTAATGGGTTGTGTCATATTTAACAGGCAGCACTATGGGGTCAAGGGAGCCAAGACACAAGCCAAGACAAGAGGGAAAAGCATCCTACACTTTTTGATTTTGTTTTCTTAACTCCTCCTGGCTGCGTTCTCTTAGAGAAACAATTCAGGTTGTCCTCCTATTGCTTTTCAACCCTCTATGGTTCACTTTCTTTTTCCCACATATTTTAAGGTTCTGGCTCAAATCTTATGTTACTCACTATATCTAGCTTCAGATCAGTCCTATGAACATCACTTAATGCTACGTGTAGAGTTTTGGGTTCTGTTGTGGTCATTTTTTTTTTTTCTTTTCTTTCCCTCAAAATACCTTCTACATTTCAAAGAAGAGCCTCCTGGAGTCCAGGGCATATGGACTCAAAGTATTCAACAAGGAAAATGTTCACTAAAAACAGAGCAATGTATTGGGCCAAGTGTACAACGTCTGGAGCCTGACTCTGTGTGTTCAAATCTAAACTTCGTAGCTCACTAATTGTGTTACCTTGGTCATATTATTTAACTTCTTTGTGCCTCAGTGTTCCCCTCTGTCAAATGCGTTCTTATGAGAGTTTAATGAGTTCGTGCATATAAAGTGCTTAGCATAGTGACTGACACAAGGCAACTCTTTATATGTTACCAGCTAACTGATAGTAAGTACAAAATGGGGAAATGTTCATTCATCTCTAATTTTAATTTTTTACTAGTTGGTATTTAATAGGTTTGTGTCCCTTTATTTTTAGATGACATTAGATTCCCTAACACTTGGTCCAGTAAACATTCCATCTATATTGGTTCCTCAACTCGCTAAACTTACTCATTGCATTCTGAAATCTGCTTTTAAAAAGAATATATCCAGTGCTGGGAGTTCTAAAGAACTCACATTGGAACTCACAAATAAAACTCATCTGTTGTGATATGTTCATTTTCATTAAAAAGACATCAGTCTGCTCTGTGCTTCCATTAGAAATAGAACTTAATCTCTGACAGGCGTTTCTCATTTTCCACTTATTCTCTAGGGAGTATACATTGGCATGCTGGCAATGATTTTTTTTGGCTCTGCGCTGTGGTTGCAAATGGTGTCATTGTTCTTGGTTAAATCTGCGAAAAGTAAGCCTATCCCTCTCATTTTTTGGCTTCACGCTAAAGTAGACTTCATGGCAAAGAACTATATGAGTTTATCAGTCTCTATTCACTGCCCATATTCCAACATGATCAAAGTCTACTAAAATAGCTATATACTGAGCTTGTTTTTCCCCCTTTTTGGTTTCTGCACTTGTCAAGAATGATAATATATGTTGAAACAAAATCTAGATTTTTCTATTTGTTGGTCAATAGAGGGTAGCTGAGAGAAACAAGATAAGATTAAAAAGTTATTCTTAAATTTCCTTGCAGGCAGAGGAAGTAGGTTTAATTATTACTTGTTAATGAGTATTGTTACTGAATATTTTAAACTACTTAGTCATAGTTAGGACAGATTTTTAACAAATCATTAGTGAAAAGATGGCATGTACTGTGTGTCAGAATTCAGCATATAGATAGGCAACTAGTTCTAATGACTCCAAAGATGTGATACAAGAACAATGATTACATTCCATAATCATAGACTACTTTTTCCATAGTTAGTTCATTCCCTTGGGGATCCTAGTCACACAATAAGTTTTCCTTTCAAGTTGTCCTTTTACAAACAATATAAACATGAACAGCCTCTGTCTGAAATATTAGTTCCTAAATAAAAGTTAAATAAATGTAACTTTATTGTAAGAGACAAAGAGATATTCTAGAAGACAAAAAATTCAGCTTTATTAACATCTAAGATATATAAATTTAGATCAGAATTATTACCTTGGCTCTTATTCAGTAACAGATTTCATATGCATGGAGCACTGTGTTTACTGACTAATAGTGCACCATGTCAAATTATTGATGTAAGATATTCAAAGTTCTGTGTAGCTTAGCTGCAGTCAGTTTTCTCCTCAACAGTTTTTTAAAAACTTGAAAAAGAGGATATATCAGTGTAGACAGCCTGTGGTTCTAACCACTGACTGGATAGCGCCCACCTTTCTGGTTTTATCTTTGCAAAAAAAGCAGCACAGAAGGACCATTTACTTTCTAAATACTAGCTCCACACTCCATCTTTGACTGTAAAGAGACAATCTTAATAGAACCTATTACCTCTGGTTTTATGGGGAAAAGGAACAAGCATACTGGCTGAGTCCTTGATAAGTTGTTATTTGTTCATCAGATATCTGTGGCATGTCCCTATCTTGTGCCAGGCCCTGATCTAGGTGCTTGGGTAAGTCAGTGAACAGATCAGATGAAAAACACGCTGTTCTCTAGGAGCTTCCATTCTAACCAGAAATAGCAACGGTCCAAAAGTTTAAAAATAATTAAGTCTTTGCTGCTGACCAAGGGCATTTAGTAATAACAATACACTTTTATTTCATAGCATAGCACATACTTTGCTATTTGTTACAATAGGACAACAGGCCTTTGTGACTGAAGTACCCTTTTTGACCAAACCCCTAGTCAAATGCTTCCTCCAGGAAGCCCTCTCTGATGTACCATGCAAAGCAATTTTGTTGCACAAGATGTTTCTCAGATATCCAGGAAAAATTTTCTCATCCCATAGTAATTCCTGTATTTAATCCCCTCACTTCCCAGTTCTGCTTGCCCTGAGCTAGGGCCATAAGACTGAGCTTGACAGATGAGATATAAACCAAGATGATGGTAACTTCCGTCAGGCACATTAGAGTCCACGATTACTCTTCATCTCTCTCTTCCTCTCCCAGGATAACTTTAGAAACCTTGTGTCACTTGGGGGGCTTAGGGGGTAGGAAAGGAATGAATGAAACAAGATGGGGTCGGGAGGGAGACAAACCATAAGAGACTCTTAATCTCGCAAAACAAACTGAGGGTTGCCGGAGGGGACAGGGGTCGGGAGACGGTGGTTGGGTTATGGACACTGGGGAGGGTATGTGCTATGGTGAATGCCGTGAAGTGTGTAAACCTGGAGTTCACAGACCTGTACTCCTGGGGCTAATAATACATTATATGTTAATAAAAAACAATTAAAAAAAAAAAGAAAGAAACCTTGTGTTGCAATGGGAGCATCACAAGAAAACCAGGGTCTGCAAACCTGTGTCTGGACCCGCCCCTCTCCTGCCCACCCATCAGCACAAAACACAGATTGAGCAAGACTATACTATTGCTATGGTGAGTCATGAGATTAAGGGATAGATCTGTTCAGGGAACGGACATTAATTATTGTGACTAATGCAGTGACAGAATAAAATGAATTTATTTTAGTTTTGCCCCAAAGAGGCACATCTTTTATACTGGAGACCAGGAGTGACATTATGGATGCCTGAGGTTGCTACCATCTCAGGGCCGGGGACAGAACTGAGGACAATCACATCTTCACTCCAGTTCGGTTGTCCCTATCCTTAATACTTTTTCCCTAATACTTTTGTCCTGTCTTTTCTCCTGACACAAAATAAGAAAACCCATAAATTTCCCTTAAAGAATAAGTTGGATTTACATTAGCTATAGGTTACTTTTTCTTGAGGTAAAAGGCATTTAGGTTCCTGCCACTGAAAATTGACAGAGCTGGAGCTCCTCTATGTAAATCTCTCTTTAGATAATATACAGAGCACTTTCTTCTCAGCCATGTGTGCACGTGCATGAGCAGTCCGTTTTTAAATATTCTTTGAATAAGATGGTTGAAAGAAAAAGATATGTTAATTCTAGGTCCCAATTAATTTCACCACTGGAATATTAAATAAAATTCCAAGTTTGTTGTCTTAAAGAGAAGTTAAGACTATCAAAGATTAATAAAGATTATTTATAATAGCTAAAAACAAGGACCCATTTGCTTGCATAATAATACCTTCCCCCTGTTTTAGCAGGAAGGAACTGGAGAAATGGGGGGGATATGGGTCCAAATCCTACCCTTCCAGTGAAAACGTATTATTAAATAAAATTATTTTTGCTTCTTTTTCATATGTCAAATTTCACAACATGTTAGCAGAAGGATAACAAATGAAAATTGATTTTTATTCCATGTGTAAGAAACCAACTATCCCCTCAGCTCAATAAAGTACATGTTGAGATAGGAAAATGAACTATAGTATTAATCAATAGATTAAATAGGAGCATGATCACTCCCACACAGGATAGATTCAGATGTTAGGTATTCTATGGGCAGGATTAATAGCTATGGAATTAAAATCTGAAATCTAAGTAGACTATGCAAAGTGTTCTAATATACTTAATTTCCAAGTCTCTGGGGAAAATGTGAATATAACATGCAATAAAAGAATATAAACATGTGTCCTTTTCTCTCCCATAAATTGGTGCTGCTGTTGTTTTTTTTGGGGGGGGGGGGCTACTGGGAAGCTCAGAGACAGAGTCTATTGTTTCTTAGAGCTCTCTTCAGAATTAAATATACAGCTCTCTCTCATCTCCTTCTCCTCCTTTTATCTCATGCTGGTTGTCTTTGTTCCCCTCCCCCTTTGTACCTGTATTTCTGTTGCAAGTTGCCTTGAGTGCTTTGTGGAAATAATAAAGCTATAAATAAAAAAATAGCTAAAAAATAGCAAAGGATCAGGTACAAATATGATTACATATCTGAGACTATCTAGTGATTTGCAACCATAGAATGTTAGAAGAGAAAGGGTCTTAGAAGCTATCTAATCCAAACCCCTTAAGAAAGCAGACTCAGAGAAGCATCATCTCATCCCCTTTTACTGAGATGTATTTTTGCTTCAAATACGAAATCCAAATCATCACCTACTATATAGGTTTGCTTTATGTGTTTTGTGCAAGTTTTTGAAGCTTTCTATGCAAACAGTGAGTATTTAAACCTAATGTGCTATACAGACCCACTCTCACCCTGCCAACCCACAGCCGTCCTTTCCACAGACGGCTGCTCAGGCAGCTGCCAAAGGAAGATTATTCCCATGGACTCCCGCCAGGAGCCTGGCTGGGGACTGTGCTCAGGGCTAACTGTTGCTTCAAGTAGTTATATTAGTCCAGAGCTAGAATTGTCAGGATCTCTACCAATTAGGATCTACTTAAGCAGCTGCAAAACAAAAAGAAGGTAGAAAAAGCTTGGCTGCCAATATTCTTGATATATAAATCAACACCAATTTGGGGGGGAAGATTTTATTAACCTTATCTTGGGATATGATATATGGTAAATAATGGCATCCCTGAGCTGTTCATTCTAAATCACTGCATCACCGGTAGGATAATTGCTAGGGCTGCTCCTGGCCACATAGGTCATGTTGTGGCTAATATATAGGATCCTCTTCACAGGGCTCTGCACTGATAAGATATGGCAGGCAGGCATGATAGAATCCAGACAGACGGCCATACATGCCATGTGTGCAGACAGAGACGGGCTCCAAAGAAACTCTGTTATTTGAAAATCCATATATTCACAAGATTCTTGCCCCATGGCAAAAAAAAAAAAAATATATATATATATATATATAGAGAGAGAGAGAGAGAGGCAACAACTATCTGGTAAAATACACTTACGAAGCTCTAATATATTACGAATACTAGTATTAATGTTGCTAACATCCATAGGTCCAATTTTCAAAATAGTGAGTGAAGGTTTAGAACTTGACAACAGCAGTAATCACTTGAAGACTCAGGGTGACAAGACATGTCATTAGGTTCTTCTCAAAAAAACAGATCTGAAGTGAAGGGATGTGGGACACCAGAGAGCTGGGAACCCAAAGGCCCTTGGCCAGCCCTGAGTGCAATGAAACACCACCAGGAGAATAAAATGGTAAGTGAATTCGTATCAAGTCCAGTACTTTAGAAAAGGTCTAATGGGAAAGAATGGGTTCTATCCTCATCATTGGCCACATTTTCCAATGCATACCAGGTACAATATCAGATTCTAATTCTCCACAATTCTTTCCCTTCCCTAGGACCTATGGTCCTACAGTACTCAGGGGCTAAGGAGTCAGTAGCACTGAGCTGTAAAGCCATTCTTCACTTAGGAGACACAGTGACATTAATGGATTTTAAGGTGTAGGAGTCCTCCCACATTATTGCTTCTTGATATCTCTAGATGTCTTTGGAGGTCTCGAATCTGTAACCTGCCCAGAACAAACAGTATACAGAGAGTGTGTTAGTTACGAGATAACATGGCTGCCAGTGTGACACTGAAGAGGGCTTTCATTCTGGCAAATCTCTTACTCTAAATAATTATCTTACACTTAAATCAACATAAATAAATTAACTCAACAAAGGAAACAAACTTTAGTTACAAACTCATAGCCACAGCACCATAAATCTCTTAACCAATGAGATATGAGCAAATAAATTCTCTTTCGTGTTGCCCACAGATGTATCTGCTAGTAAAGTTTTATGTGAGTATGCTTCCTTCACCTCAGCAGGACCTGGGTGACTCTGTCATTGTTAGTCATGGTCCTAAATTACCTACTACGGTTTGTAATTTCAGGCTTTTGAAAATTGTGTATGTATTAAACATTCAGGGTGAAGTAAACTATTTGCTATTTACTTCTAAATATTTAAACAGTTTTCATTAGTTAGCTTTGAAGCATGCCAAGGAGAACTCTGCATGGTATTCATTGCCAGGCTCACTTTCAAGCCAACAGAAATAACAGAGCTGTGTTTTACTGAACATGGGAAGTCAAAGCGCAGGTCAGAGATGACAGTTCCTAAGTTCTCCTCCCATTGTTTCTCTCGCATAAAGCAACCTGAATTTCTGGTCCCGTACTACGTCTGGTCTCCTTAACCTAGGAAATGCTAGCGAGAAAAACATGCTGTAGAATCTTATACTTCCAAACCCTAAAGTAATTACTTAACAGGAAATGCATGGTGCAAAGACATGAAGTTGCCTATCAATATCAATTGTTTTTTTATCTTACTAAGAATTAAGTCCAGTTTCGTTCAGTGCATTATAGGGAGATAGAGAGAAGGTGCGGGAGAGAGAGAGAGTGAGAGAAAGAGAAACAGAGGAAGGTAGAATGAAGAAAGAAGAAAAAAGGACTACATTTCCTAACTTGCCTTGCAGCTGGTTCTGGTCAATTAGATATACGCAATTATCACTGGCTGGGTGCTTCCTGAAAAGCTCTTCAGAGGGAGCTGACTTACTGGCATGCACTACTTTCTTGTTCTTGACTTTTACCTTGCTTAGAATATGCACAGGATGGCTGGTACTTTGCAACCATCTTGAGAACACGAGGATGGAGGTCACATCTAATAAAGTATATATAGCAGGAAGCTAGAAGGATACAGGGTTCCTGACATCATAGAGCTGCAAAAGTTGGTTTCCAGCCTTCATATTTCTTTAGATTTTAAGCCCCTGTTTTTGGAAGTCTCTGTTACTCAGATAAAACAAGGAAATTGAAAAAGTATTGGCTTGAAGCTTGTTTTATAGTTCTCACCTTTCCACGAACTCTGTAGCATTTGAAAAGCTCTCTTCCCGTATCTTGACCTCAGTTCTCTTCTCTATATACTAAGTGAGCAGGGCTGGATGATCTTAAGGAAACATCTTTCATTTCACTAGTTGTGCTCTTCAACTGCTCATGTATACATTTCCAGTATCATTTCAAATGTCCATGTATTTAAAAAAAAAAAAAAAACCTTGATATTGGGTTGGTGAATTTTAAAACAAAATAAAAATAAAGACAAGAAGTTATAAACCTTAGAGTCCATAAACCAGTAGATGACCATTTATAAAAGTTTTAATTAAAGTAAGCTAACGTTTTAATAAATGCCATGATTAACAGAAAATGTTTTGTCCTAACTCTCATAGAATCTAAACAGGACTGGCAAGGCAAGGAAAAGCTGTCTTTGCCTGCTTCTGGTTCCACATAGAAAAGGCATCTCTAGGGCTTGAAGGATGGGTGATAGGGAAGAGATTAACCCCAGCCAAGGTTGTGTCTGACTCATACAATGGGCCATTAGCCTATGCCTGGTAACCCTGGTCAGAGTTGAGTTCAAGGGGGTTGGAGCCTCATAGCACTTGGCTGGAAAGGAGCCTCCTTTTTCCCTTTTCTGTTCTTCCCATTCCTTTTGAGTGACAAAAGGTGACAGAAGAACAGATCTACAGCAGAGCGCATCTTTGCAGAGCCCAGCAGCTCTAAAGGGATACACAAATCAGTCTGTAGTTATTAGTCACCTACTGTGTACATGCCATTTTGCCAGGGATTGGAGGAACTATAAAAACACAAAAGCAATCTCGGCCCTCATGACCCAGGGATGCAGGGAAAGGTGAGGGTGAGGGGAGACCCTTATAATTTCACCTTACTCTCCCAAGTGGAGAATTTATTATTAACACATATAAGCCAGAAGTCTCTTATTACATTCTGGAAGATTGTACCTGATGGCCTGGTTTAGTGCATACTGCAAATAAGTACCCTAAAATCTCACAAAAAATTATCATAATCTTCCCTCTAGCAGAAAGAATATTGAAAATTTTTTAAAAATATATAGTTAACCCCCCCATGACAGCCAATCCATTTATTGAGTTAATCTCAAGACAAAAAAAATTCTATTATAAACTCTGTACAAAGTTTCTATGTTTCTGTCTGGCACTTAATATCCAAGCAATCTTTCTGTACCTACAATGCCCTTTTACCACACTGGAACTAAATCATCTGGGATGGAAAATCTCTGATACGCCTTTCTTACCAACCTTGTGAAAAAAGATCTATGTCTAAACTTATGGCGACAAACAGCGACATTATCTCCCTCCTCTAATATTTAACCAATCTGAACACTCAGGAGGAAAATGTTATCTGAAATCCAACCACTTCATCTGCATTCACTTGGTCTTCTTTTGACAATTCAACTAGCTTTTCTCGCAAGTATCTCAAAGACTTGTTTGGAAAGCTTTTCTCAAGTGGGTGTGCAAACAGGAGGAGGACTGTTCTTTAGCAAGCACTCCTTATAAGCCTCCAATGCCACTATCTTCTTGTACTTTAGTTAATGAAAAGATAAATATGATCTCTGCTGTGCCCAGCTGTGTTTTTCTTGCACTGAGGAATTCACAAAAGGAAAATTTTAAATCGTACATTTATCAGTGAACAAGCTTGCTAAAGCAAATAGATTTCAGTCTCCTGAGTTTGCTTCAATAAAAGATTAAACGCTAATAGTGCAACTTGCCACACTCAACAGATTTATGAATAATCAAAGTTTGGATGAAGGCCAGGTGGTTTAAGAACATTACCTACCCAACAGATGCCAATAGCATGTAGACATCTTCCCTGTAGCCAAGCAGCCGTATTTCCTATCACACGATTCAATATTGACTGAATAATTGGCCTTTACAAAACATTTATTAAAACGCACCATTTACCCCATACCCAATGTTTGTTTAAGAATTTCAGGCAGGGGGGCGCCTGGGTGGCTCAGTGGGTTAAAGCCTCTGCCTTCGGCTCAGGTCATGATACCAGGGTCCTGGGATCGAGCCCTACATCGGGCTCTCTGCTTGGCGGGGAGCCTGCTTCCTCCTCTCTCTCTCTGCCTGCCTCTCTGCCTACTTGTGATCTCTGTCAAATAAATAAATAAAATCTTAAAAAAAAAAAAAAAGAATTTCAGGCAGGGAGAGGAACGGGGGAGACACATAAGTTCTTTCTAATTACTAAGTGGATTTAATTAATAAGCAGCAGCAAGTCAGGTCTGGAATTGTTAGACCAAGGTGCTGAATTGTCAAGGAGGTCTTTAAGGAATAAAGGCAGTAAGCACCTTATTGTATCCAAGAATTAATAATACTTGGCATCTGTGAGTGGTGTGACTCGCAGTGCACACAAAGTCTACCTTTCATGTGTTTACTTTTGTGTTCTAATGCCATTCCTCAGTGGTCAGGCTGCCATGATTTTGCTGCTCTGCTTTTTGATATTAATACGCTCAGGCATGGAAAGTTTGTTGAATGCTCTATCTATCCACGGTAGGATGTTAAGTTAATGATTAAATGAGAGCTGGAATCACCAGACTAAGTTTCTCCTTGAAAAAAATTGCTTATTTCTCTATTCTGTATTTTTCTTAAGAGAGAGAGGGAGTGTGTGCCCATGTGCAAATGGGGGCAAAGTAAAAGAGCCAGGGAGAGAATTTCAGGCAGACTCCCTGCTGAGCACAGAGCCCCACATGGGGCTCCATCTCATGACCCCTAGATCATGCCCTGGGCTGCAATCAGGAGTCAGATGCTCAACCAACTGAGTCACCCAGGTGCCCCTATCCTGAATCTTTTTATCTGTCTTTAAGAAACACGTATATCTGCGGATTGATTCATTGCAATAGAAGTCACCTATTAAAGAACTTCTTTGCAAACAAATTCTAAATGCTATATGGACAAAACACTCTACTTAGAATGCACTTAAATTAGTTATAATGAACTCAAAACACAGTCATGGTGTGACTGGAAAATAAAAATGATCATCATGTTTGCCAGCTTTGGCAGAAACCACAACTGAGTACCCATTAATCTCCTGCAAAATTAGAACATGTTTCCTAATTTTTTGGCATCCTGGTCAATAAAAATCCTAATCACGCTCTCAGTAACAGGAATTGCTAATCTACCCTCATGTAATGCCAGGAAAATGAAGGTACCATTTGCCTTTGGCATCCAAATCTATCTCGAGTAGGTTTGCAACTCATTTAAGATCTCTCTCACACCTAAAGCTAAGTATTCTAGTTCTTTTCGGTTATATTAAAGCTTTGGTTGCTTCAGTTTTACCCCATAGTGCTGCCTGTTGATGGCACAGCTTGCCATTAAGTGGATTCAGAAATATTTTTGTCTAAATTTTGCCTTCATTTACATTTATATGTGTAAATATATATATGTGTGTGCATATGTATACATAAATTTGGATAATAACAAATATATAATAAATATGCAAATATTATTTAGATATATATATTATATATTTTTCTTCTCTTTAATTCACACTCACTTGGCCCAAAGCACAGGTGTTATGTGCATTTCCCTAACAGTCATTTAAAAAGCAGTCGTTTTGTTGTGCATATTCAAGCACACCCAATAGAAATGGACAATATGAAGTGGTTACAAACTCACTGACCCCCTATCAGAAAGGGACAATGTTCTAGCCTCATGTCTGATATCAGAATCTGGAAAATAAATGGTAAATTTTAAAAGATGAACTGTATCAAACATCTGACATCTAGCTAGCTTGCTAAGTCAAGTTTATAAAAACTAAACAGAGAGAGGACAGATATAGACATTCAAACAAGAGAAAAACAAATTCTAAGTACATGAACAAATTGCTCACCTTCACAGATTATTGAAGCACATCACAGAGAAATATCAAGTTTCCACGTTCTATCTGTACATATACATGAATCCAATTTATATGATTTATGTATCTAATTATAATTTTTAAATTTATATATTAAAATCAATTTTTAAATATTAAACTCAGTACAAGTAAGTCCACTCATATGCTAGAGGCTTTGAAAATTGTTAAAACTCTTTTAAGCAAGAAAAGAAATTTTATAATATGTATAAAAACATTACCATGTTTACACACTCTTTCTCTTTATAATTCCATTATTAGAAATTTTTCTTAAATACATATCAACAAGGAAAAGCTGTATTCATTAGTTTATTTGTTGTGGTATCACATTTCATAGCATAAAATTATAAATCATGGAAGAAACCAATAATAGGGGGAAAATAAATTATCATAAATAGATTAATATTTACAATTATAATAGCAATTATAAAGCTAATGCTGAAATACAGACCCACATTTATGGTAAAATATCAAGTGAAAAAATGTTGAAACTACAAGAAAGTTAATTAGGTAGAGCCAAGTGAAACTTGAGACGTAGAAATCGTTTTCCATTTTCAAAAATTTTTTTTAATTTTTTATTTCTTTTCAGCGTAACAGTATTTATTGTTTTTTCACCACACCCAGTGCTCCATGCAATCCGTGCCCTCCCTAATACCCACCACCTGGTTCCTGCAACCTCCCATCCCCCGCCCCTTCAAAACCCTCAGGTTGTTTTTCAGAGTGGGAATGCAAGTTGGTGCAGCCACTTTGGAGAACAGTGTGGAGATTCCTCAAGAAATTAAAAATAGAGCTTCCCTATGACCCTGCAATTGCACTACTGGGTATTTACCCCAAAGATACAGATGGAGTAAAAGAAGGGCCATCTGTACCCCAATGTTTATAGCAGCAATGGCCATGGTCGCCAAACTGTGGAAAGAACCAAGATGCCCTTCAACGGATGAATAGACAAGGAAGATGTGGTCCATATACACTATGGAGTATTATGCCTCCATCAGAAAGGACGAATACCCAACTTTTGTAGCAACATGGATGGGACTGGAAGAGATTATGCTGAGTGAAATAAGTCAAAAAATTTTTAATGCTGTTTCTATGTTTTAAAAGCGACGACAAGAAGTTGAGTCCTTCTTGGCCACTTTCAAGTGTGAGGGACAATCCTCCCTGGCCTAAGCACCCTCTCAGTGGTAGGGACTGGAGTCACTTCTCCAATGGGAGTCAGTCCCACAGGACGGCTATCCCCAAGTGACCCTGGTTGCAAATTGCTTCCGGAGCACGCATCACACTGGTGCAGTCCAGGTGTGGCAATGACGCCCGCCTTCCCTGAGAACCACTCCCTCTACATCAAAGGACTGTTCCTGGCACAGTGCCCAGAGAGTATAGAACCCCAGCCCGGAGCACCGCCACATCCTCACAGGGTGAAGCCAAATTGTCCTTTTTAAGGGGACACAGTCTCAACATTAGGTATTCTCTTGTTGAAACATAAACATCCCAATGTCAAAGTAGTCAAGTCATCACTAATTTACCAAGCCCTACAATTGCTTATCGAGAAGTCAGAGAGGAAAAGGCAGCTTTAACACTCCCGAGTTAGAACAACAACAACAACCAAAAAAGACTTTCCAGGCTTATAATTTTTTAATGCCTGTGTTTTAAAACCAGATATTCATTGCTCTTTTAAAATGTCTCAAGGTAACATTTTTAGTTCTGCAACAGTGCTGCTAACATTCCAAGACCAGCTATCGTGCAACTGCCCATAAAAAAATTAACACTACCAAGGCCATTTTTTCTGTGCTGAAGCTCATGCCAATGAAAACTGCCCTATAGGCATAAACTTGATATTTCTGTTCACCACACATTAACCCAGAGTTCCTCCGGGTGTGACGCCCAGGTGACTTCTGTGATGCAGATTTCTAAAAATCTGGCTGGAAACCTGCATGATTGAACACCCCCAATCGTGGCAGGGTACAACCATTGATATTCTCTGATTTTACCCAATCTGCTCTTAGTCTTGGAAGATTAACCCTTTGGCAGTACAAATTCACATCGCTAAACACAAAGGAAGCCCCCCCCCCCACCACCACCCAGGCTTGTGAAAGTGCCTTAGTCCCCAGAGTAGGCCCCCTGGGACTGCTGGAAGTCTGAAATGATTCATCACCAACAAGGAAAAGAAGAGTCTGAGGTAGGAGCTGAGGATGAGACATACACTCTGGAAGGAATAGAATCACAGACTCCTGGAGCTAAGGAAAACCTTAGTGACCACCTAGCATAGCCCTTTTCATGTAGCACACAGCTAGTTAGAGACAGGAAATCCTTCTGGCTTTCTTTCCACTGCCCCAGAATATTTTGGGGTGAGAGAAATAGGGGGAGAAGGAATCTGGCTATAGAGAATGATACCATTATATATTATTAAAGAACCATAACAGTAAAAGAAGGTAAGGTATTATGTATCAAAAACATTCTGATAAGGTCTTACTCTATTTTTTTTTTTTTTAAATTATCTCTGGATACTGAGGAGACCATCACCGAAGCTGGAGGCGGCTGGTTACTTCACAGTGAAAGTGTCAAGAAAGGGGAAAGAAAATCATTTACACATCTGGCTGGCCCCCCATAACCTTGGAAAGTCAGTGGCTACATCTTTACTTCAGCATTAACTTTTGAGCAACTTCTCTGTGTCTGGCAATGTAATTCCCCACACCCCATCCCTCACACTTTTCCAATAGAGAGAAAAGGGTCATAGGGTGGGCACCAGGTGCGGGAGGTCAGCTCACCCTTCCTCACATCTGGCACGGGCAGGAGGAGGGGAGGTAGAGAGGGCTGAGGGAAGAGCAGGAGCCAGGGGCAGAGGAGAGCCACTGGATGAAGAGAAACATTTTACCCCATTAACTTCTGCTTGAAACATCTAGCCTGAGATGCAGGAATATGAAGAAAAAGAGATAGCCAGCAGCAGAAGAGAAAAATTGCTTCCAAAACAAAAACAAAAACAAAAAACCAACCCCAAAACAGAAACAAAAATGAGGCTGACTTAGTTGTGCTTCTGTTGTCCATGTGGTGTTTTAGATAAACATCTAGATAGTTATGAAAACACATTTTCCACATCATCCCTTTGCCACAAAGAAGGCATCTGTACAATTCAGAACATCTGTCCAAAAGGGAAGGTTTACAAAATATGCCAGACAATGCTGGACATCTGCCCCCACCTGCACATTCACAATCACAGAGAGAGATTTACAAGGGAATGTTTCAAAACGTTAAAACCACAGACGCTGTAGGTGTGCTCAACCAAATTACCTTTGTCTCCGGCGCTGAAGTTCTTATCCCAGAGAGTGAAATTCATCATGCTTCTACATAGAAACAAGCAAACTACATCAATGAAACATATAACCAGGAAGAGAAAAGGAATACAGCTCACACCATTAATACTAAAACTAGTCAATCATTATCTAGGCGTTATCAGTTATGTTTTCTGTGCATCCTGGTTGGCCTCTAAGTAAAGAGAAGGACCCTGCGCACACAGCTTGAGAATGCTGCGGTCTCTCTATAGACTATTATCTCAGGCGGCGTGTGTGAAGAAGGGGTGGATAGGGCATGCAATCCGCGTGTTTACTGTTTGAACACTTTACCCACTTCTGGAGAATCATTGCTCATCCTAATCATTCAAAAGCCCCACAAGGGCAGCAGGAAGTTCCTGCTTACTGGCAATTTAGTCCTTGGAAGCCCCAGGAGGAAGATGGGCTTTGTCACTGAGTGCTAAATCATGGCTGTGTGGAAGCCACTAAGCCAGCCAGTTCCCAAAACCCGACAGGCAGGAAGGAAAGTGTCACGCCTCTCCAAAGTTTCATAAAGATGAGTGAGGATAAGTGCTAATTTTAGATGAGAGATACATGTTCAAAAACATTATTTGTTTAAATCCAAGTAATTTTGACCACAAGAATTAGAAATCTAAGAAAACTTTCTCTAAACTTTTATAACACACTTCATGAACTAAACACGCTTTCTTGTTTCACAGCATTACACCACTTTCCAAATGTAAGTTCTCAAAAACATCTACTAGCTGAAGTAGCATGATGGTCAGTTGAGCAGGGGAAAAAACAAGAGTCTGGGGCAAAACAAACCTCGAGGACAAATAAACCCGGGATTAAAAGCAGGCAAATTATATAATGGTTTAATTAATTAAATTAAATAATGCTAAATGGAGCCAAAGGGATAGATTTTCACATGCAAAGACCACAATAGAAATGTTGAAGATTTTCTAGATCTCAAAGAATGTGATGTGATCTACAACTGCACTGTCAAATGAGGTAGTCACTAGCCACGTCTGACTATTTCAGTTGAACATTACTAAAGTGAATCAAATTAAAAATTTTGTTCCTCACTTGTACTGGTCACATTCATTCATTCAAGTGTCCAACAGCTACTAGGACCAGGGGCTACGGAAGTGCTATTGGACAGCCCAGATTGTAAAACATTCTCATCACTGCAGAAAGTTCTATTAGACAGCTCAGATTCCAGAGTTCATAATGGACTTCAAAGCAAGCATAGATATACAATATCTACCACACAATACGAGGTAAAATAAAAGGCCATGACTCCATAGAAGTGCGTAATAGGGAGTGGCATATTCAAACCATAAAAAACGTTTATTCTTGCTTTGGCCCAATCCTATTTAGGGAGAAAAACTTTCAGAAAACAGGAAGGGCAATACTAAGGCTAAGTAGCCAAGTTATAAGGAGAGCTCACACTGAAATTCTTCCTTCAACCTGAAAAGCTACAGATAAGAAGTGTGTATAGTGTGTGTGTGTGTGTGTGTGTCCCCACAAACACCCTCTGAGGTATTCAGAGCATGATCTTACACAGAGAAGTGCTTGTTATAGGACCTGTCAAAATGGTATGGATGTCCCAGAATAGTGATATTAAGGTAAGTACTTAAAAAAAAAAAAAAAGCAGAAAGTCAAAGCTAACTGGCACCATTCAATCCAACCTCACAGCAGATTGGTATAGGAAGGGGCATTCTTAAACAGAATAGAGCAACTAGACATTTTCTATCTTTATGAGGGTAGATGGTTAAAGAAATTTCCACCGCTGAAATTTACTTAGGAGTGCAATGGTTATCCAACTGTCGTCACTGGGTCTGTATTTGGAAGGTCTCCTGCCTCCAGTATTTCAGTTATGCTATATCTTATGAGCAGAAGGGCTTGATAACATCCCAAGGTCATTCTCTGTGCTGGAACATTGATATCCTGGTAAATATCTCAGTTTTCCAGTGAAGCACAAATACCAATTTAAAAAACACTCTTTGATTTCAACCACTTCCTTTTTTTTTTTTTCCTTTTTTACTCCTTGCATGTGATAATGTATGTGTCCACATGCTCACACAGTTAGGGTAGTCACATGGTTATAAGAGCTGTACAGAACTAAGGCTTCAGAAACTATATATTCAGAGTGAGGTACAGATTAAAATGCTTGCAATGCACAATACAAATTTTTTAAAGTATACTTACCTCTAATTAGTATGCTTGTAATAAAAGGGCTGGCATTTACACACAGTGATTATGAAACTTCAAAACTATACATTAATTAACCTATTGAACTGATTCTCCACTAATGCAATTTAAATTCTTTTTTTTTTTTTTTTTTCTTCAGTGTGGACAACATCTTTGTCAAAACTAGAAAACACTCACTGGTGTATTTACTACTTGTGGATCCTCTGATACTTTTACTGCTAACTAAAATCCAATTATGTTAGAGTCAAAGTGACACTGAGTGTACAAAGCATTTTACAAATACAGTAACATTGAACTCACTGCCTTTGTCTGCTATGACCACACATCCAGGATTTTACAGCAGGTGGTGTTTTAGAAGTGAGAGGGAAAATGATCAGACTGATTAGGGTATGTGCCTAAAAATTTCTAACCCATGTATACTTCTAAAAAAATTAGTTGTAATTATGCTAGTAATACATGAAAGCATTTTTCTCAGAAAGTCTTACACAGCATTATAAGTAGGGTTAAAGACCCTCTAACCACAACTCAGTTCACATCCCCTCCCCCTCCTCAGAGGCAACCACTGTTATCAGATGATATGTACTAGATCTCTTCATTCTTTTGCAACCACTCACACATATCCAAGAAAGCATTCATAGGGAGATTTGATACAGTGTTCATAACAACTAAAAAAGTGGGATACATAAATATCTAACAACTAGGAAATCACCAAACTGTGATTTAAAAGAATGTGGTAAGTCCATATTAAATAATCTGTAGTATCTGACATGCTTGGAAAACACATGACACAGAGTGAGCACTGTATATACAGCATTTGCTATTACCGATATATTGGGGCGTACCTATACACATTTATATAACCAACATATTGAGTGAAAGACACAAACTGCATACCTATGGTATCAGCCAATTTATGTTACACACACACTCTCTTTCTCTCACATACACAAACTGACACCACATATTTTTCTGGGAGTTCAGATTCCCTTTTCTCCATAAGACTTCCTCCTCTTTTTTAGGTCATTGAGGACACTTTCAAAACACCATGGAGTAATACAGGAAAGAGGTATGTGCATCTGTCTGCCTCAGTGGTGTTTCTCTCCCCCTCATCTTAGAAGCTTCAAGGCTAGTTCACTTTGTCCTTGACTCTATAAGCAGACGGATGGATGACAGCTTGTGACCCCAAAACAAAGACGTGGATAGGAGAGAAGCCATGAACAAAATTGAATGAGCGTGAACCCAGCTCTGCCAGGTTCTCACTCCTCTGTTTCCATGTGGAAGCTTCTTGTCAGATAAATCTTAATTTATAGCAAAAGAGAGGAATTGTGCTCTACTGAGCAGAGGATCCAAGAGGCCAATTTTAGTCCCGCTCTATCAGTCTCCCAACTGGGCACAGAGCAAGGCCCTCAACCCCCCTGCACCAAAGGCTTTGGACATAGAATCTTTCATTATTCTTACATTGCCTAATGGGGATCCTTTCTCCACAATCATGCATGTCCTTTACAAATGAAGCTTCCTTTGAAGACAGGCAAGAGATCAGATGAAGCCTTTCAATATACATTACTTCTCTTTCCTCCTGGTTCACCATTCTCCACAATGACTAATTCTCAGAGGGCTCCCAGATGTGAACTCCACTCCAACTACTAAATAGGACTGTAGCAAGGAAACTCGAATCACAAAACATTCTTCTTTACTTCCAACCAGGGTTTCTCCCACAGAGATGCCCCTGTACCATCTGCTTCAGCAAAATTCAAATCCATTCCATTAATCACGTCAGTCTCAGAGTTTCCTTTTCAAACCCTGAAGAAATCTTAATTATTCTCCTGGCTCTAAGTGTTTCTGAATGGACTGACTCGAGTTTCTCTTTGTGGAGAAGCATCACAGATGCTACACTTAGAAACACAGCACCAAGCACAGTTCCTGGAGCAAAGTAAACTCTCTAGAAACATTTGTTTAACATACACTTTTACAAACATGATGTACAGGGATCTCATTTGTGCACCAATTTATATTTTTCACCAAGCTCTGTACCAGTGTGTACACAAATGCTCCATTATTTCTTGCTTTTTTTTTTAAGGGCTACATTAGGCACCTTGGTGGCTCAGCTGGTTAAGCATCTGGCTTCAGCTCGGGTCATGATCTCAGGGTCCTAGGATCGAGTCCTGCATCAGGTTCCTTGCTCAGCAGGGAGCCTACTTCTCCCTCTCCTTCTGCCTGTTGCTCTGCCTCCTTGAGTGCTCGCTCTCTTTCTCTGTCAAATAAATTAAAAAATCTTTTAAAAAAATTAAAAAATAAATAAAGGACTACATTGGCCTTAAACCTCCTGATATTCCCTCAGCTACCATCTGGATTCTGTGCTCATCCTGAAGCAAGTCTTAATTTTGCCAAAATCTCTGGTGATGTAGTCAGTCTGCACATTGGACAGTGCAGTTCCATGCATCAGGACTCAATCTTAAGTGCCTATTATAGGGATCCAATGTATTTTTAGTGCTTGTATGTAAATTTTAAACCACGGTATGCCAAATTAATGCAGTAAAAATATATTAGGCTTCCAAATTTATTTTGAGAATTGTCAATATAGAAAATAAGGTTTTTAGGGCACATGGGTGGCTCAATGGGTTAAAGCTTCTGCCTACGGCTCAGGTCATGATCCCAGGGTCCTGGGATCAAGCCCCTGCATCGGACTCTGCTCAGCAGGTAGCCCGCTTCCCCTCCTCTCTTTGCCTGCCTCTCTGCCTACTTGTGATCTCTATCAAATAAATAAATAAAATCTTTTCTAAAAAAAGAAAATAAAGTTTTTGTATAATCTCAGAAACATTATTTCTAAGGGTTGTTTCCAAAGGTTCAATGGAAAGTTTTTTTAGGTTCATCCATACAACTATAAGATTGTTGATATTAATTTTCTTCTACTTTGATAACCCATATGCTAGGATGACAGAAAACAAAATAAGCAAAAGAGGAAGCTGAGTGGCCAAGTGGAGCCGCATTTGAGCAGTCTCAGCCAGCACCAACCAGCAGGCACTGTGAGGGTTCCTGATGAGTGACCAACTCACTCTCCCTTGCCTTAATCCACCGCTTTAGCATTCACTGGACCTTGAAACACAAGTCAAATATTGGCAATTGTCTGATTCTGTCCAGAGGTGTCAAGACACTTAAAAAACACTCAGTACTTTGAAAACACCACATTCCAACCATGAACTATGCTGCAGTACTGGCCAGTTCCAACTCCTCTCAGGAGGGGGCCGCTGATGTCCAATCTTGAGTGGGCAGTATGAGTTCTTAACGAAAAGGTAGAAGAACAGTCTTCACGCCCAATATTTGATAGTACTGTGGATGAAATTAGATCGTGTGGTCAGTTCAGGGTTACTTGTGGTTCACCCAAGCATGTTTCTAGCTTGATCTGCACTTTGGATTTCTAGGCATTTCCTCCAAATTGAGCAGGAGCTCTGCTTCCCTATGCCTCATCCACCACCATAATAATCAGGACCCCTGCAACCTACAGTAGGGCTGGGACTCGACCGCAATTCCCAATCTATCTTGTGGTTTGAGTCATGCCTCTGCCTTGTATTTAGAATCAAGGGTCTTATTCCTTGGCTGGAACACTGGAATTTGCTGGGTAATTTCTTCAGTACCACTCTCCACTCCTTCCTCTCTCCACACATGAGAAGACCAGAGCAGGTTGCCTGTTAAATATTTGTTGAGTGGGGGGAAAGTGATACACGTGAGGGGAGGAGAGAAAATAGGTAAGTGGGTAGTGGTGTGAGAAGCTCAGAATGGGGAATTTGGAGAGCAGAAAGAAGAGAAAAGGAAGTAAAAGAAAGCCCTTTAGATTTCTAATAACAGAAAGGCTAGAGAATTCCATTCTGACAAATGGAAGATATTTTACATTTGTATATGTACATGAATATGTGTTTGTGGGTGTGAAAATATAACTGTATACACATATAGTTGTGTTCCAAAATAACATCATCAAAGATAATGCTATTTAGTTACCACCTACTTATTCAGTATATCTTATAAATCTACTCAATATTCATCTATATCTTAATTAGCAATAAGGTTGCCTGATGATGCTATTTTGTTTCTTTTCTTCATCAAAATACAATACTGATGTTCTAACAGAACAAGCTTACCCTTTTGAAGGTTGTCATTTCTGTTGCTTGCCAAAAGGCAACAGCTCTGCTATTTTGTTTGCAGACCCAAAGACTAGTGTGTCATCGTTGTTATGAATTAGTCGAGATTTTTAAAAGTGCCACCCCTTTAAAGTTCTTCCACAGAGATGTCTTTGAAATGAACAGTAGTCCCACAGATAGAAATTATAGAACAGAGGCAGAGGGGAGAAAGACAAATGGACCGGCTATCATTATCAGCCATAAGTCACCCAAACTATAACTCTTCTGAATGAAATAAAGTTGGCAGGAAGAGAGAAAAATATCTCTGGAACATGCCACAGAATAAGGCACAATCTAGAGCTAGAGCCATCTTTCTCTCTTATTCTAAACATGCCATTCACTGGTCAGGACCAGCTAACTAAACGTTTGCTCTGCAAGGCCTGCAATCTTCATGCATTTCCTTAATCCTAAAATGACTACACTGAACAATTTGTTGTGAAATCCAGGCAAATATCTGAGCCTAATTAATTCACTTTCTTTCAAGTTTTGAAACTATTCACCCATCTCACATATTAATCCCACATGACTGTGGTTGTATCAGGCATCCAGGGTATCCATTCAACAAATATTTATTGTGCACTTATTATGTAAGAAACAGTGCTGGTATCTCTCTCTTGTTCTCTATTTCTCTTTCTCTCTCTCTCTCTCTCTCTCACACACACACACACACACATAAACACACACACACTTGCATGCACACAGATAGTTTAAGCCCCCATTACTCGCTTGTAAGAAGTTTATGAACACAATTGTTTATAGATGTTTCTCAACCTTGAGAGAAGTTTCTAAACTGCTGATTACGTAAAGAACTAGAACAGATTTAGAAATGAAATTCCATGGAAGCAAAAGAGCAACCATACTACATTTGGGAAGTTTAAGATATTTGGAGTAGATGGAGCAGAGCATATGAGGATGGAAAGGGGTGTGGCCATGGAATAGGCCACGATAGGAGATAGAGATAAAAGGGGAAGGCACAGAGTGCAGACCCTAATACTTGCTATGCTCAGGAGGTGCAATCTATCCTTTTGGAAATTGAGTACCATGTGGGCCTTTAAAGTTGGCAATGGCATGATGACACTGTGTTTTAGACAGAAAGGACCGACGGGAGTGAGGGAAGCTGTGGGCAGGGAAGAGATGCTAACCAGAGTCTAGGTTGTTGTGATAGCCCAGCTGAAAAGCACGCTATTTCCAAAACTTTTGCTCTGAGTATCCTAAACATACTATACCAAGCTGCTCAACAAGACCAACTTTAATCATATCACATAGGAACCAGTTGTGATGCAGAATCTTGCTACTCAGAGTATGATCTGTGGATAAAGGCATTAACTTCAGCCAGGAATGTGTTAGAAATACAATCTCAGTCTCTATCCCAGAAGCGCTGAATCAGAATCTGAATTTTAACAAGCTCCCAGGGGAAATGCATTCACATTACAGTCAGAGGAGTACTGATGTAAAGGAAACATCTCTGGGCCTAGAAAGATCCAGGCCCTGGTCCCATTACTTACTTCTTTAAATTTCCATTGTTTTCTCCATAAAGTTAGGAAACATATATTGATTAGCTGAAAGTTAGATGTGATAACCAGTGTAAAAACTTTTCATGAACTCTGAAGTACCATACCCGCTAGATGTAAGCTCATTTTATCATTGGGATCATCTTGTCTCAAAACAAAAGCATATGCTTTATTTATTTGTAACAAGAATTCTTTGAAACCTAAGTACAGAAATGGTCAAAGGGACACATTTGCAGAAAAAAACATCAGAACATTGGTCACCAGAGGTGCCTGGTCTGGAGTTGTTGTTGTTCTTATTAGCATATTATTTCCTTTGGACTATATGCTATCCCTCCAAGCCTTGCATTTATTCACAAAACCTCTATCTTCCTCTCTAATGAAACAAATGAGAGGGGGAAGAATGGCTGTGTTAAGCACTGTTCATTCAAAAAGCCTAAGGAGCTCATCCTTACCATATTTTTTCCTGGTCAAATAACCATTATCTTTGAAAGTACACCCAAATTCCAGCAACTAACTAGGTTTCTGGGGGGACATGTGGAGATCGTTTAATGTAGCATACAAACCGATTTGTCTGTATCGTCCCACCTAGAAAGGGAATGACAGACCAGATGGTCTTCTTCAGGTTCCTTCAAGTGTTGGCTCCACAACTTCTTTTCTAAGACCAGGCAATAAGTGGCATGCACAGTTTCCCATAAGAATTGAGAAGAAAAGGGAAGAATGAGGGATGAAGGGAGAGATTATATATTATACAAAATAATTATTTTTATACAATAAGAGAAAAAATAGCTTGCTTGCCATGAAAAAAATGGGTTGATTATAAAAACAATACTAGTAGTATAATAATAAAACAGAATAAAATTCAAATGTGGAAGAACCATATTCCAGCTCACTTCCATTTGGCTGTCTGAAATACCTAATCAATATTCTCATTTCCAGAATCTCCGGGTACAATTTTACTGGGCTCCCTTTCTTTTTCTCATGGGCAATAAATTAATTTTACTATAAATGATCAAATAGTTTTAAAAATGCACTTACATGCAGATTCCTTAAAATTATCTACCTCGCTCACAATTCATTGAAAAAGGAAATGGCGGTAGACGGCATAGTCACGTGGCCTCCCAACTGACACCTACAACCATTTCCTTTGTTCAAAATCAACTGTATTTTCTTTGTGGCAAATGACTTCTACTGATAGTTAGTAATACTAATATTTGTGTCATGTTATCAAAAACATTTCCTAAGAGTCACGGTCACCGTGTTATCAATAATATATTTATCTGTTACATCAAAGTTTTGGTGTAATAAACTTATCACCATTTCCACTAGCTTCCCCCAAGCTCACTGTTGGCGTAGACAAAAGGTGCTTTGTAAAGTGTGTCCCCATAAGAAATAGTTCCTTCAGGTGCACACACCAGTGCCAGGTTCTGGGAGCAGATTCCTCGGTTGAATTCAGAGCTCCCCCACCAAGACTGCGCCAGGGAAGAGACTTCCCTACTCCAAGAGTGATGCAATAAGAGAAGGTGAATGCGAGTTTGCCCATAAGGAGCTGCTTTATGTTGCCTTAATGCTCCCAGATATTACAATCGGGTATGTAACAGGCTTTCAGGAATCCCTAGGTCACATTCCAGCAGCCTCTTCTGAGGGCTTGGGAATCCTGAGAGTTTAGATTAGGACCACTGCTCACTCTGGGCAGGGGTATGCACTAGCCGAAAAAGCCTATTTTTGCCTCAGCTTAACCCTCACGGTCTCCAAAGTTCCACACACATGGAGGAGAAGGATTTTCCCAGGAGCCCTTCTCTCCATCAACAATGAGGCTTCTCTCACAATCTGAAATCTCAAATGGTCCCTAAGTCCCTAAGGATCAATGGATTGATCCATCTATCAATCTATCTGCCTCGTATCTGCTTCTTTACAAAACTTGCGTTTGGTAGTTCTTATTATACAAATAAGTTTACTACTTCAATCTTATTATAAAAATAAGTCTTCTAAAAATACGCTCTTTCTAAAAATAAGGACACAGGGCCTCACAGAGTTGACAGAACTTATCCAAAGTCCCACTGCCGGGACTGGAATGGGCCTCACACGAGTGAAACAATGACAACAAAATTCTTAGTGTATAATCATATCATTTTTACATTAGCACTACTTTCATTTTCCTGAGTGTGTGTATCAGACACCCCTACCATCACAGGTGTCGGGGTACTTCCCACGATCCCCGGTGGTGGCTACCCCTTGCAGGGGGCGGTAGAGGAGAGGCTGCCCTTCCTCACATGACCCACCATGTGGCCCCGCGGTGTAAAAGGAGGTTAGTCCCCAGCAGTGACTCTTTCATCGCAAGGAGAAATCTGACCCTTCTTTCAGATGTGTAGAAAGGGTGAAAAAACCCTCTCTCTTTCTTACCAAGTACCGGACTTAAATTCCTTCCCAGCGAACCCCCACGGGCCCTTGGGAGGCTTCTGGGCCATTATGGAAAGTGTCTGTCGAGCCCCTTTGGTGCTGCAGCAGACAGTGCAGACACAAGGTAACAGTCACAGGCGAGCTGCAGACAAGCGGCAGGCCCTGCTTACGTGGCATTCTGACAGTGCCTTTTCAACACATGAACATTAGTTCTCCCGGCACAAATCCCATGGTCCCTATTAAATTTTCCGTATCCCACAGACCCCGCCACAGCCTTCTGCCCCACCCCGAAGAGCACTCTCTGCTCCAAGGGCGCACACATTCTAGAAGGAGCTGACCTAAAATTGCATCATGTTTCCCACGCCAACAGGCTGCACAGTTGGATTTCCATGCTGTTGCGGACCAAACCCCAAACTTCCTTAATCCCAGTTTTTCTGCACAACTTCCACACAGCGCAGGAGTGGAGGAGAGGGAGGAAGGTTCAGGAGGAAAGGTGAAAGACGCTAAGCAAACCTCCACGCAAACAATACTGTTGAAAATCTTCTGATTGCTTAAGATAAGATGTACTCTCCCTTTCCTGAGAGTTTTATCTTTCTAGATAGGCTGCACAGTCCATAAGAAAGACTTAGCTGCTGTGTTTTGGAGTTGGTTGTTACTTTCAAATAGCATGTGCTGTGGTGTTTCCTTGAGGGAACACATTCCAATTTCTTAATGGGGTGTAATCAGTAACACGTTTGCTTCAGGCCTTATAATGATGATGCTGTTAACTGCATTCACCAAAAATCCTTTAAAACAGCTGTTTTCAACCAACTTTCGCTGTGAATGTACTTTTGTGTGTTTAATGTACTTGGCAAGCCTTTTGAGAAAGCCCTTGCCTACCGTTTTATTTGTTTCCATTTATGAAAACATGCATTCACTGCGAAAATCAGATGCATTTGTCAAGTTATCGAGGAACTCTCCTAGTCAGCAGCAGCAGCAGCTGGTGAATCATCTCCAGTGAAATCTGCTCTACAGAAACTTCCATGCATTTATTTTGCCATAAAATGGTTAGCAGCTCTTCTTCAGGCAAAAGCTGGAATGAGCATATTTCTTGAATAACGTGTCCCAAAGTTGAGACACAGAGAGAGAGAGCACGTGCACATGGCCACCTGGACAAGGTTCAGAAGAAAAGTTTTCCACGAGGCAGCTTGCCCCTGCTACCTGGGAGATTCATACCCAAAGTTGTAGACCAAGCCCTATTGTCCCTACCATTTATCAGGCCACTGCTCTGAAATGCAAGAATTATCCTTGATTCAGAGCCTTGGTAAGAACACCTTTCTGGCTTGTAACATTACCCAGCCAGGAAACAGGCAGCATGCACAAATGGTTGCCTGAAGTCTGGTCTTTGTTTTCTGTCCTCCTCAGTGGACAATGCTTGCTGCAAAGGAGCAGGCCAAAATAAAACCACCAACCATCATGTTGCATAAAAGCAGAAGACGTTTCCTTACTGCTTTATGCCCACTAAACCCCCAAAGGAGATAGGATTGTTGCTATCTCGTCATCGTATTAGCTTATGTTGCTATATCTCCTGGTGGCAGTCAGGACATGGGATTAAAAAGCAAGCAAGCAAACAACGGATTTGTTGTCACAAGCATTTGTCCACCACCTGGTGAGTGCTGAGGGTCGGGGCGTGGGGTCCCCCAAGCCCCAGGGCCCTGAGGAGACCCATCAGCTGCTTCTCCCACTTTGCCTCCCTTATTCTAACCTCCTCATTCAAAATTCTTCCTGGATCCCTGATCCCTGGGAAGACAGATGCTCCAGAAAGTGGAGAAAGTCCGTGCATTGTCTGGCTTTGCCTCTCTTCCCTGAGTCGTAAATGGGAAACCTCAACTTTTCTCGCACTCCGTGTGATAAAGAATGCCAGACTGGGTTCGGCCACAGGAATTATATTTCCTGGGCCCTCAGAAGATAGAAAATATCACATTTCTGTTTCATTCGACCCTTTCACTCTCTCTGCCACGCCTCGCTGCCTTTACAAGTCACCATTTCACTGTGGCCACAAAGCTTACAGGGACTCTAACAGGTGAGGCCTCAAGCAAACATGGAACAGAGCCTGCCTGGAAAGCAGGCAGAGGACTGCCTGGCTTATCTGCTCCCTATCTCGCCATTTCTTACCACAAGGCCTGCTTGATGACAGCCAAGTTGTCCCGAGGCAACAGCTCAGTAATAAGATACACAACAAATAATGGGTTTTTTTGCTGGAAAAATATATACTCAGGTAATTAAATTGTTAACATGATGGATGGCCTTATTTTATATTTGAATTCAAAGTGACTTTCTGTATCATTCAACTAAAATGGCCTGATGTTACAAAAAAGAACAACAACAACAAAAAGCAAAACATAACTCCAGAGAAATGGGAATATAGATTTTTGTTCATTTCTTTGAAAAACAAGCCTGGGTAGTTTTCGCTGTCCTGGGTTGTCATGTTTACCTAAAAGGCATGAAGCCGGTATTCAAATTGCATATTCATTATTTTCCATTCCTCATATCTATGTGCCACATCCCAAAAGGTGAGGCTATGGAAAATCTGCCAATGTGATATGCCTTATTTTACTCAGGAAGAGTAAGAACGTATTAGAGAAAACTATTGTTCAGAAGGTTCCAGAAGCAAGACCTTAGTGTCTGAATTTAAAATGTTAATGGACATCCATTTTGCCCATATGGAATCCCAAATGACAATATGTTTTGTGCCCAAGGCATGATTCTGACTAAATCAATAAACCACCCCAAGTTTGATAAAAGTTTTACAAAATATCCAGGACATTTAGAGTAATTGTTAACATCTGCTCATTATTCACAGTGTATGCAGGTTTAGACGCCAGATAAATATATTTATTCATCAGCAGCCAGCATGTCACTGCTACCTCAGTGGTGACATAAAACAGTAAGACATTAGAACCTGCCTTAGTCTTGGGTTCAGAGAATACAAGTGAACCATTGTGAAGAAAACAGAAAGTTCTGCTTTCTTCATGTTTTACGCTGAGAGAGAGAGAAACAGGAAAAGGGAAAGAGAGAGGGGAAGGAGAGAAAAAGAAGAAAGGGGCAAGTTTGGGTCAAAAAAAAATTTTGGTAATTTACTTTGAACTGAAAACCTGGGAACATGCAGGATCACTGAGTAAATAAATCTACGGAAGCCTAAATCTTGGAGAAGTCATCTGAAGGCATCTATCATTGCTGCAACATGAAGAGCATTTCTCCTGTTTATTCTCCAAAATGCAATTCAATTTTGATTTCTTCTCTCATTTCACAATATGAAGAAGCTACATCTACTGCAGAAGGGTAAAATGGGCTTCTGAAAATAATATTGGAAAGATTCTATCAGAGTTGAATTAATTCTTAGAGAATATTCACCAACTTATAGCTGGCTTGTCCTCAGCCCAAACCAGCCTCAGTTTCATCGTTTAACAGAGCCACGAAAATATGAACCAAATCACATTTACACTTACTGGTATTCAATAAGGATGAGGAGGAATCTCAAGTGGTGTAATGTGGGATTTTATCACTGTTTCCTGTAACCTGATGTATATGTGAGAGTGCGTGTGTTTTCCAAATGCCCTTCCAGTAGTCTCAGTGACTTCTAGTGATGCTAATAGATCTCAAGTTATGTGTTCCTTCAGTGTTAGCAACAGAGTTGATTATTAACTTTCAACTACCCTGCATTATCCTCAATCATGATTGTGTAAAATAGAACAAATAAAGTTGCCTCAAGGTTTACCTCTTTGGTGAGGGAACAAACCTGACAATATGCCATCAACTTTAACACAATCCACTAACATCAGACCTTAGAAAATGTGAACTTTGCCCATGAAAAGTACAAATATTCCAGAGAAAAGGATTATAGTGGAAGAAAGTCACTGGCAAACATTGTTGCATTTTTCTGAAATAGAGATCCGTAAACCTAGGAGCATGTTTGTATACAGTGAATGTCACTTCTGTGCGTTTAGTAGAATTTGGTTGAATTGGATACTTAGAACAATAATATGTATTTATATCTAGTATCCAGTACAGTCTAAGAGACTCATTGAGAAAACACAATTTCTCTCTGAGAACCAGAAGATCAGCAAGGTAGAGATGAGAAAATTAACAGAGATGCTATCTAGCTAATAAAAGCTGTAAAAGAAGCAAGAGCCTCTTCATGGATTGTTCTGTTAACTAACCTGTAATTATACTGTCAATTGCATTAACTTCATTGCCCACTAATAGAGTGAGTTTCAAGGGAGGCAGCCAATGTTGGGATGGTTATTTATTTTTATGTCCTAATTAATCAGTACTGACACCAAACCACATCCTTCCTCCTTGCTCATTATTTAAATGACCCATTTATATGGATGAACCTCTTTGCTTTGTGCATTTCATTATCACATTAACATGCTTTCAAAACAAAAAGGGTTCTTTCTGCTTCAGCAAGTTCTTTGAACAAACAGCTACTTGAGCTACTCCTGACAGGCTATCCAACCCTCCTCTCTCTCTAGGCATTTATATTGGCCAGTTGGGAGTTTGACTAAAATCAAATGATCACCAGTTGGAGGGAGAAAAAAGAAAAAAGAAAAACTGCCGAGTTTTGTAGTGCTAGGATAGGGGTGGGGGGGAGGAGTTTGCTTAGGACATGGAAGCAAGAATTTTAACTTTTCATTCAAGGTTGGGAAGCTTTAGCTAGCTAGTTTTCTTCATGTCTAATATATGGAAACCTAAAAATAAACCTTACCACTGAGTGAGGTTAAAATCTGTTGGAGTCATCAAACCGAAATATAATTTAAAAGTAATCTCGGGCATCAGCCTCTAGGACAAACTTTCCTTCTAGTGAAAGCTCCTGAAGCTGTGTTAACTATTTTGAATTGCTGTAGCCTTGCCCTTTAATGAAAGGTCCTTTGCTTATGCTACATCTTAGAAGCCAATATCACTAACCTTAAGCACATCAACCCTGATACCACCTACAAAACAGTTTTGGGGAGAGCACAGATGCCTTAATTAATATGTCCGAATAAAAGACCAGACTTTTCCCTGAAATTTTTCCTTGTAAGAGAGGAGGCATGCTATATTCAAATGTTAACAAAATCCCTTTATACGCTGGGGGGAAATCTCAAGTACTTATGGAAAAACAAATGAGCTAGAAAGAAAAACTGAAATCAAAAGTTGATTTGGATGTTTAAAGATGTCACATAATAGAGTCATTTTTAAGAAGAGTTAATATTTAACCCAGATTTATTAGCTATCCCTTTGGATATGATCTCACAATTGCAAATGTTTAATGAACTGCACCATGATTTAAAAACAACCTTTAAAGTCACATAGGAAGAAGTTACTTTGCAGAATCCATGAATATATACAGAACACATTTAAAAAAATTACTCCTGTACACGATTACCCAGTATCTAAAATGAACCTCCTAATGACAGCCACATATACTTATCTTAAAAGTGGTATCTCTCAGATACCGTGCAGGCAAATGAAGAAATTTACTCTTGAAACCGCTGGGGGACTCAACAAACTTTAGTAATGCCGACATTTTATTTTTATATGCCATTACACCAGGAAAGTGGAATAAAGCAGTATCTCTAGATTTGTAAAAACTCCAAGCATCCTTTGAGAATGGCCAAAAGTCATTTTTGGGGTTTCTGGCTGGGTGATGTCAGTTATCACTCTATATTCGGGGCCCCCTTCAATGGAGCATAGACTGTACTTGGATATGGTGGTGGTTTTCATGTTTCATCCCGATGAAAACTGTTCAGTTAGTAGAATGTATCAGAACAAACAAAACCATAACTTATGCTCCCTGCTTTCATTTGCTTTTGGTGCTTTTCTCACGTTTTCAACAGTTACCAGCCACCTTCCTACTACCACACCCCCTCTGTGGCCTAGAAATCCATCCGTGCTGAATTCCATTTACAATGAGGAAATCCTTCTGTGTACTTTACCTAAATCCTGCAGCCTTCAGTTGAAGCTCATTTCATATTATTCAAACTTCTGTGAACGGTAGTCCAACGTCATCCTCTTTATGAGAAAAACCCATTATTTAAAAATAGTTAATAAATCACTCTTTATCCTTCATTTCCCCCACTTGAATAAGCCCAGCTCCCCAGGGTTTTCCCCATAATACTCAACCTTCAACTCACTATCAAGGCATAACTGAGGTCCTCGGAGAATTAGACATATACAATGACTAATTAGAACATTACATATAAGACTATAATAATTATTAATTTAAATAGTAAATACCATTACCATAAAACTTGGCTCATACCTTCCTCCAAGTTCCTCAGGAAATTCTCAAATTTCTCCTCGACTACCTCAGCCTGCTTTAGAAATGGTCAATCCTCTGTGCCAGTGACAGGGAGATCAGTTTATATTTAGAAGTGGGCAAATGTCTGGTATGGAACACATTAAAACCAGAGAAATCTGTTCCCTTGTAACCTAAGCCAAGATTGCGAAAACTAAAAGGCAGGTCAATTAACCCATTTGATATAGTCATCATCAGAGCATCTATAGTAAAAGTGGGCTGCATTTGAAGTCTTAAATGTACAAAACTTTCTGAAATTTTTTTTTAAGCAGTGCTTACACACTGTCCCAGTAAGAGTTTGCTTTAGTTGTTTTGGGAGGAGATGGCTACTCTGCATGTTTCATATCAGGCATTGGATTCTGGGTTTAAATTAGTGTCACCCTGAATACCAGGCACCCAATATGCAGATTTTGATCATGTGACTAACACCGGAGGGAGACACATACTTCAGACAAAAACTTAAGAGCTGATATTTATTTCCACAGATTCATATTTTTAAATTTATTGCCTAATTTTTGTGTATGGGGCTGAAACGTGACCCTTACACAGGACCACAGATGCTTAAACAACTGATCCGGTTGTTTGCATTTTAAGGAGATTGAACTGATACATGAACATCCTCTATTTACTGTGGGAGGATGAAATGCTGCTTCAGTTTCCCTTCTTGAAACTCATGGTTAGAGTTTGTTGATATCCCCTATTTTTTTGTTTTTTAAAGAAGATGCCAGAATCCTACTGTGAGCTCTGTGCTAATCCTAGAAGTCGAAGGCAAGTCCCAGGGTATCTCTCAGAACCTCAAGGTCAAATGCAAGCAAACATTAAGAAGGGCCCTAATGAAGCTCATGAGGGCCATAAGCTACATGAGATTAGGGTACAAGGAGGGAAGGGGAAGAGAGGAGATTTCTCACGTGGCCTTCTCTACCCAGTGACCATTCTTGTCATCAGAGTTTCCCACATCAGTCTGACAGAAGACTGAAGATCCGAATTTGGGTATTGCAGAATGTTTGCCAGCTCCCAGGGAGTGGAAGAAAGATCTGGATCAAATTATATTCAATTCAGAGGCATGTGGGGCATTCTAATGATTTCCATTACTCCTGTGGTCACCTTGGGTGGTGGAGCTCATTAAGGTTCAATCACAAAAATTAGGACTCAGAGGATGTCAGACCTGAGAAAGACTATACATGGGGACCACCTAAGCTCAGCAAGGTGAAGTGACTCAGACAAGATCTCGGTACCCGGCCATCTTATAACCAACAGCAGATATGACCACTAAATAGGCAGCTAATGTTTGTCTTACAGGCAGCTAATGTTTGTCTTTTAAATACCTATCGCAGGAGGAATTAGCTGTAATGAATCAATAGAATCAAAGATTCACAGAGAAGAGTTGCTGGGCATGAGCAGTGTGTGCTAGTCTAAACCACCATCAACATCCTCCTGGACTCCCAGAATAGGCTCCCACCTCACTGCCATGCCTCCATGCTTTCCCCACAGTCCTTTCTCCCTCAACACAGTAGTCAGCTCTTCCCCTGGCCTTGCTTCCCACTTAATCCAAACTCTTCGCTATGGCCTTTGAGGCCCTACCTCTCTGACCTCACCACTCTTCCCTCATTCATGTCCTCCTGCCTGGAGATGCTGCTCACTGGTTCTTTGAAGAAGAAGCTGTTCCTTCTTTGGCCTTTGTACCCTCTCTCCTCTTCCCTGAGCCTGGAAGTCTTCTCTGACCTCTCTCCCATGGCTCACTCCATCATTGCCTCCAGGTCTTATCTCAAATGTCTGCTCTGAGAGAGGCTACACCTGTCCCCTGCCTTGAATATCAACCCTCTGCAGGATACCCTCCCCCCTTTACTCTCCAGCTTCATTTCTTTTTACAGCAGTTATCTTCACCAAGCATTTTACATTGACTCATTCTTGTGTTCACTGTCTTCTTTTCCACTAAAAAACTCCAGGAGGACATGGAGTTTATCTAAACCCCAGAGCACAGCATGGAACAGACGAGGTACTCGGTTTGTATTTGTCAAATCAGTGAATCCACACTCTTGGCCCCAGGTAACAGGTGAGAGTCACTGAAATAGGCCTATGGCAGGCCTCAAGTGGAGTCCTCAGCCCTTCATTTCCTACCATTTTACTCAGTTACTGAACTTTCCTTCTTCCCAACCACAGACAATTATGTCTCCTAAAAATTCATTACTGAATCTGGCCATACATGCAGACGGTCCCTGACTTACAATGGTTCAACCTACCATTTTTAGACTTTATGGTAGTGCAAAAGCAATACACATCCAGTAGAAACCACACTTCCCAGTTTTGAATTTTGATCTTTTCCCGAGCTAGCAACATGTGGTACAGCACTCTCCTGTGATTCTGGGTGGTGGCACCAAGTTACAGCTCCCAATCAACCATGTGATGAGGAGGATAAATAACCAAAACACTTACAACCAAAGACAGGCAAAGACAGAAAAAAACATTGCTTGTAATTAAGGTATTGATCAGGTGGAAGGGAGTTGTTGTGAGGTCACTGAAAAGCAAAAAACATTAATCACCACCTGGCCTGAGAGGGGCTGTAGCAATAGCCTTGAGGAGACTAAGCACATGGAGTGGGTAAGCAGACAGGTATATAGTTGTTCTGTAGCTGTCTTCTCTAGTCACCTGGGACAGAAAGCACTAGAAAAACAGAAAGAAAACAAGCCAGAGCTTGATAGTCTGGGGCTCCAGCCGGACAATGAAGAATCTCAAAATCTGTAGAAGTTCAGTCAACCATTGACTCGCAGGAGAATCACATCCTCTTGCCCCACTCCTTCTTCCAGAAGTTCTAGTATGTTCTAACCTGGCCCAAATAAAGCTTGAGCTGTTTGGACAGGGCTCTCAGCAGTCTGGGCTTACATTTCTACTCAAGCCCATTCCTGTTCCTCTCACCATATCATCTTGGGTCCTGACTGACAAACATCCTCCTTCCTCTCCACCTGGCTCTGAAAAGTGCTTTACCAGTTTCTCCTTCCAGCTCTAGGAGGTGATCATTTTAGTAGCTTAGTTAACTTTGTTAATTTTTAAAAATGTTTCATATCTCAATCCCAGATAAAATGTGTGTTATTATAATTGAGATTGGTAATTTTCCAACTGTGTTCCTATGATTCCTCAGAGAACTTCAGAGAAAAGATGGGCACAGATACTTGGTTTCCAAATTCCTATCTCATTTTTACTGTAGTAAATTAGCAGATTTTTACCTATTTTATATATTGGGCTTCTAAGTAAGCTACTGTTTAAAGAAATATTTTTACTATTTTTATCTAAAAGGGTTTAAAAAAAAAAAACTTTTAAATCACAACCACACATGACTCAAACGATTTGCCACCACCTGGTGGCAGCATACCCAAATTTCAAATATCTACATTTTTAACAGAAGGATTACATTGAATCTGCTATCCTAAAATTATAGAGGTATCAGAAATGTCTCAGAGGATTAAATGTAATTATAAAAATGCATTAAAAATACACTGTCACTTTCAAAATGCAATGTGATAGCATTTGAAAATCAAGGTTCCATAAAATAATTACTTTGTTGTATGGATCTCATACTATTTACAGAAAATATTTTTATTATTTAAAATCTTAAAACCAACATTGCAATAAAGCAAAAATAAACAAGCAGAATTATCTGTTTTGCTGTTTGAACATCAGTATTATTTACCTTCAAAGACATAAAGAAAAAGTTTTATTTCTTTTTCTCAGAGTCACTATGAATACTCATTTCCTGAGACATTCTCTGTGCTACTCTCCACCTCCACCAAAACAAAACAAAAGCAAAAACACCTCACATAGACCTTTATAAATGACTGCACAAAGAGAATAGAAAACAAGTACAACACCAACCACAAACATACTCATGGAGGAGTGGAGGAAGAAAGTGAGATTTTTCCTTTTCAGGCCTTTCAGCTTTCACGCAACAGTAATACATTGGTTTTTTCCTCTCCAGCCACGCTAACCTTGCTCTGGCCTGATTCAACAATACTCTGTTCATGTAAAATGCCCTTAGCACTCAGGAATATGTTTCCAGTAAGTGAAGCACCTGGACAGTAAAGGGGAAAATGAAACCTGAGCCCTGCCATTCTCAGCTGCTTCTCTGCCCAGACCCACATCACCGGCCTCTCCAGTGCTTTGTGCCCCCTTGCCCCTCTTCTCCTGCTATATGACCTGAAAGTCATTGTCCCCTTGTGCACAGTGATGGTCTTAGATGACATTGGCAGACAGGACATGAAAGAATCAACAGGACTGGTTGGGGGTGTCTTGTAACACTCCTAGATCTCTGGAGAACAGAGGTAGTGGGAGTGAGAGTAGGAGTGAACATGCCAAAGAGTATTTTTGGTAGCAGGCTAGAGGACACAGAAGGAACTTTAACTTCTCAGGTCCCTCAACAGCTGCAGTAAACTAGCTCCTTAAGAAGCCACAGTTACTTTGTATCAGACATGGATTTGTCAGCAAGATGGCAGCCATACAAGTTCTTTGGAGACCATCAGTGGGAACATGACATTCTGAGCAAATAGCAATTAGCTGAACTGGCAGAGTTTGCAACTGAAATCCATGACAGTTTCCTTTAAAATTCCTTCTACCGTTGTTTACCAGCTTTTCCTACAGTCAGTTTCAAGGAGCAAAAAGCGACTTGATTCACAAACAATTAATGAAATAAGAGTCATAAAAGAGTGAGGAAAAGCAACTAACAAGAATCCACTGAGCACTTTTAAAACTTCAGGGTGTTTTCCTGACATGAACATGAGAACTGACCTATAGTATTTCTCATATTTACAACACATGGAGCAAAAGTGATTTTAATCATTTAGAATATATGTCATCATTAATTCTTCCAGCATGCTAAGAGCATGTCATAGCAAATATCAGACAGTCCAGGGATCTAAACTATTGCTTAAAACGAAACTCATTATTGACCACCCCTTGGCAATTATTGGATGTTACACTGTCACTGGCATTCCCTCTTGGGGATTTGTGTTGTGGCATCATCTGTATAAAACCAAACACTCCCAGCTATGCTTTCTCGACAATCTGGAGCAAAATTTCAATTTTCTTTAGTTACACACTTACAGTGTATATGCACAAAACCAGTTGCATAACATTTCGTCTGTTTACCTAACATCTTCAGAAATAGAAAGTTTCAACAAAGAATTCAAACAAACCCAAAACACTCAAGTATTTTCAGAGTTGCCAAGTGAGAAAACAAGTACACTAGTTCAGGCTAATGAGTCTTCCTCCTTTGATTATTATATAACAGGCTTCATTATGACTTTCTGCCTTTGCTCCTGGGCCATTACTGCCTATCTGGAGATCACTTTTGATATTCCTAAGGTAAAGGAACACCAAACCAAACCGTAGTCATTTATTTGACAAAAGACCTTGTGTTTTTCTTATTCTGTCAATCATTAAACTAAGTAATGTCTTTTTATGTTATTGCTTTGACATTCATTAACACTCACGTCAGAGGAAATCTTTGCAATTAAAAATCCTATTGACTATCTAAAGTTGTTTTGCCTTAGTTTGTAACAACTGATTTTTTTTTTTTTTAATGGTAGCAATAGCACTAAGATGGGTTGGGAACCGAGCCTGCCGTTCAACTTGAGGTGTCTCTTTCATGACTCAAGTGCTGGTTGATATTCACACTTAAAAAAAAAAAAAGAAAGAAAGAAAGAAATCAGCTTTTGACACCTCAGTGTTAACTTCTACCGCAAGTCTGACTGACTTGGTTAGGAGGAAAGAATGCCTCAGAAAAATAAAGTCAGACAGCAACTTGGCTGCTGTGTTGTCATAGGGATTCTTCCTCATGACCAACACACAAATCCTGAAGAGCGTTTCAGTTTAAAATGTGAAAAACTTACTATCATCTCAAATGCTTGAAGTAAATTTTTCCAAAAGTTCTTTATGATTTGAAACCACCAAGAGAAGCAGAGTAAGATGAATGTCTAATATGACAAAGTGAAAACTTTGAATATTATAAGGTTAACATACTCACTTCTAAACCACTCCTTTTGTGGGAACATCACCCATAAAAACTGATTATACATCATCTACAGCCATATTATCATCCAGCATTGAGAGAAATAAAACTGAACAAATACTTTTCTTTTTAGTATTGAGCAATTTAGAGGGTGGGAGAAGAACGAGTTTCCTGCTTGGAAAAATCTGTGTGTTATAAAAAACGTCTTTTATTTAAGGAGTAGACTAACGTCATTGTATCTGTATTTATATGCCACCACTGTACAAAAAGTACAATGGGATGGAAGAAAGCAAAGTACTTCCTAAATATATATCATTTTAAATGTTGCCGATACGAAAATCAATATAAAATGTTCCTCTCATTATGTCTCACTGTATCATTCTAGTATTCGATTTAATTATGATAGTGTTTAATTAAAATCAAAGATTGAATTTGGCCCTAGGGTACTATGATGATTTAAAGATTTTTTTTTTTAATTTTAAGATATTTAGTACAGAATATTTCACAAAGATTCCATCTCTCTTCTAAGAATCAAGTTCAGTCAAAAGTCAAAACAAGAAGACTTGGGGCACGGGATTGTCTGAATTTATTCATTTGACCAACACTCAGTAAAGATACCACCTGAGAGACATCACAGCCCTGCTGAGAAGGAAACCCTACACTTCCCCATACATACAGGGAAGTGATTTTACCTGTAGGATAAGCAAATCCACGGTTTCAGGAAGTGAACTAGAATGAGCTTTCAATGTCCTTCGGGCCCTGCCTGGGCATTGTTCATTTTCAGTAAATGAAAGCAATACGAGCTTTGCAAAGGGATTTTAAACTATTACGAGGGAAACTTCGAAATTAATTCAAATGCCACCATAGATGTTAAGATTCCAGGAACTACTCATCTTGTGGAGATCTTAAATCTGAAGTCGGTGCAGGTTTCATGAATATTTAAGAATCAAACACTCAAAGACAGTTGAAGGGGATCGCTGTTAGGTTTTGTTTTGTTTTTTTTAAATAAACAGATCTGTTTTAAGACTCCTAGCGCTCTGTAAGAAATCGCCTCCGAGACACTTTCCACCTATAACCATTACTCAAGGATTGGGACCCAAGACACCACGCTTGGGAAGGCTGTTTATTGCAGACAGCTGGGTAATGGTTCAGAAAGCAGCTCTCCCAGGGTGCAGACAGACTATAAACCTGCACCCAAACTGAGTCAAAGAGGTGGGGCCGTGGCTCCCCACCCGGCACACACCCACACTGGTGCTTCTCCTGAGTTCTCTCCCCACCCAGGCTGTGGTTGCTTTCCCTTCCTCATCTGATTCCACCTGGACTGAAATGTTCTTGAGATAAAATTAAGTGAAGAACTAGGCGTGGAGTGTAAGATTAGGTCTCCGGATTTGGGTTATGTGACCAGGATGTCATTTACTGGCTGCATGCCCTTAGGCAAATCATTTAAGGTCTTTGGAGGTAAAGTTTGCTCCAGTCAGCCCAGAGCCCATCTCAAAGTCCTCAAGAGCCAGGAATCTCATCCACAGAAGCTCTTCTGTGCAGAAATTGCTGAATGAACATCCCCATTTCAAATAGACCAGCATACTGCTCAGGCCACTAGGGGATCTGACTCCCATATTTTCATTTGAATTGTGAATTCATTAGCATAGTGACATATTCTTTTGTATCTTGAGTACTGATGCTAATGTATTCGGTTCCCAACTCCCTGACCACCCCCAAAGTCATATGGAAAAAAAAAACAAACCTCACATGATTTTTCCTTAAATATGGGCTAAAGAAAGCTGTCATATGAAAATGGATGTGTATTTCAAATGTCACAAAACTGTTGATTCTTGAGTCCTTCCACATCATTTTGCCTTCCCTTCCACTCCCCCACATGACCAACAGAGCTCTGAGCCCTTAAAGAAGACTTGGAAAGGTTAAGAGATCCATCGTCTGGGCTTTGCTTAAGATGAGTGCACTCTGACAATGACTTTCAACATTTTCACGGAGTGCTGCAGATTCAAGTCTCCATAAGATCATTATCTCTTGACCCTCAGCGTATTGCCATGAAGTCATAACCTTTGTTCAAGAGAAGTCCAGTCCACTATTCTAACTACAGATTTGACTGTCGATAAAGAAAATACAAACCACTAAACATTGAGCTTCTTTCTCATAGAGAGAAATGATTATCGTCTGTATCAAATAATCAAACTTGGCATGCCAAGTTAGAAGAAGTCTTAGAATCTTAGAATGAGGAGCTCTTAGATGAGACCCTCTCTCATAAGCCACTCAAATAAAAAGATTCCTTATAAGACAAATGGGCTTGCAGCATCTGCTTAAATACCCACAGTTATGCCATCTTCTGACTTTTTGAGCTAGACCAGTTCTTAATCTGTTCAACGCTCCCTTAAAATTTTAGATTTCACAGTTTTAATTAAATCCTTACCTACTTGTGCAATAATAATTATATCTACACATGCTATTATATGACAACCTTCTAAATATCTGAAGCTAGTGTTCATGTTCTAGGCCTTCGTTTCTTCAAATATCCCTAGGTCCTTCAACTCGTTGACAAGACCTTCTCACTTTTTTTGCTATCTTTCTGTCCTTTCCTTGGAAGCGCTCCAATCCACGAATACGTCTCTTAAAATAGTACCAAAGTGAGGACAATAACCTAAACAGGCTCTAACCAGAGGAGAGTACAACAGGGCTAACCATTACCCCCATTAAATCAGGTCACTGTACTTCTATACTGGAGCCTGGGGTTCTATTAGTTTTTATAGCCACTCCAACACCTTGTTGGGTTATATTATGATTTGACAAGGCCTCGCTCAATAAGTAGCCCCAAACTAGGACATGAATTTTTTCTTGGGTTTCTTGAGCTGTCACTAGTTAATGAATTAACCTGAAGCAATCTTTCTTAACTCCGTTTCTTGAACTGTGCTGTGGGTTCAATATTGAAACTTTGACCACAGCTCTTGTGTAATATGCTGCCATGTTGGTTAATGTGGAATTAATTAAACATCAGTATGATTCTGCTAGATAATAACACATCTCATCATTCTACACAGTGTTGTGATTATTCTCTGAAACTGAAACAGCTGCCCAAGGTGAGTGTCCGACTAGATTACTTCCAACCTGAACAGAATTTTTGCCTCCAATCAAAACATTTTCCTCTCCCTCTTGAAGTTGACAAAGTGATTACAGGAGTACAGAGTTCTGAATAGAAGAAAAATGTATGATTCGTATCACATGAAGCAAGATGCCACCCAATCCACCCTAGGGAAAGCTGGGAGAAAATATGTCTTTTATTTTTTCTATCATAATATAGAAAATAAGCACTAGCAGTGTTGATAGCCTATGGCTTTTCACTTAGAATCAACAATAGTGGCACGTCCTATGATTTTACTTTTTCAGCACCATCCCCAAACAAAGCAATGAAATGTAAGATGATGTGAATGAGACCCTGAAACTTAAGGAGGCAGAATAATGGCTTGCAGGTGTGAACATTATTCATATTTTAAACAAAATTAAATTCTTCCCCATTACTCTAGGAAAGCCAATACAATATAATCGCCAAGAGGTAAGATGCCTCTGATATTTAAAAGATACACTAACTTTGATGACAGTTTTCACTCATGTTAATCAAATAGAGTCTGTATACAGAATTTATATTGTTAAGACTAAGACTACAGTGAAAGTTACAAGCTAATCCTTCATTTGTAGCCTAACTATTCTGTGAAATGTATAAAGCCTAAACCCAGGATCCTTTTATGTCACTTTCCTTCAAGTATAAATCATAGGATGGGAGCAACACAAAGGAGAGAGGGCCTAGAACCAACATCAGTGCAGCCTGTTTAAATAGCCAATGTTTAGAAGAAGGTGGTTATTCTAGAAGACAGAAGACAAGGGTTTTTTAGTGGATACGGGGCTTTCTAAATGTCAGGGATGCCTGTGAACTGTTCCCTCTCAGATGCGGAATATGGAAGGAGTCATACTACTTTGCCTTTTTAAACATGATCAGGGCTGGGCATGTACTAGACACACCAGTAATACCTGCTGGACCTGAACATGTAGAACCTACATCTGTGACTTCAAGGCAGGTAAGAGAAAAAGGGAGAAAGAAATCCATGCACCAAGCCCTATTCAAAATGTAGCATGAGTTAGACAACAGAGGAGAAATCAGTCAAGTCCCCATGCTGCCCACTAATGCTCAAGGTCAAACCGTAGGGTCCAAGAACTCCCGGTGGCACTCCTACTGCTGGGAAATGAAGATGTTTGTCTCACATGCCCTATCCTGTTTGCCGGAACTTTTTCTTTTGGCATTTTTGTTAAACCGAAGGAAGAAGAAATCTGGCAAATTCAGTTAGTTAGCATGTAACGGGTACTTGGTAAATATTTATTGAAAGAATAAAGAAATATTTTTGAAAAATGGAAAGCTGTAAAAGAATATGAAATTTTAAAATGTAGTATTTTAGAAACAATCAAGATTCTGCTGAACTGGCCCCAAAGCCTTTATTTTATTTTTTTAGGCAGAACCAGAACCTGAACACAATGAAAGGGGCTCTTTCAGATTATTTTCACATCTTCAATATTTCTTACTTGAAGAAAAGTGGCACAAACTCAAATACTCTTACATATCTTCTACCTTTTTAAGAATATGCTCACCTAAAGAGGTCACTTGAAAAACAATACTATTTGACTAATTTGTGTCACCAATCAGCTTGATAAACACCTTGCTCTGATGAGGATAAGGATAAGGTTAAGGACTGTGGGGAGGAAAAGGTTTAACAGAAAGCTGAATCCAATGCATGTATAACAGGAGACTTCTAAGTATTGGTAAGGGAGATCTTTGGATTTCCAGTCAAAAGACTGGGGGGAAAAAAAACAACCTATTTTCCATTTCCTCAACAAGTTCCAAGTCAATAATCTATAGTGTCATCAAAAATCTAGCTGTGGGGGCGCCTGGGTGGCTCAGTGGGTTAAAGCCTCTGCCTTCGGCTCAGGTCATGATCCCGGGGTCCTGGGATTGAGCTCCACATCGGGCTCTCTGCTCAGCGGGGAGTGCGCTTCCTCCTCTCTCTCTGTCTGCCTCTACTTGTGATCTCTGTCAAATAAATAAATAAAAATGTTTAAAAAAAAATCGAATCTCTAGAATGAGGTCTGCTTTAGGAAAAAAAAAAAAAAAAAAAAGTCTAGCCCCCTGCCCACATTCCACAAGACAAGAAGATTCCTTGCCATTCCTTCCTCTTTATATGAGGACACACATTGATTGTGTGTCTTCAGAAAATTGCACTCATGGACCATGTGGTTAAACTGACTAAATCTTTTTTCCTGCTACTGTTCATTCATTTGTTCAACACACGTTTATGCATGCTAACTCTGTGCCTGGCCCAGAGAACCCTGAACCACTAGAAGTAGAAGACACATTACCAGTCATTCATACCAGGCGGTGCCATCTCCAGGGCCTTAGCATCAGGGCAGGGAGCGTCACAGTGGGAAGAGTCTGATGTAAAGTAATAGAGAGTGGTGAGGTCTGGGTGAAACTGAAAACACAGGGCCCTCTTAAGAGATCCAAACCCAATTTCTTTTTTCTCTTCTGAACACCTGCCAAAACCAGCCCACAAGCTGTGAGTATGCCATCTTGATTTCATTTAACTTCTTTTTGTTTCCTTTTTTTTTTTTCAAGTAATCGAAGAGTCACCTACTGTTTCCGTTATCACCAATCCAGTGAATTGGAAGCTTTATGTTCCTCAGTCTCCTCCATTTTACTTCACTGTCCCAGTCCAGTAAATGGGGTTGTTTATTGGTTTAATTTGTTTTCTGGTTCTGCTTCTCTCTCCTATTTGCTATATCAACTGCATGCCAAATGAACAGTCCCTTCTTACGAAGAAAGGGATGAGTTTCTCAAAAATGAGCTCATACACTGCCAGCTACCTAGGGAGAGACATCAGGGCTCTGGGGAATGGCTACATGAAAAGTAGATGTTTTCAAAAAATATGAATATTAAGCCCAAGGGACTAGAAAGCAAAGTAACCACAGGTTACTTTCATGTTTGCTCAATGGACGCAATTTCATCACCTTTCATGCATGAGAGATCAGTTTTGGAGAAATTTTCCAGTCCTCCCACCCCCCATTGAATCAACAGAATCAAATAAACAGCATAATATTTGGCTCAGCAAATATTTGTCATGGTCAATCCAATTGTGTATTTAGTGACAGCCTTGATGTTTTAAAAGAATTTTCTATGTTACACTATTTCTACACATCTCCATACATCACCTGTTCAGTTGGGGTTTTAATATAAAAAAATTAATTTTAGTGTTGACTTACTTTGTCTTTTGTTCCCAAAAGAACAAGACAGCCAATCAACACATTTTAAAAAATTATGTATCCTCAGCTTCTGTTTTCCAACCATATTCCTCTGCATGGAGCCAATAGACAAGTAATGAAATACATGAAAATTAAATTGAATATAAATGATCTAATGTGAATTAATGGTGATGAAAACTGCCAGGCTACTCTGAAGTCAAAGTACTTTCCTTAAACTTTAAATATAAGCATTACTGGGCTACACAGAGGACAAAGAGCAGGACACCTGAAGCAACAACTGTATAGAATTTTTCACATTACTCTATTCAATCCCCTCAAAATTCAGGTAACCCCCAAAACATTTTCTTACCACCATATAAAATATAAAATAATTAAGAAAGCCCTTAGTTATCTGGATGATTACAAACAAAACTTTTGTGTCTTTTTTTTTTTTCCTGCCCCTATGTCTTTGTACTTTCTTCTATCTTGGCTCTTAAAATGTTCTCTGAGTTTTTGTTAACCGGTGCTCCCTCTCTCCTCCCAGCTGAATTCTCTCCTAAAGCTGTACCTCGTCCTTCCTATATGCCAGGCACTATGCTAGGGTTCCTGGTACACAGTTGGTGCTCAAGAAGCACTGATTACGGGAAGATCCTTGGACAGGGTGGGGAGGGTGGGGAGGGTTGTTAAGATTTCTTTATTCTGTCACTGGTAAGTTTGCATTACAGTGAAAGGAAAGACATTTCTAATCAGAATGAATGAGGTTAGATACAAAGGTACCTATAGGACTCAATAAATATTAATAGAATTAGTAAAGGCTCTTTTGAAAATTAAACCCTCCGAAAACTGCACTTTATACGTTTATTTATTGTGGTAGTTACAGTGCGCTCTAAGAAGGAGCTACTTAATTCATAATATAATCATCTTCAGTGCCGTTAATTAATTCCAGATTTTATTACATTACTTGAGCTCACTTAATGCTTTAATCTCGTGATATAAGGAGGTGGAAAAGGTAGGCGCAACAAGTCATCTCGAAAGCCAAGGGGAATTATAACTTGCATCTCAATTACAAGGCAAGGACTAATAAATGATTACCTAATTGTGGGGGCTGGAAAAACAAATCACAATACAAGAAAACTCAAAGCACTTCAAAACAAGGAGTCTGAGACCAGATATCTGAGTTCCACAGTGAAGGAGAGTGGGGGAGGAGAAAGAAAGAAACAAAGCATGGAGTACAGCAGGCAGAGGGTGCCTGCCAGTAACCGGGGCTTCCAGGATAATGGTAAACTTATGCAAGAAATAAACCTGTCTCACAATGGACACAGTGACTGTCAGCGCCAAGGCCCAGCCCACTGGAAATCAGAGTTGCTGAAATATATGATTAGTGTTCTGTTCCATGCTCACTTTCATGCCACACCTTTCGGTGGAGGTCATCTTTTGAGTCATTAAATAATCTTAGAGTGATATGTACACAGAAGAGTTTGTTCCTTATCTTTTCCATGTCACACCTGGTGCTTTCCATGGGCTCTTTGTTCTTGTTTTAACAAAGTGTGTAAAGGTTGTGTTTTTTTTTTTTTCTCCTTCCCAATGTCTGACTTTAACTCAGCATTTTAACCCTGTAACAGCCACAATTATTGGGGATGAATCTCCACCTAGACACATTAGTTGTTAACAAAGATAATGTAGAAAAATATATTTTGGTTTCAAACAATATACTCCAGTTCAGAAAAAGATTTTTCTTTGCAAATTCATCTAGTTAATTTGCTAATCCTGACTCCTTCCAAGCAACTATATTGATTCAATATTACTTGGTAACATAATTCTGATTTAAATTTTTTATGCCACTAATGCACAAGTGTTTTAAGTGAAACATTATCAAGATAAAGACATTCACGTTCTCATTTGCCTTCATATAATTACAGTAGAATATGATACAATAACTATAATAGATTTTTATATCTTAATATGTACTTTAGATATAGATTAATAAAATACTTTCATTCAATCTCATCAACAATGAACATCTCAAGCCTCTGGGACAGACAAGACAAATTTCACAGATGAAAAATGAAATATCCCAAGAAATCAGATGACTTATCCAAAGTGAAAATAAAAAGTAGCAGAATGCAGACGAGATCTAGTGTCTTCTGGATTCTCACCCTTCTTCAAATACTTCAGAGACACTTCACTATCTTGATTTCCCTCCTCTTGTTTTATCTGTACGTGTCCATCTTCCTTAAGGATTTCTCCTACTTTTCCAGCCCCCAAGGTGGGCAAGACCCAGGGCTCAGTCCTTTGCCCCCTTCCCTCCTCTGGAGAGTTCCATGAACTATGGAAGCTTTAAATAGCATGTGTACATTGATGACTCCCAAACCCAAATCTCCGACCCAGACCTTTCCCTTCAGTGCAGACTTACATATCCAACTGCCCGCTTGACAACACCTTTTTACGGTTTCACAGCCACGCCTGGCTTACCAAGTAGAAAACAAAATTTCTGATTTACCCTCCCCAAACTGGTTTCTCTCTCAGTATTCTATTTCATGGGACGTGGTTCCATTGGACAAATAATACTTTAGCTTCCCTCCCCTCTTCCTTTACCCTTAATATCTTACTCATAATTCTTAGCTTTTCTTTCTCCCTCACAAATAAATCCTACATCCCTCTACTCTCCAATCCTCTCTCTAGTCCCAGCCTGATCATCACTTCCCTAGAACATGCTACAGTGTTTCACTCCTAATCCTGTCACATCCAATCTATTCTCCACATAGATGTCACATTAATTTTTTTAAAATCAGAATCATGTCGATACATCCCTACTTAAGACTGTATGTCTTCCCATTAGAATGTTTTAAATGTTAAACAATAGGTACCACATTCAAATATTTCTAAATAAATTAAAGAGCATTAAAAAATAAACAATGTAAAGCCTCTCTGCCTTGTCTCCCACCTACCTTATCCCCTCCCACGCCCATAGATAACCGTAGTCCTAAATTCTTAAGCCCCACTGCAATTTTAATAAGATGAAATCATGTTGCTCTGGCTATGTATAGAGCCGGAGCAGACCCTGCTACTTCTCCATTCTCACTCCATGCTCCTCCTCCCTTACTGTGCTCTACTCTCTGACCTTCTTTGGTTTTATGAGTTAACTAAATTCTTTAGTATTTGCCCAAACATTTTACCTTAGCTAGACCACTCTTCCCTTTCTTCTCTACTTGCCTGGTCTCTCCTTAAATGTGATATCTTGGTGAGTTAGATTCTCCTCCTCCCTTGCTTATTTAGCAAACTGATCACAAGCTCTAAGTATATGTCAATGTATTTGCTCATTCCCTGACTCTCTCCTTTCACTAGCTGATCAGCTGCAGTGGAGCAAGCACTGGGTCTATGTATTTTAGCTTTCTGCAGCTGGGACGCCTAGTCACTTAGAAGAGGGGGTTCTCAATGAACTCAATGAATATTAAGGGACTCAATGAATATTAAGTGAAGTGAATTAATTAATCCTTTCTGTGTCAACACTAAGACCTGAATTAGACATTTCCTGAATATTTGCATTCATAGATGCTGTGAAACACCTTACACAAATTGAGATATAAAAGGAACTCTTTGCTCCTCCAAAAAAGTGAAGAGGTAGAATTTTTTTTCAATTTTTTAAGAATTTAAAATTAAAAAAAAATTTTTTTAAATTTTTAAAATTCTACATTTTTTTAAAAAAAATTCTACATGTTGGAGAATGTCACGGTTTTGTACATAAAGGCTCCTCCAACCACAATAAATACTACATCTACTCTTCAAAACTAAAGGGCACATAATAATTACATATTTTCACATGTCATCTTATAACAATCTATTTATAAATCTAAGGGTACCACATATAATTTCATGCATTGTAACTAAAGGTCTTTGTCATTTGTTGCTTCAGAATCTGCTTTTACTTATATTCTCGCACATGCTATTACTTTTTTAATCTAAATAAAGACAGCAAATCAATAAAAATTTTAGGAAAAAACAGTTTCAAGTGTAAGTGAAGTGTTTATTTCTTCTTTCCTTTTAAAAAAGGGAGGTGACTAATGCTTTGTCCTGAATGGGCTTGTTATGACCAACTTTATGAATTCTCTCCCCCTAAAAGACACGTCTTCCTTCTCATCCTGAGTGTGGCTGTACATCGAAGGACACTCCAGACATTTCCCTTTCAGATCTCAAAAGGAAGTATTAATCAAACAAAAGATGGGAAATTATGGCATTTAGCTACTAAGGTTTAACTCAAGTGGCCAAGTTTTAGTTGATCACAGGGTACAGGTGACTATCCATCAAACAACCCATCATAACACACATTAAAATGTCTGGGTTAATCAGGACAGAAGCCAAGAATAATATTTTTTGCTGACACTCAATGAAGACTACCAAAGGAATTCCCCTAAAACTGTACTCTACAAACATGCAAGACCTAAAAAAAAAAAAAATAATAATAATAATATAAGAGGAATTCTTCCTAATTGTATCTTAAGCAAGGCAGCAGCACATTCTTTTGATAAAATACTAAATGGCCTGGATGACATATATAAGTCTAAATTACAAAATGTTAAAGCAATTGTGAAATTCAACATAAAAATATGTAAGCAGGTATATTTTTAACTCTCTCAAAAATATCAGGAAATCTGATAAAACATTCAAAATATATTAAATAATATTCACAATGAGGCATAAACTATTGATATAATCATACTCTCATTTCTTTTCCAGCTTTATCTTTCAAGAACTAACTTCATCTGGAAATCAATGACAGTTACATATATAAAAGAACAGAAAGCTGTAAAATATAGAGTGAAAAAAGAAATGTAAGCCTTATTATTTCTTAGGACTTTCCATCACAAATATCAGAATTGATCCCGTTTGGATATCTGCCTCACATCTTGTCCTAGACACAAATAACCACTGATACCGCAATTTGGAGTTGCTGCCTTGAACTTCTGTTGGACCATCATGATGCAAAGAATGAAGCACCAACCTGAGAGTTTATAACTTGGGTCTTTGTTCCTATGCTCCTAGCACATGACTTGTATTAGAACCAAGTCATTTAGCTGCCCTGAGCCTCAGTTTCCTCACCCACAAAGTGAGGACATGAACTTGAGGATCTCTATAGCTCTGTTATACTATGTGAAGCTATGAAGAGACACAGAAGCAGCCATTATGATCACCATAAGGCAAAACCAAACACTCCACAACACTACGCATCAGGGGCAGGAAAAGAGGCCTTTCCCAACAAGGAACAGCCTCAGAGCCTCAGAGCCCTTTCTCTTTTTACATTCCTTAAAAAGCTAACAATACCTCTAGTACTCTGTAACTTCTATAACTACTAAAAATAAGCAAACCACTCCCAAAATTCACTTGAGCAATTTTGCAATTAATTTCTCAGCAACATAGATCTTTATGAGATTAAAGACAGTATTAGAAAATAATCCATGTATTAGAAAAATAATCCATATTTTTTTGGCACATGTCACATATTAACACACATTCAACACACATTCCATAAACACTGGATGTACACCTGCTATGTGCTAAGTCATGTGTTAGGCACGGTTTACACAAAGGAAAAGCACTCAGTCCCTACCCTCAAGTCACTTTTACTGGGTTAATCATAGGAAATTGCTGACACTCAACCCTTTATGACTCACAAAATGGCAATTGCATGTATCTCGACCTAATAGTTTTATAGCAAATTGTGTCTTCAAACAGACTGAACTTAAAATTATCATTGACATCTAGGAAAGTTCCATTAATTCTGGAAAATTTAATGATGTCATTCAGTGATGTCCTAGAGAATTTCTTAACGAGGATTTTCATTGTTTATTTTGCTTCGGAGGGAGTTTGTCTGTTGTTGTCATTGTTTGGAAACATGCATTCTAATTACTCAATTCTTAGGTGTTTGCTTCAATGCCTTTTCCATAACCAGTTAATAACTGACTGATCTACAATCTCCCCAGCGTTAGTTATCCATGAGATGCACGCAAGCATGTGCGTGGTGTGCGCATGCTCACAAGAAATGACTGGTTCTCTTTTCTAAACACAAGATACTCTTTCTTTTCTTCACACACATAGTTATATGCTTTTTCTCAAAACTTGTGTTAAAAGAATTTCAGACGTCTTGAGAGTCGCATCCAAGCCTATGCTTCTTTGTATGACCCACAGATTCTATCCCAGGGTGTTGTATGCAGTAGACACAACAAAATTACCAAGTGAATGACAGGGACAACTGGGTGGCTCAGTTGGTTAAGCGACAGCTTCCGGCTCAGGTCATGATCCTGGAGTCCCAGAACAGTGTCCTGCATCAGGCTCCCAGCTCAGCAGGGAGTCTGCTTCTCTCTCTGACTCTTCCCCCTCGCATGCTCTCTCATTCTCTCTCTCTCAAATAAATAAGTAAATTAAATCTTTAAAAAATTACCAAGTGAATGATAAATTAAATTATAAGGGGAGACATCTGATTAAAAATATAAAGTAATATCCAAACACAAAAGCCATGTAAAAACAGATACTACCTTTCTCACCAACCACGCCATTATTTGTCACATGCCACAACAGTGGCAGTCATATCATGTTCTAAAGTTAGTCTTCACAATGACTCTGAAAAAAGAAATCACAGTATCACATGCCTAGCACATTAGGGAGCTGTGTGCACCAGACAGTCAGTACCTCTAGTTATGCCACTTAGTAAAAGTGAATTTCCAGCTTTGCTTTAGGAAAGAAAAAATATTTGTCAGGAAAATGAATAATAAGGTTTATATTATGACACAATAAGGGAAAAGTTTGGTAAGTTAATACAAAGACCATGGACAGTTCAAAATATCCAACCACTGTTATACTTTCTTTAAATGGAGCTTTCTCTCAAAATAAACAAATAGCTGAAAATATCTGAATTTTGAATTACTGTCTTAAAATTTGAATATGATACCTATCTAAGTAAAATCAAAAACACTTCCCCAAATGATTACTGTGGGTACACATATCAATTGCTTCATAGTGCAAGAAATGTCAAATGGCACTAGAGACAATGCCATGCTTTCCTGTACAGTGCAAACATATTTCTTCTTGAGACACAGTTTACATAATACAGGAAATGGCTTCATCTGGTTCCTGGTCTTTTTGATCAAGTCAAAAGCCTTAAAGGAAAAAGTGTTTCTTTTACATTTTACTTTTTTTTTTTGTACTTTTGTTTTTCACAAATTATATTTCCCTAAATTAAAAATGGGAACTGGATATGGAGAGCCATGTCCTCTAAGAAATTCTTTATCAAAAGTCAGACTTACGACCTTTTCCTTGAGTTCTACAGGTGGCTCCCAAAAAAGGGGGGGAAAGAGTTTGTGATTCAAGAAAATTTGACTTCACAGTTCAAGATGAAATTTTCACTTAAAAAAGTAATGAATAAACTCAAAAGCTTAAAGGTAAAAACTCTATGGAGTGTTTGAGAAGGAAGATTCCCACCATGACTGATTAGAGGCTACGAGAGGGGTGGGTGCAAGAAGTGAAGTCAAAGGAGAGCTGGGCCACACCACGTGGGGCCTCCAGGGCCTTGTGAGTGTGGTAGCAACTTTGCATTTTACTCCTAGTGGAATTGAGAAGCCAATGGAGAGTTCTGAGCAGGGGAGTGAACTGACTTAGGTTCTTAATCAGTCAGCTTGGCTGCAATATGGAGAACAGATTATAGTACAACAAAGGTGGAAGCAAGGAGACCAGTTAGGTGTATATTACCTTTATCAGGCCAGAAATGGTGGAACTCAGCCCAGGGTGGTAGAAGAGGCAAGAAGCAAATGGCTTCTAGATGTATTTTGAGTAAATGAACTGATCTATTATAATGGTTAATTAGATAGAGGTGTAAGAGAATAAAAAGAAGCAAGGATGATTTCAAATTTTTTGACTGGAGCACCTGACAGAATGGAGAAGAATGTAGAAGGAGCAAATCTGGGGAGGGAGGGAAAAACCCAAGAGTTCAGTCTTTGAACTACCTGTACATACTGAGATGTCTATCAGACATCCACATGGAGATGTCAGTTGGAAGTTGGGTCTCGGTGGAGTTAAAGGAAGATCTAGGACAGACATATACATTTGAGAGTCATCAGTGAAGGGCTGCTGTTTGAAGCTATGACAGTGGAAGAGACCACTGTGAAGAGCTCCAGGTACTGAGCCTCTCAGTACTTGAGTACTTAAAGGGTAAAAAGAGGAGAAGGAACCAGCAAAAGAGCATTAGGGTCTTACGGTCAACCAGTGCAATAAGAAAAGAAGCAGGACTGAATGGTTTGTAGAAATTCAAGTGACTAAAGTTTTTGTTTGTTTGTTTGTTTTTTGGTTTTTGGTTTTTAAGAGGAAATGATTACTGGAGTCAAATTCTAAAAGTAAATTGAATGAAATAAGGCCTGGGAATTGACCACTGGATTTGGCAACATGGAGGTCACTGATGGCCTTACAAAGAGAATCTCTTTAGTGACATGAGGTAAGAAGGAGAGAGAAAGGGAAACTAGAGGTTACAGCATTTTGCTCTAAGGAGAAACAGAGAAATAATGCAGTAACTGGAGCAGTAAGTGGAGTCAAGAGAAGTTTGTTCCTGAAGATGAAAGATGTATAGTTTGTTTCTACATTGATAGAATGATCAAGCTGGAAAGAAAATCTGGTGACGCTGCTGAGAGAGGGGGAGAGTAACCCGAGTGTGTCTGTAGGTCTGAGAGAGAGGATGGGCTCCAGTGCACAAGGGAAAGAGTTCACCATGGACTGGAGCAAGGACATCAGGAGCACAGTGACAGAGGAGAAGGCAGAATGAAAGAGGACAGATATAGAAGGCTTCCTCACTTTAGTGATGTGGCATGGGGCATTCTTATCCTAGTCCGATTTCTCAGTGAAATAACTAATATGGTTACTGGCTGATGGTGAAAAAGAGAGGAGGTACGGGAGTTAAGGGGAACAGAAAAAGATATAAAACAGTTGCTGTGGACTGAATGGATCCTCCCAAATTCATATGTTGAAACCTAATCTCCAAGATGATGGTATTAGGAAGTGTGGTCTTTGGAAGGTGAATAGGTCAGGAGGATAGAGCCCTCAAGAACAGATTTAATGCTCTTAGAAAAGGCCCCAGAGAACTTCCTTGACCCTCCCCCCAGGTGAGGACAAGGAGAAAAGATGACTATCTACTGACCAGGAAACAGACCTCTACCAGACACCGTAGCTGCCAGTGCCTTGATCTTCAACTTCCAGCCTCCGGAATGATGAGAAATAAATTTCTGTTGTTTAAAAGCAACACAGTTGGTGGTATTTCATTACAGCAACCCAGACGGATTACACAGTAGTTCTTCAGGACTGATGTAGAGTAGGTAGAGAACTGGCTTTAACCAGAGTATGGGTTAGCCAGTTGAGAAGTTGAGGAGTTGCCAGGAAGTGTTTATAAATGGTGGGCCAGACCAGTTAAGACCGCTAAGCCGGAAAAACCAACCAGGACAGTCACTGATCAAGAAATAAGCTTCCATCTTATTAAATCATAGACTTTGGGATCTATCTACTACTGCCTCCCCACTTAACATAAAATTCAAATATAAGGTTCTTTATGCCTCAGTCCCAGCTTATTTCTCTGACTTTTTATTCCTTGTGATATACCATATACAATTAGCTACAGTTTTCTAGAATATCCTTCCTCCTGTCTTCTTCACCAGGTCAGCCCCAGTGGGTCACTTCTCTGCTCTGACCATTTATTCCACAAAATTTATTGATCACCCCCTACAGCGGGCCAAGCATGCACTGACCACTTTGCACAGTAAATATCCTCCCCACAAACTGGTGCATGGTGACTGGCACCTACTTAGCACTTGTTTATAGAGTGAATGAATGAACTCTCAATCATGAGATCATCCATAATCATTTATCTCTAGAGGTGGAATGTGCTAAGGGAATATTATATAGCATACATAGTTCATAGGTTATGCCTCTGTCCTTGCTCCTCTCTTAATATAACACTATCAATGTAATCAGTTAATTAAAATTACTATTTAGTATCTTAAATTTACTGCTTTCCAATTTCTTTTTACATTCATTTCTCATTCTCTTAGTAATTCTCAGAACTGCCTTTGGATAGGAATGTGTGAGAAGAAATAGAAGGGAATGGAGAAAGAACCGAAAAGACGCCCAAGAGGGAAATAAAGGATGGGAGGGAGAAAAGAAAAGGGGAAGGAAAAGGAGAGAATGAGACAGAAGCAGAAAGGGAAAGAGGGAGAAAGGAAAAAAGCATTAACAGCAGACAGACAGGAACAGGCAAAGAGAAGGTTACAAGGAGGGGATATTAAAGAAATCGCTTACAAAGTACTTAGAGAAGTCCAGAAATTCTAGGAAGAAGCTGGAGAATTCTTGAATATTTATATTAAACCTTTATCCCTCTAAATATTGACATATATTTATTAATAGTAACAACAAGGTTCTATTTATTGAGTACTTACCACGTGAACAACACCGTGCAGAGCATTTTACAGTCACCTGGCCAATAATTCCTCACAACTACCATTACCCTCGTTTTACAAAAGGGAAACTGAAGCCCTAAGAAACTTACCAAAACATGCAGTGAGTGGGACTGCGGAGCCTCAGATTCAGACCCACCCATGCTCCTGCCCACCATGGCTCATCTCCTCTCTGCCCATGCTGCTTTTGCAATCAGGATATGCAGAACAGGGTAGATCTTGAGCCAGCTGACAAGGCTTTGTCACATTCCCCATCCTTCCCAAGCCAAGGCCAGGAGAAAACTGAAAGGGGAGACATGAGGAGCCACCAGAATCAGCCTTGTGCTCCCTGACCCCAAGGACCTGAATGTGAAGCAGATGGGACCCAGACACTCATCCAAGACTCATGCTGTCCTGTTCTGCAGTTTTGACACTTCATTTTGGACGTATCTGTTTATTCTTTTCAAAACACAGTTGTGCTCACGAGTTGGGAACCAAAGTACACAGACAAAAACCCTTTCTGGAGATGTTCTGTCTCCTTCTGAGGGAGGATGAAAATGAAATCAGCCATCTTACTAATGGCAAGGAAAAAAGTTATCAAAAAGCTAAGATCCTTGTATGTCTTTGTATGTTAGGTCTTTGGACAAAATTTTCAGGGTGTGTACATAATGGGACTAACAAACTCATGGCCATATACTACCATGTATCTCTTCAGCATCAATAGTAACCATTATTATCTGATCTCTATACACTCTCAATGAATCAGAATAGAGCTTCAGAATCCTTCACAACACAGTGCTCCTGAAAGCCATTAACAATAGCTGATAAAGATCATACGGTGGAAAGAAATCTGTAATTTCTGGTATAGACGTATGCCGTCACTAGTCATAGCCCCATAACATCATAAGTTGCCTTAATATGGGTATGCCTTACTATGGTTAAACAAGAACCCAAATGCTTAAGACTAAAGTCGTTTGTCCCTTGGTCAATAATTATTTTCCCAGCATGCTCAATAAGTTCTTTTATAATTAGAGTTTCAGAAACTAATTAAGAAACAGTATGTTTAAATTGAGAAATGCTAATGCTTCTGTAATGCATAGCAATTTTTAAGGCCTGACCAGGAAATAGAAAACGATTTGACAGGGTCTGGGCTAAAAGCCATGGATGGCATCCACTGTTTAGTGTTGTATAATTTACAAACTTCTGTTCTTTCAACAACTACTCAGAGAATGAAGTTGCTAAGTAAATATACAGCTCAAAAACAACACAGCAGAGCTAACCCACTGCTCACATCTTGCAAAAAGGTGGTGGCCCAACACAGGGAAACAATACACACAAACTACCTGCCAAAAACACAGACTATAATATTTTTTTTTAAGTTTCTTAAGGATGCCTCAACAAGCTAAAAATATTTTTCAGCCATCAGTGAAATCCATCTGTGGCTGACCCAGTCACATCAACAAAATTTGGTAATTTTATTTTATGTCAATGGCTCTAGAAAATGAGGCATAGGGCACAAATGTCGCACAGACAGGATTCATATGCTTTCAGATATACCAGGCAGTTTCCACTTTGAAGAAATGTAACTCTAATTAAACACATCTCAGCAGTCAAAAAAATAAAAAAAAAAGCTGCCCATTGTTCCTCATTTACATCTACTTTAGAACACTCATGACATTGGCAGTTGTAATATTAAATAAATTTAGACCTATAAGAGAATAATCCTAGAGCTACAGAAATGGAGTTAACTCTTTTCCAGGGTCAGGACCTTACAAAACGTTTGTTTCTCTCTAGATCAAGAAAAAGGTGTGCTAGGGGTCAGAGGGTGGGGGTGGGAGGGGTTTGGTTTTGGTATTAAATAGTTCTCTTTACTTAACTATGGTCCTGAGAGCAGTAAGGCCCAGGGATGAGGGCTTGTGTAATATTAACAACATTACTGACTTAAGCTATTAGAAAAGTTTTATTTGCTTGATAGAAATACCCTGCCAACTCTTGCATTAAAGAAGTCAGTGGAGGAGTGCCTGGGTGGCTCAGTCAGTTGAGCGTCTGCCTTTGGCTCAAGTTCATGATCCCAAAGTCCTGGGATCGAGTTCCGCATCGGGCCCCCTACTCTGCAGGGAGCCTGCTTCTCCCTCTCCCTCTGCCTGCTGCTGCCTGCTTGTGCTCTCTCTGTCTCTCTGTCAAATAAATAAATAAATAAAATCTTTGAGACAAAAAAAGTCAGTGGAATGATTACACTCAGAAGACGGTACCTATTTAAAAAAAGGATGATACTAAAAAATTTCAAAACTCAAAAGTTTTCAGAAAGGTTAAACAGCATTAGAAAATGTGGCTGGAGATTTTCTTTTTCTATTATACGGCACTCAAATTAAGGTTAATATCCTGGAAAAAGAATTCCCTTTGTTAACTGGTGGTCTGTGGCTTGAGACTTCACTGAAAGGTTTCACTTGAAAGGCTATGAAAACATCAGCCACTGATCCAGAAGTTCTCAACGGCTCAGAGATGCAAGGTCATTCATAATTGTCTCCATCTTTCTTTCCTCTCTCCAGAGTATAATTACTTCAAGAAACAAAATCCTGGTTTATTTTACTGAAATCCAGAAACTCACCGCTTGTATAGCAACAGCCACTTCCCTTATCCCTGGCTTAAATATCCGTAACTGTCAGCACTCCCAGGTATATTCCACAGGACAATACCTAATCCTTAGTGGTTCTAATTCTCAGAATCTGCTTTAAAATATATATATATATATATATATATATATATATATATATATATATATATATATATCAGCTCACCAGTCTTTGGCACCTGCAGTGTGGGTCACGATGTACACAGGTATTAACATTTGGTTGAGAGGAAGAGAGGTACAATAGTATAGTGGAAAAATAACAGTATCTGTTTTGGAAATTAGAAACTCATCTCCATCATTTACTAGCTATGAGAAAGTAGGAAAGTGATTCAATCTCCCACTTGCCCTGTGTGTAAAGTGGAAAAATGATACTTACCTCAGAGAGTTTCATGTGGATTAAGAGAGATAGCATGTTTTACATATGGTGGGCATGTGGATGATAAACCTCAACAAATTACCTTGGTTAAAAAATGAGAAAGAGGAAATCATTCAAAAGTATAGCATCTTATTAGGGTAGGAGAAGGAGCCTGTAAATCACCTAACCAAAATCCTTTACATGTCCAGAGGAGTTAGCAACTAGGAGGTCACTACACCAGAGCAGTTTCAGAAAAGTGGTGAAGACAAGAATGGTTGTCTAGGAGAATAATAGCATGGAAGGAAATTGAGAAAATGGATCTGAACAATACTTTCAAGAAGTATGGCTGTGACAGGAAGGATGGAGAGTTACGGTATTGGGTATGGGTTTGGGAATGTGTATCTATTGAGTATCTTTAGAATGGGAGAGTTGGGGCTTAAGGTCAAGGTCAGATATAAATAGGAAGACTATATAATTTATCACCCAAGTCAGACATTTTTGAAAGTGAAAGTGGATGCTATTAATAATTATGCTTGGACAATAGGAGTAAACTGGAACTGTCCCAGGCCAACCACAGAGCCTGATGACCCTAAAAATAAAGGGAGATGTTGAAGATATACAGAAGAAAAGAAAGTTGATGGAGCAAGATCCCTAAGGAGAGGAGAGAGCGGGAGGTGAGAAAAGGCATAATTGGTAGAGGTAAGAGAGGAATAAAAAGGTTAACCCCTTTCCCTTGTGCCAGACACAGATCAAAAGCCAGCTGCATCCCTGTTCCTAGAGAACTTAAGGTTTAGTGCACTGATTACCATAGTCTAAGAGGAGGGGAGGACAGGCATGGGATTGTCAACCAGGAGAAGAATAATAGGTGACATTCACTTCTGAGAAAATATCCTAGAATTTCTCTAGGGAAAAAGACTTAGATTGAAAAGCATAGTCAATATTATAATTTAGTGTATTTTCTTTTTTTTTTAATTAGCCACATATTTATTTTGAAATTATGAACATCAAAAGGAGTTGTTTGCTTTAACTTTGGTTTTTGCTTTGCTATCACAAGGAGACAATGGAATAAAAATGACTCTGAAATTTTGACTAAACCTGTCCTTTAATGAGTGCATATTACTTTCCAGGTTCTATGCTAGATTCAAGGGGTGTGTGTGTGTGTGTGTGTGTGTGTGTGTGTGTGTGTAGAGAGAGAGAGAGATACAGACATACATGGAGAGAGAGAATGGAACCCATAGACTGTACAGCCCGAAAGTGGCTCAGGTATAAATGGGTTTAGCACTAACTGCATTAGACCAATCACCTTCCTATGTCAGCATGGCTATGCACAGAGCCATGTCAAATCCCCTGGCAATGATCTTTACAAATGTAGGTCCTTTACTAGTAAGTTATTTTGACCCACTCCGAGCCACATATTTCTCTCTCTTTATTATATAATATAAAGAATATATACATTTTATATATAGAAAGAGAATATATACGAAGAGTATATATATTTTGTATTCTACATATATTTCTCTGTACATATTCTATATAGAGAATACAACAATATATTTAAATATCTATTACTTTTATAAAAAATAAAAATGTATCTTTACTAATCTTATAAATAACCTTGACAAGTAATTTGATGAGCAATATGAGATCAGAAATCATATATATAAAATCTATATAATTTATAGATCATAATATGCTCTACAGGTAATCTATAGATAATATGTAATCTTATAAATATAGAGAGAATATAGAATATAATATATGTAAATATTTTACTAATATAATAAACTCAACAAATAATTTAATGAGAAATCTGGGGACATTGCTTATGTTTGCAGACATTCGCTGAGCCCCTTTAAACCTAAGACACAGGTAGGATATACGGTCTATGGGTTCTATGCTTAAGAAGTAAAGCTTGAAGAAGTAAAATTATAAACAGCTAAATTAAAAGTAAATCATGAAATGCTAAATTGGGTAAACAGAGTACTATTAGAATACAAAAGAAGATATTACTTTTGTTTAACTGATTCACTCTCATCAGTAAATATGTCACAGAAGAGCAGGCAGCCAAGCAAAACCTTGTAGAGTACAGAAATGATTCTTCAGGGAGGAAGAATGGGTCCTTGGGTGGTTTGTTGGAGGGTGGTCAAGGGAAGGCTTGGGGAACACCTCACACGTAGGTGTTGAGGTGAAGAGTTGAGTGCTACCAGAACATGAGGTGTGGGGCTCAAGGAAGAGACAGCAGAAGAACTATAATTGGAAGGAAAGAGGAAACACACTCCTAACGGTTGCTATCTTAATTCTACAGCAAACTAACGAATTAGATTTCTTTTGGAAAGAAACAGGGAGCTACTGAAGATCTTTTTTCCCAATTTCCAAGGCTGTCCCTTCCAGAGCTGGGATCATTGAGGGCCAGTTTCTCCGAACAGTTTCAACTTGGTTTACGTGATGTTACAAAATAATGTTGTGGTGTCCCTGTATGTGGTGTCCCCTGTCAGCTCACTCATTTATTTCTGCGCTGTAAGAAGACACCTGACTTGAGCAGTGTGACATGACAATTTGAATGTGCAAGAGGATTGGCTGCATCTATTGTGTGCTTTTCTTAGGAGATGCTAAGAGTATTTCTAACTCTATTGGGTTACCTGGACTCAAATGTCTTTCTCCTCCACTCTCTACTGAGATGGGATGAAACTTGCCAGTAGAGGTAAAAAGATACCACCTGTCTAACAGGAGTGGAGATTAGGAACAAAGGCTAACAACCCAATCTTATCTTATACCCACTAGGAAGATCTAGGGCTTTGTCTTTTGTAGACTGCTTTGTTTCCTACGTCCACTCCATCCCCTGGTGGCTCACTCCACTAATCTCTCAACGAGCTCTAGGTATCCGAGCTACTTCATTAAAAACTATTCGACACTCCTTCTGCCAAGCCTGACCATAGCCAACCAGGGGTAGAATCAACTCTAATAAAGTTCCCTCTTTGAGAAGCGAAGCATCAGATGGTCAATCCTCTCTAGAAGAATGTTTCACCATCCTAGAATAGAATGTCTTATAAAGTGACAAATGCCAATTAGCGGCTACTAAAGGGAGGTGACACTAGATTCATTCATCAACAAGTTCATACAGCAATGGAACCTGTAAAGAAATGGTTCTCCAGAGCTAACCTGGTTAGGCTCAAGATGTTCTGAGTCATCACACGCATTCACACACATGCACTCACAACAAAGGAAGAGTACTGTCCCTCGCAGCCATTTTGGCCTCAGAAATACCAGGCTTGAGGAGTTCAGATACCCATGCCCAGTAGAGAGTCATCCCCTTTTTCCCCCTTCAACTCCCAGTATTGTTTGTGTTTCCCTTCTGGAGGCTTCATTTGGAAGTGAAATTTGAAGTCACTGGAAATCTAATAGGGAATGTTGGACTGCCTTTTGTTGCAGAGCCACTGATTCCTTCTGTATCATGAAAGCACAAAGACATTTGAGAGGGCCTATGAATTAGAGGAGAGACAGACAGACAGACCAGGAAAAGCTGATCTAAAAGAGATAGGATGTCAAGATCTCAACGTTGAATCTGGAAATTAATTTATGGCAAGACTGATGTCTTTCAGTAAAAGAACATGTAACTGTTTACCAACTATGACAGTCCCTCTGCCCAGGAGGCCACCAAAGGACCTGAGCATTGCCTCTGCAGCCCTTCCTTCAAACAATACACCCTTGTTCCATGGCCTCCCAGCTGTGACAAGCATGATAAAAATGGAGATTGTTTTTATACTCTATGTGCTGTTTCTTCACTGACAGCAGCATGGTAATTTGCCAAATAATCAGAGTATGTTGGCATTTTTATAAATGAAGTGCTCGGTTTTGACAGTAATCTGTGCAGGGAGGACTTGGAGGATGGACAAAAAAATGGCTTCTTTCCCATGCAGAGGGAACAAGGATTCCTTGGTGATTTTTCAGCACACTGAAATTTCTTTTGACCAAAAGGCAGCCAGGAGCACAGCTCAGACATCAGCCCAACCGAAACCCTGCTCTCTCCAACAGGACACAGGGAAGTATTTCTTTCCTCCATGGTTTGCAGGAATGTGTTCCTGGGGCTTCCTGCATTATACAAGAAGGATTTTATTTCACTGGAGTAGAGGCCTGGGGGTTGGTGAGAGGGAAAGGGTGCGGAAACCAATGCTCAGCAAGCTCCCATGGCGTTCTGTGTGGACAGAAATTGTTTTTTGTTTCATCCTCACTATAACCCTGGGTAGTGGCTATTATTGTTCCCAATTTACAGATGAGGAAACTATGCTCACTTGGGTGGGGTGACAAAAGCTCTGCCCACAGCCATCTGCCCCGGAAGAAGTCAGAAGATAGAGACAAAGTATGAGGAAAGGAGATACACATTTCTCCTTTAAGAAAATCAGAATTTTAAGCATATGCTCTGCTCTATACATTTAATATTTATTTTGTCAAAAAAAGATTTCACCATTTCCAAAGCATTTTACCAGAAAACGTCTCTTAAAACTTCATTTAAGAGACACTCCAGGGATGAGGTAGACTTCATTATTATTTGGCAAAAGTGGAAACTGATTTTCTGGGAGTTTAGGCCAAGTCCCAAAGTCACAGCTCATGAGCAGAAGAGAAGGAACTCAGCACTGATCTCCTGGTTCTTCTTCCCTGATGCAATGTCTTGACTCCACTAAGATCCTCTCTCAGCACCAAGCTCACAACAGACACCCAGAACCAAAACCTCCCTGGCGCTGGGGTAGGAAGAGGGTAATGACAAGGGGCTGGGGCTCTCGCCACTACGGCAGTCTGCCAGGAAGAGCTTGTTCAGACAACGGGAAGGTTCAACTCTGGGGACTTTTTCCCGAGGGTATTTCCACAGCCTCTTCCCCCCTCTCCCCTTCCTTCTCTGCCAACTCTCTCATACCAGTAAAATCAAGCAACGCTTGCTCCACCTCGCCGGTACCTTACAGACCGTGGCTCCGACTGTACCACTTCACACTACCACAGCTCATATTTTCCCGGCAGCGGAGCACTAAATCCAGAAGGCTTGATACCAGAGCACAGTCTAAAGTGGCATGGCTTTGAGAAAACTCCCTTATGAAAAGGGAAAGGTCTTCACTGAGCTTCTGGGCAGGAGGCGAACAAAAGCATGGAAGGCAATGGTGCAGCCGCAGGCCATTCACAAAACAGGAGCAAGACTAAGAGTCTATGTGTTTCTCTTGCAGCAAATCTTAGCAAATCTTCTCTTGAAGCAAATCTTAGACTATCTTTCCAGCAACCACTGCAGTCTGGCTGGGATGGCCTTGAGCCGGTGGGTTACCGCTCTGCTAGTCAAATTCCAAGTGAACATTTATAAACCCTGCTCTCTGCAAGAGGACTTGGAAATACTGAATAAGGGCCATGATATAAGGACTAAAAAATGAAATCTGTCCCTCACCACCACTCTTTAAGTTGTAGATAATAATTCAATTCATCCCCCTTGAAAGGGTAAATGTGGCACTATTGGGTAGTTTAAGGTAAATGTGTCTCACGGGTATGGAGAGCCCCAAGACGTTTTACATGATAGCCCTCTAACACCAACAGACCTAGATCTAAACTGAGCCACTACTGGAGAAGGGGAAAATTGAGTTCAACGCTAACTTGGTTTTTGATCCTTCAAGAACACTGAACGCACTGTATCAAGTAACATATACAATCTTCTGACATCTCGGTAGCCTGTGTTTCCTTTCTAGAAGCCAGCCGGCAGAGTCTGCTGCTCCTTCTAGCTTCCCTTTCCTAAAGAAAGTAAAATAACTACTTTGAATGTTATGTATGGTTGGGTTTGGGGGTGAGAGTTGCCAGATGTGAGATATTTCATGTAAACTATGAAGAGATAAAGATCCCTGAAGTTGCACTGATTTCTACAAAGCAGAACTAGAAACCAAAGGGTCAGAACAAACACTGTAGCTTCCAAAATGTGTTAACACTAAACTCCATTCAACAACCTTGTGTGCCTGGCCCTGAACTAGGCACTGGAGGGGGAAATAGGAAGATGATGAGCCATAATGGCTTTGAATCCAGCAAAGGGCTGAGGCAACATGGCACACAGGGGCCACAACCAACGGTGCGAGCCACCAACAGTTTTAGAGGAGCCCAAGGAAGAGGAGGGATATTGCATTTCGGGAAAAGCTTGAGGCGGCTCCCAGTGGAGGTAACACTTGAACTAGGCCTGGATGGATGAATAAGATTTTGCTGAGGATCTACAGAGGGGATGGGAGAAAGGGTACTGCAGGCAGAAGACAGCGCAGGGAAAACATGAGAAGAGAATGCACAAATGCTCTTGAGTATATGGAGCAATAGTCTACTCAGAGAAAGAAAAAAAATTATCCCACCTGAACCTTTACAGTGTGTTGTTTCGAAGAAGTATATTAATTTCAGATGTAAAAACATTTTCCTTGTGTACAAGTAAATACTATAATTGAAGTGACAGAATAGACATGTAGAATTTATTATCTGAAAGAAAATCTAATCAATAGGTATTTCATTTCGAAAAGTTAATGAAATATTATGGAGAGAGTGGCCTTTTAAGCTTTGATTTTTAGATTCGGAGAAAGAGCTTAATTTTCAGTGACAAGGTCACTACTAGTTGAATGGTCTCCTTTTGCTTCCCACAGAAATGATGGTTCTTTCGTTCTTGAATTATTTATTAAAATCAGGCTTCCATAATCAGAGTTTATTTAAACACTTTTTTTTGTAGATCAGCAAATTAAAATCATGTTACCTTAGTTATTTCTCCCAGTTCAGAAGGGGAATTAAAGTACTTATGTGAAATTAAACATTAATTTCATGAAAGTGTTATTTGTGTGTAACAAAATCCTCTCTTTTCAGTTCATGCTAATTAATATTCAATGCAATAAGTACACATGTATTTAATACTATTATCATCAAGGAAGGGCAGAGGGTTCAAGTCATTGCAAAGGACAATGTGGGTATATTTTATCTCTCGCTAATTAGCAAAATTAGATGAGCTTCTGGAAGATTATTTGAAAGCAAAGGTTTGCCAAGCCTACTTTCAATAAGCAGTTTTTATGCTCCCTATAGCCTAAGACTCAACTCTTACATGACAAAAATAAATCTTTTGGTACATCCATCATGGTTAAAGCAAGCCACTTCCAAGGTCAACTATAGGGTCAGAAACAAAAGGCGTGCCAAATAGCCACATATGCAAAATCACACACAACAGCTCATCTGAAACAAATGTTCTACCTTGCAAAAGAAAAATCATTTCATTGTTTGCATTTAAGATAATGTGTTGATATAGCTTGATTTGGAAATATAATGAAACTTGAGTACTTTTTTGCTAATTGGATGATATTGTCTCACAGAAGTAAAAAAAATAAATAAATAAATAGCATAAAAAGCACTGACCTGTATTTTTGCCAAGATCTAGGTCAGGGAGTAAACTCCCTATCTCTCAGGCAAAGTATGTAATACAACAAACTCTACATACATACTTTATCATTACTGAGGCGGCTGTTCTTTCAAAAGGATGTCTTCGCTAAATAAATGTGTCCTCATAACTGCCTTTGAGAAGTAGGCATGTGCTGATCTTATAACACTCTACACCTTCTTTGAAGCCCTTAAATACCACACTTCAAAAACATGTCCTATTTTAATGATATCATCCTGGTACATGAGAGATAAGGTGATTTCTCTATTTCCTGGATCAAAAGGAACAGCAGGATGAGACAGAAACAGCACATCAACTATCATATGAGCTGTTTCTAGATTACAACATTCGAACATTTTCTGTCCATGCTACAACTCTCCCTTCAATGTCTAGGAGGAAGTTTCTGCACTTTGTTTGACCCGACTGAACTTTGTCACACTGCCTTCTCACCACCCCTGCTGAAGCAAGCCTCTAAATCTTACCAACTATCTCTTTGTTGTCTCTTGTGCGTTCCCAGCCCCTCCTTCCAATCTCACCAAGCCAGTTAAGTTGCACTTTTCACCTTCTCTGTTGACATAAAATGAAGTAACTGCATTTATTTGATTATTGACTGCACATTTTGTCAACATCTCAAATTTTGTAAGTCAACTAGATCATGTTTCAAGGCGAAGTCCTAAAATTTCATAGCTCATCTCTATTTGCTTGCTTAGAGCAAAGTAACGAAATGAAAAATCCAGAACTCTAGAGAAAGTTTGTTTTGTCTTGTCATCATATAACTGAACTAAATTATTCAGCACCGTATAAGTGTTTTAAAACATTCTATTATAGAAAAGGAAGTTATTAGTTTGTTAAAATATACTTAAATTTGATAGGCATTTAACCAATGCCTATGAAAGTAGAGTATGTTGGAATGAAAACTGTTGGAGTCCTGAATGCAACATGAATTCAATGTGGTAGAGAAAGCAGATATGGTAACTGTAAGAAGGTGCCCACTTGCTAAATGAAAATGAGAAGACAGGGGCACCTGGGTGGCTCAGTCAGTTAAGTGTCTGCCTTTGGCTCAAGTCATGATCCCAGAGTCCTAGGATTGAGTCCCACACAGGGCTTCCTGCTCAGCAGAGAGCCTACTTCTCCCTCTCCCCCAACCCCTGCTGTGTGCCTGCACTTTCTCTCTCTCTCTCTCTCAAATAAATAAATGAAATCTTAAGAAAGAAAGAAAGAGAGAGAGAGAAAGAAGGAAGGAAGAGCGAGCAAAGACTAAGGCCTAGCCTCAAATTCAATGTAGCACAAAACAGGGTCAGTCTCCTGTTCTAAAGCCACAGGGTAGAAGACTGATGTACCTCATGCCAGAGCCATAATCACCTGAGTTTTTAAAATATTTCATGGAATACATAATTTAACTCTATTCATATAAAATATGAGGCTTAAGGTCATTTACATCTATCTGACTTTAGAACAAGGCCTCTTACTGTTTGAAACACTGAACTGATCCCACCACCAGAAGGGGACTTCTGGTGGTGACTCTCCCCGTTCTCAGGTGAGGAAACGTTATTTGACATCAGTATGGAAACGTAGTAGTGAGTGTACACATGGGTTTTCTTTTTAAAAGAACACAGAAATTTAATTTCTTTTAGGTTTAAGAAACTGAAACATCTTTTTAAATTGGAGATTCATCTTACTAGAAGTGATTTTGTGAAAAATGACAGTGTTACCTTCCAATGATTCCAAAAGTGCTGGGAGCCGGTGAGGTCAGCCAGCCCAGAAATTATGCGATGTTACACTTCATTGCTGAGTTAAAATAAGGTAAGAATTTCCCTATGATACTTCTATTCTGTAAGTTGTTTCAGTCTGTTATATAAGCAAACAGATCCAGACCTGACAAGAAGAAGAATCATTCAGAATAAAAACTAGGTGAGCGAGTTAAATCCTAACCAGTGAACAAAGCATCTGTCTACACATGTAGTATCTGGAGCCTAGAAATGGGGCCAGAAAACAGATGTCCTACAGGGCCAGGCAGGATAGGGAGATGACTGACTCCGGCTTCTTGGAGACTATGTGAAGGTGAGAGGCCCTAATTGTTGCCTGGCCACTATGGGTGCCCAACGCAGCCAGCATCCTTCAATGCAGTAAGCCAAAATCCAGAATTTTTATGTGAGATCTCCCAGTTATCAAAGTCAGACCATGAACTCAATACTACTGATACAAGACAAAACATTTCCGTGGCTTCTCATCTGCCACCTTTGATAGAAGTGTCAATGGGGCATTTTACAGACTTTAGAGAGAGATCTGGTTGGAAATGATAAATGCTGCTCTTCAGAAAATAACCATGAGAAGGAATTACCTACTGAAAGAAGAACTGTTTATGCTGATAAATTCAGAACTACCTCAAACCAAGGCCTCCATCCTTGCCTTCAAATTAAAATATCAACAAGCACCAACAGGTGGCCATGTTCTTTGCTGGAATCTGAAGACAGCAATAAAGAAGAAACACTTAATCCTGACCATCGTGCAGTTCACGGTCAAATGGATGAACTTGCTTATAATTCTCGCATTCACTGAGTGATCTCCTGTCGCGGAGACCTTCAGGATACAAAACAAAGCCTTCCATTTCTCACTTTTCTCCATACCTACTTACACTTTATATCCATTATAGCTCCATAACTAGGGAGTTAAGATCATTGTCTGTCACTTACAATGTTCTGTCCAATCTCTTAGGAAGAACCCGGGTAGAGTCCTGGTAGAGATTTGAATGTAACATGATATGAGGGAATGCGTAACTCTGCAGGTGAACTCATTTTAATCTTCCTCGATGTCTGTAACATAGACTCCTGCCTCCCCAAATAACAGCCTTTCTTTTCCCCCCTGCCTTAAGGAGAGCAGCAATGTGCCCAACTAAAACCTGATGTTTCTGAGACTACCACGGTCATGTGCAATCAAAACCTGGTTAATGAGATGTAAGCAGAAATAGTTGTGTGGGACATTCAAAAAAGGCTGTGTGAGCCTTTTGCCTTTTCCTACTTCTTTTTCTTATCTGTAACTTGGATGTGGTAGCTGGAGCTCTGGTGGCCATACTGTGACTCTGAGAAAACGTTGAGAATGAAAGGCACCAATTCTGAGAATGAGGAGGCAGAAAGACTGAAAGAATTGGGGTCATTGATGGCTTCACGGGATGGTTGTACTCGCCCAGTGCCATCTACCTCACAGGGTAACCATACAAACTGTGAATATAGGAAAATATGACAAACAAATGGTTCCTTAATGTTATATTGCAAAACACGATTTGTTCTATTTCATTATGATATGTTCAATTAAGGAAAAAACTTCTGGAGACAGGGGAAATGGTTAAAAGCGCTACTACTTACTCATTCTATAACCAATTTTTTCTATCTTCTAAATTCCAGATGATGAGCATTTGAAGCTGAGTAAGAAAATATGTCTAGTCCTAAGTGCAATTAAAAACTAGATAAATAAGCATGACAAGTGCTGGGATGAAAAGTATTTACAGTTTTATGTAACCCCCCAAAAAGGAATATCTCAATCCAGTTCAGGAGTGAAGACTTCTTAAAGAAGGGATGGGCAGGTGGAATTTTAAAGGCCAGATAGGAATTAGCTGAATGAAGCAGGGTAAAAGCATTGTAAATAGAGGAAAAGAATCTGCTTAAAGCTCACTTAACTACTACTTGAAGGCAACATAATCACACCGAGTACAAGCCTGGGACTAAGTTAAAAAAAAAAAATAGTGAGCACTTTCACAGCAGAACTCCTAGGAAAAAATATTATTATTTTCATAATTCTGTGTCTAAAAGACTAGGCAAGAGTAAATAAAGATTTAACAAACTGATAATAATTGATACCTATGACTGATTCCATGAAAATATGTATTGACGTATGAAATGACTGAGCAAAAATAACATTTTCTTTCTTATTTCTATAAAGTCTCAGAGGAAAAATATATTTGTTCTTGATTTTAATTTTTTCAAAATAAAATTAAATATAATCCAAAGAAAAGAAATTTAATATAACCAAAAAAGTGACATTTCCATTTATATAACATCTTCCATTATAAATAACATTTTACTAAACTCAGATAATAAAGCTTTCATTTCATCATTTTACCTATATTCATGGATACTAAATTTATTTTTTTTTAAGATTTTATTTTATTTGTCAGAGAGAAGAGAGCACGAGCTGAGGGGAGGGAGATAGGCAGAGGGAGAAGCAGACTTCCCGCTGAGCAAGGAGCCTCATGTGGGACACTATCCCAGAGTCCTGGGATCATGACCTGAGCCAAAGGTAGATGCTTACCCGAATGAGCTACCCAGGCGTCCCCATAGACCCTAAGTTTATATTGGAATATATACCTCTGCCTACAGATCTAAGCATTATAGCCATAGGTGACAACTGTGGTGCTCAGTTAGCTATATATTTACAGCTAAAGAGTAAATTTGCCAAAATAGAAAGTGGATTAATTTTAGATAATCACGTTGACTATGATGCCATCACAAATAGTACTACTTCTGCCTCTCATTGTACTATTAATGACAATAATTGCTATCCAGCAAAACTTACCATTTTTCATGTTTATTATGTTCACGGTATTATACAAACATCTTAAATATATAACATATTTAATCCTTATACTATTACCAACAAGATAAATATATTAATCCCATTTTGCAAATGAGACAAATGAGGCTTATAAGGTTAAGCAAATTGTCACTGGCCACATAGCTAATAAAGAGGGAAGGCCATCTAAACACCCTTGTGACTTCAAGCTCCCAACTTAACTGCTTAACCAACTGTGTACAGGTTTGGATCTCACTGAACCTTAGTTTTCTCCTCTAAAAATTGTGAGCAGACTTCATACCTACCTAAGAAAATGGCTTTCGGTATGGAATCCAATATTGTACATAAAAATACTTATAAAATATACACAGCCATGAAAGTATTAACCATCATCCCCTTGAAAAGGTGATAAAAGGATTTGTGTAATAAAAACTTGAAGACAGGATATATCTACAAAAATAACTTTCAGTAAATGATAATAGAAGGCAGGAATAGTTCACCACAAGTGTTTCTTATAGTTTTACAAGTGTAGTAACACACTGGAAAATGACAGAGACCTTAAAAACATCATTTATCTCAAGTCCCACTTAAGACTGATCTCAAAATACATAGGATGGACCACATAAATTGACCCTACTATAAAATTGAAAGGGCTTGCCAGATTCATCTTTTTTTTTATTTTAATCTTTTAAAAGCATGTTTAGATTATATTCATTTGATTTTAGCGAAGCTTTTCTCTAAAATAAATTGCCTATACACGCACACACTAACACATGTGGAATTCCTTTTCTGTAATCCTCAAAGAGGCTTTTGATTCTTCTTCTGATTCACCAAAGAGTCAGTGAGGAAGTGCGATGCGTACTGGGATTTGGATGGCTCCAGAATCACTGCGTACATTTACACAGAAACCAGATGGTTGTGGAAAGTGTTTCTTTTTTTATTTAAAAAAAAAAAAAAACTGAGGTGTTCTATCACTCTTATCCTCAAACGGATAAAAAGTGCGAATCGTAGGTGAACTAAAGAGAAATGGCATCCAGAATAATCAGGCGGCTCATTGCATCTTAGCCACATATCCCACGGGGCAACTCCTTAGAAAGTAACATTTTACCAGGAGGGAGGAGGTTGTGGTAGAAGGTCGGGGGTTTCTGTTATTCAGAGAAAGAGAGCAAAGAAGGAAAAGGGAAATCTTCGTCAAGAAACTTTAATGCCCCTTGCCCTTTGAAGGCTTATTTTTTTTTTCCTTTCAGAAAAAACTAACCACAAGTTTATAATATGGGATGTTTAAGGGACTTCGCTTTTTAATCTCGCAATATTAATTCCCTAAAGCTTTGAACTGACAGGCAGGCCAGTGTAAATGAGCCAGAACAAGAGTCAGAGCCAGAATTTTTGTTGTACCATGACAAAAAATGTGTTATTAGTGCTCAGTGATTAATGAGCATGCAAGAGGAAGGGATACAACAAGTATAAGGTTGTCTTGGTATGTGCACGCCTTACACAATATCAAGGCAAAATATAATCAACTTTACTACATTCTCATAGAGACACAGACATACACTTCATATAGAACGTCTGCACCACATGAGACATTTCATTTGATATTTCACATTTAGCCTTCAAAAAAATACCACAAGAATTTGAATAGACACCCGTGCGTTTGTGAAAGGACACAAACCCATGGTAAACCTTGCTTACTAATTAACATATTTATCGGTTATCTATACTGTATTTCAATCTTGTCTTAAGCAATTCAGGTTCAGTACCTGGTAGTAAGTTAATTTCACTGGCAAAGCAAATTAACCAAATCCATGATAACCCATGCATGCAAATCACAGAGGATGAATTTAGTAAGAAATTTAAGCCATCAAGATTCAAGCTACTAGGGAAGAAAAAAAGTAAGTTTGGCATTGAGGAAAAAAACCTTTTTTAAGAAAAGAAAAAGTGTTCTGGACAAATACGACATTCTAACAAAAACATAGCTTTCCATTTTATGAAATTAAGCATTCTCTTTCTTTATGCCTGGCCACTAAAATCAGAAAAACATAAGGGTCTGCTCTCACAGATTTTTTGTGTTTATGAAGCACAAATCTAACGTCAATTGCTCATCAGGCTCTGTGCAAGCAGAAAAAAAGAAAGCCTAGAGAAAGTTAGGCAGGACGGGGGAGGGGGGGGAATAGAGGGACAAGAGACACAAAGGGGTAATCCATCAACCACACCGACTGCTCCGACTGATCCGTGTCAAAGCTGCAAACAGCTGGGAAATGCCAAGCCAACGGGAAAAGCAGCCCTTATATTTTAGGAATTAAATGAATTATAAGAGAAATAACAGGGCAACGACAAAGTAATTACCCACAACAGACATTAGGAAGAGGGGGGGAATTTTCATTTGATCAGCTGCTTAGTTAAAACCCCTCCCCCAATTCCATCTCTTATTTTAAAGGCTGGATCCCAAAAATCAACAGATCTGGCACCACCCCCACTATCCCAACCAAGGAAAAGTAATTCACTGATTAAATAGAAATTTTAAAGAATATTGTTTCCCCATGTCACAGATAGACACGATTCTTAAAATTTTTTGTTTGGTATCATGACATTATAATATTTTAGAAACAACTGTTGCAAGTAAAGAAAAATCAAAGTTGAATAAAACAAAGAAGCAAAGGCACTATTTTGGTTTGCACTGTTTGGGAAAAGGAAGATCTACATAACCATTGTGATTCCTCACTGTTTTTCTTTTCAATACTTTTCTTGTCTTTTCTTTCCCTCCTCTCCTTTTTTCCTTCCTTCTTTTCTTTCTTCCTTCCTTGCTTCCTTTTTTGTTTTTAAAACCTAAAAGCAAACCCAGCCAGTACTAATTTCACTTACTCTTTCGAGGTATCTCTCTGAACTCACATCTGAGTGCTTTTCAATTTTTTATTAAACATTTTCTCAAAAAAAAACCACACAACCTTTCTAGAAATAAATGTGCAAATTTTTGCTGGCTCTTTTATGCTTTCTCATAGTGACTCTATAAAGAATTAGTGTATTGGTTTTATCTAATCCTAATTTATTCAGTTCGCACAACTATTTTTAGTTACTCATTTGGATTTTCCTCCTTGAAACACCAATGTTATTGCTCTGGAATTAATGTTGCTGCTCAAAGGAAAATTACCCATCAAAAAGCAAAACCATTAAGCACTCTACGTTTGTTGATGAACTAACTGGGTTAAATTTAACAGATATGCAAAATAAGGTAAAACAACTGACACTATTAGGTCATTTCATCTATGAAAGTGGTTCTCAAAGTTAGAATCATCTGGGAAGTTTCAGAAAGTACTGGTGCCTAGACTCCACTTCACAGAGATTCTGATTTGATTGATCAGGATGGGCCATGAAGATGGGAAGTTCTTTAAACTCCCCAGTTAATTGCAATGTGCAGCCAAAAGCCACAGGTAGAGAACACTGGTTGATGGGAGGGAGGAAGCCATTCACTGCAAGAGAAAAAAGGGTTGAGACCATGCAGGATACTGATCCTGTATAAATACAGTGAGAAGACAAATATTTTCAGCTCATCTATGAGCTCCAAAAATTGCTGAATTAATTGGGTGGGGGGGGGGGTAAGAGGATGGAAGGAAATGGCAGAAAAATAAATGACGGCAAGTGTCCCTTGAAGCCAAATGACCCTCTGAAGGTTGTCTAAGGAGCCATCTGATGAAGAATATTCTGCTCGTCAGCTAAGGCGTGTGAAGCCATCACCAGGATCTATCTTTGGAATTTAATTACATAACTAACCACATTTATTTAGACTTCCCTTCCTCAACCTGTAATCTGTCAAACAGAGGTAACAGAGAGTTCAAAAAGAGGAAAATGGTATTGCAATTCTAAGAGGGCTCAATTCTGCTGGCCTGTGGCAAGTAAGAAAGAAATGGGCTCTGCTAGTTTATATGAGACACAGTGATTTTTTTTCCAGGGGTCTGTTTTTCCCTGTGCTTAGGTGGTAATCATTCTATTCTTCACTACGAACACTGAATTCTGCCTACTACTGGATTTAACAAGGAAGCCAAAACTGGCCACAAGACAGAACTACTCGTACATATCAGACACATCATATAAGAAAAAGAGAGAGACAGAGAGAGAGCGAGAGAGAGAGAAAACAGGTACAAAAGAAATTGTGCTAGTAAGAAACTCAGAACTATTTGATGAGAGTTCAGTGCTGTGATGATGTGGACTGACTTCACTTTGAGTTAGGAAGGATGGCATTTTCTGCATCACCTATGCTACTTCTTTTCTTCATGACAATCTTCTTTGGTCCTTTCTCTGAAACAGAATATGACTCTGTACCCTCTTTTTGCCCCTCAGAGCTCCTTCAGCATGCCAAAAACTGAGGTGAGCTCAGCATGGGCTGCAAGCTTGAGGCAGAAACTTTATAAAATGCGAAACAATGGTTCCAGTAATAAAAGCAGAGGAGACATCAGAATATTCTGTTAAGTACAACCTTCAATATTAACCTTTACATATACAATTGGGATTCATGCAGTAAAAGAAGTTGACTTCAGAACCCCACAGTCGATATAATTGGAAATTTTTGTTATGATGTGTTTGGATATCTTCATTATTTATGTTTCTTCTATTTGTCTTAATCCAAAATAATGTGAAATTATTTGAAGAAAAGGAGGTTAATAGTCAGTTTTATTGATAATTCGTGCTGGCATTTGATCCATTATTATAATATCTATCATATATGTATGTTAATGAATTTACTTTAAAAATAAATTCATTTTTATTAAATGATGATTTCATATGACTTGAACCCATTATTAACAAGAAAAAATTTAATGTTGGTGTCCTTATATATTATTTATTACTTAATAATCTTTAGAGAAATAAGGTGCAGGCAGAATTTATGCAAAATAGGTATTAGAGAATTTACTATTTCTGAACATTTGGTTTTATTAGATTTCAAAATGGCTTTCCTGAATCCATCTTGGGTGTTACTGTTTCTAATGATTATTTTATATAAAATAGTAATTGTAACCCACCTGACCTCTTTACCCTTTTCACGGAGATGTTAAAATTCCAGTGAAATCACATACTGTTCTACGTAAGGCACAGGAAGCCATCTTTTCAAAAAATATGACAGAAAGTCTTGTAATAACATTTCCTGAGTACAATCTAGGGAGCTTTCAGGGGGACCATATGAAGTCATAGAAGCAGAGCCTCCTATAAAGAGTGAAAAATATTAATAAATACAACATTTCTCTCTCATCAAATAAAAGCTCACCGCAAAGGACTACCTCACAACCTAGAGAGAAAAGATTTAATGACTTCAAGCAATTCAAGGAAAACATGAAAACTTATACTATCTTATACTCACGATCAGGTTAGGGCTGGAAAGACAATATAACTCCCTTATTAGTCTTTAAATAAAATACATGTTTAATACACATCAGTTGCTGACCATTTATCTTGTGCCTTAAAAAGATTCTCCATCAGAACATTGTATTTTTTCCTTAAAAGTCTTGTGATGGGTTTCTAGCCATTTACATTTATTGCTAGGCAGAAGAGAATGTCCAGGCAGGTGATTTACTTAAATGGATGGCTGCTAAATGAGAATGAACTTTGACTCATTTAAATTAACTCCAATATTTATTGTTAACAAGCTTGACAATGCTCTTGAAAATGATTAAGCATGACCTCTAAAATAAATAAATTTAATAAAAAGGACTAAAAAGAAACACAACATTCTCTTTAAGAGATACCATCCTTATTTTAAAATCGGGAACCCATAAAAGGTTTGATGTGCAGTACAACAGAGTAAAATTTGATTAAAAGAAAAATCTCAGTGACTTTAGATAATTTTACCTAGAGAGATTCAATTCAAGGTACTCTGAAAATGACTAAAATGATTATCCCAAAGAAAACAAAGTAGTTGAGTCTGGTTTGTAAATTTTAGTGAAATAGGAAGTGATTCTGTCTTCATATATGATGGCTTCCATGGACAAGGTTTATCACCTATGGAGAAAAATGCCTATGTAGGATCATTGTTTAATTTAGAAATTATTTTAGTCAGCCTGTAAGAGCATATGCCTAAGTGTAGCATACGGAGAAATCTAGAATGCCACCACTGCTAATGTTTAACATTACACAATATATAAATGTGTTTTCTTAAGCAAGAAGGAAATTCAGTAGGGAAAATAACTTCAATTTTCTTTCCATGGGGGGATATTTCTCTACCAGTGCCTTACCGACTCTGTGATTCGTACTAGAAAGTGACCTCTCAGATCTATGGTTCAAAAGCTTAAGCTTAGAGGGTGTTTCAATTTATTTGGCAATGACACACACCCACACACATGCACATCCTTTTGCTAGTTTTCAAGAACATATTTACTGATACGAATATTAACCTCCATCTTTTTAGCTCAAAATGTCCTTATCATAAAAAAATTTGATGGCTCTGCTACAGACCTGAGGCAGGTGGGGCGGGGCGGGGCCGGGGGGGGGTGGTGGTGGTGTCATCATTGTGGAATGATTTCCTGCTGCAGTATCTGTCCACCTCATCTCCTAAGTAGGAATGCAGGCTCTTCGTGGACTAAGTTTGTCTTCCGTAACAACCTCCATGCTCTAAAGCCCCCGTCAAATACTGTGTACTCAGAAGGTGCCCAAGACGTGCTCCTGGGACTGAATCCTTACAAGAGAGCATTGTTAAAACAGGACACTGCCCCTTGCTTGACCTCCAGATTTCTACACCAAGAGATGTGAAAAGATGTAGCTGTGTGTCCAAGTGTATTTTTCACATGGTGACTAATGCTTAATATAATCTATATCCAGCCATTACAGGAAAGTAAAGATGATATCAGCAATCAACCCTGCATGACAGCCTACCTGTCCTTTGTGAACATTTTCAATACTATTTACCAAAGGAAAACAGGTTTTCAAAAAAAACATTCCCTTTGTTGAGAATGCAAGAGAATTCCAAGATGCTGTACATTCACAAAATGCGCAGGTTTGAAACACAGCGCTGATTTGGCAGTGATATCATCAGAGAGGGTTTGTATCTGGCCACACTGAACCACGTGGACATCTTCACTATACCTCACACACCCTCTCCGAATCCGGGGCTCTTAAACAAGCTCTTCCAGCTGCCAGAGACCTGGCTCTCCCAGTTCCTATCATCCCGCCCTTCAGTTTTTACTTCAAGCACCAGCTGGTGCTTCAGGCACCAGCTGAAGTCTCATTTCCTCCAAGAAGTTTCCCCAGACACCTAATAATGGAAGCTGGGTCCCACAGCACCTCCTTCTTACACAGTGTAGTAATAATTATCACCCTGTATGTACCTGCTCCTTTGCTTGTGGGTCTCCTCGCTCCAGGCAGTTATCTCTACAGGGCTGGGCTATATTTTCATCTCTGCTGTGCCCCAAAGCACCTGGGAAGGTAGGTGCCTCCTAGATGAATGACTCCCGAATTGGGATGTAAATCTGAGCCATGAGGCAGGCAGAGTAATTTATGCCAAAGACAGCTTGGGGAAGATAACCCTTCTTTCTGGTTCATTTTAGACATCTGGGAAGTGTGTCTGTGCATAGGTGTGTGTCTGCACGTGCTGGGAAGCACGAACCCTGCACGAGGAGAGGAAAGGAAGAGGAGCGTCACGTGGATCTGTCATCTTTCCAGGGCTGAGTTCCCTCCCGGGTCATTTCATCCTGACACTACAGCATCAGCCACCTTCACAGAGTCCTCGTCTCCCTCACTAGCTGACAAACACTCCTAAGGCAGGAAATAAGCTTTTTGATCATTGTCTATAGAGTTTTACCAGACCAGGGTAGGGGCAATAGGGGTGAAAAAAAAGGGACGGGGGAAGAAGCTATCTTCACATTCTCCAGGTAGAGGTTTGGAATCCTGAGAGAAAAAATCAGGGAGAGAGCTGTTTTTGTGGCAGGCACAACTTGTTCAATATGATTTCGGATATGTATCAATACAGTAGCTCCATGAGAAATACAGGATAAATTAGAGTCACTGAGATAACAGAGATGAGGTAGGTCGTGAGCTTCACATAACAGCTAAAACACAGCAGTTGCTCAAAAGGTACATTCCTCTCCCCTGTGTATTTATTTGTTCTGTAACCCAGGACCTGGGCAGCGTTATGTATGGGCTCTATGCATTCTGTAAATTCAGTGCTAAATTAGGGCTCCACACCAAGAGTTTTCAAAATGTGGTCACCCGGGAACTTTTTAGCAATGCAAATTCTTAGGCCCACCCAGACCTACTGAATCAGAAACTTTCGAAGTGGGGCTCAGCCATCCGTGTTTATTTTTTTTTTAAGATTTTTATTTATTTATTTGACATAGAGAGAGATCACAAGTAGGCAGAGAGGCAGGCAGAGAGAGAAGGGGAAGCAGGCTCCCTACTGAGCAAAGAACCCAATGTGGGGCTCCATCCCAGGACCCTGAGACATGACCTGAGCAGAGGCTTACCCACCGAGCGACCCGGTGCCCCAGCCATCCGTGTTTAAACACATTCTCCCTACCGCAGCTCATATTTGAGAGCCACTGCTCTACATTATGGGGGAAACACCCATTTAAAATAGAGGCAAATGATCTGGAAGGAAGCCTGAAAGGTACGGAAATAACCACCCTACCTCATTTCTTGCTCCTAAAAGTGTGACTCCCTGGACCGGCATCATCATATTGCCTGGAAGCTTAGTTGAAATGCTGGGTTTCAAGGCCCATCCCAGACCTACTGAATCAAAAACTGCATTTTAACAAGATCCCTAGGAGATTCATGTACACATTAAGGCATAAGAAGCACTGGTCTAGTGAATACTTTGAGGAGCAGAAGATGAGCTGTGGGAGAGGAAAAAACTAAACAAGTAGAAATTACATTTAAAAAAAATGAAATAAAATTGAAATAAACTCTCCCATCTCTCTTATGCAGGGGGTTCCTGTAGAAAGGAACAGGTATTTGCTTTCTTACATGAAATCTCTCTAATTAAATGTTACACTCTCCAGAGTAAGTCAGATGTTTGGTGTGGGTGTGGGGCAACCCCATAACATTTGAACTGTGCTTTCCAACAAGAGAGTAAGATACAAGAGAACAACTGGGCCACATTTTAAAGCCCAAGTCATGTGAAATGAATCCACTGTGTATTTGTAGCTGGAACACGTAAGCACCACAAGAGAATTTTTAAATTCTTCATCTTTTGTCCCACACTCCTACATACATGCACATTTTTCACGTATTTAACAAGTAATACTTTTATCACCACGATTTTGCTATTGATTGCTTCTTTAACAACAAAATGCATCACAAACAAAAATGAATGAAGCTGTCTGAGGAGAAAATTCCATAGTAGCTTTACTGTCAATGCCCATCATAAATAACCATGACATCATAGGCGCCTTATCTACGGGTTGCCGCCACTGATCGATGGCATCACTCTAGTAGTGTAAATAGCTTCTAATGTCCCATCTTCCACCTTCAAATAGGCTCTGATTATTTATGATAGCTGTTAGGTTACAAGTCTGAGCTGGGGTTTGGATTTATTTTCTACTTATAGCTGCTGTGGATTTCAAGTTAGATAGGATTATTTTTTAGTTAAGATGATGAACTGAGATAGAACTGTCATCGAGCCAGCACACCATCATCTCGTCTGGTTGGTGTCACCATTTGACTATGAATACATGGGGCCAGAATGCTTGCAGTTTTATCATTGTCAACCAAAAAATATTAAAAGAGAGCAGTTAATCACTGGTTGTTACAACATGAAAAAGGAAAAAAAAAATGCAGAAAGCCGGATGTGGCTTTTTACACAATTAAAATGTTTTAAAGATACATGTAGCCTTTTGTTACAAACTTGTGAAGAGGCATATCATCGGCACTGTGTGTGTTTTGTGATAATGAAAGTGTTTCAACTTGAATGTGACAGCTAGAGATGATTTAGGAGGTAAAAGGAAATCCATCACCTCTTGGGCAAGGTATTCTTCATAATCATAAAAGAGACTGACAGGTAACTTTGGCAAGAATACATTTTTGAAGAGAGGAACAGAGATGAGCTATAGCTACATGAAACAGGCAGGTGACACAAAAAGATCTGCCAATTACCTGGATCTTTTGTCAATATAATAACAAATGCTTGAATCATTCTCAACATTGGGTAAACATAGTAAGTTATCAAAAATGGTAATGAACTAGACCAGGATGACAGACTACATTTTTCACTTTTTCAGATTTTTTTTTAGCATTATGTAAATAAAGGGCTTTTCTTTGGCATTTCTGCTTTTATTAGGATTTGGCCAATTCTTTATTCAAATTTCCTCTACCTTCGGTTATTCTTTCTCATTGAGGAAACTGTGCTAAAAATATAAGTTCTCAAAAAACAAGGGGAAAAGTTTATCCTTTTCACCATGCAAAACATTACCTGGTTAATATCCTATAGCTATAATCTTCATATATTTTTCAGGATAATTTAAAAATAAATTCAATAGTTATGAGACTATTTAAAAATCTCAGATTTGAATATTTATCCTGTCATATTTGGTTTCATCAGTTAACCAAGCTTCTAATGAAATATGTATAACCTCACATGTAAGATTATATATAAACATATTTAAATTATACATAAATATATATAATCTGTTTTGACAAAATTTTCTTTCCCACTAAATTTTGGATTATTTTGTATGATTTTTAAATGATACACAAAATAACTGGTATATCTGGCATTTTTAGTGGTTCTTGATCTCTATTAAAAAAACTAAAAATCAGTTTATCCCTTACATTTTACAAACATGTTAACAGTAGGAGTATATACAAACTGAACACTGTAAAGAAAGCAAACGCCTCTTTGAAAATGCCCCATCTCTACCAAATTAGGAAATTCTTACACTAGCAATCTGTCCTTCCGTATTATTCATGAAATTTCACCTGACCAATTAATTGCACATTGCCCTTATAAGGTCATTTTGAGGACTACCCTATATATTTAAAATGTCAAAAAGTGGAAAGACATGAATTTTTAACGGTGATAAAACAACTGCTTGATGATATGTAAAATGAAAACAGAGGGTTCCCTCCAATAACTCTCACCCTATGTGGATGTTGTAATAATTGCCTACTGCCAGGATATTTCCCTCTCTTTCTAGTGGCAGCAATTCAAATATTTCTTCCCAGTATGCTTTGCACCGTTAAAAGTCTTAAGTCAACTGAAAATCTCAGTAGAGAGAAAGTGGGAATGTGGCCGCTAGGAGCTGACAATAGCTGTTTTGTCACATCCAGACCCTGGTACTTACTCAGGAAGTGGGGATTCGTCCAGCCAGCTGATGCCAGGGGAGGATGATTTATTGCCTGGTGTCCTCAGTGGCAATTGGACCCTTTCCCACTGTCACTCACAACTTGCAAAGATTGTGTCCTAAAGAAGAGGTTCCCCTCCGTTCTAAAGAGATTACAATGCTTGTCATAAAGTGTCTTTTAGTGGAGGGAAACGGGTATGAAAATGGGCAAAGAAAGGAAACAGTCAGAAGAGGAGAGAAGATGGATGTTCTGTAACCTTTTCTCAGAGACCCATTTCTTCTACTTTTTCTCCTGTCTTTAGCAGGTTTTTGTTTGGGCTGATGACAATGCGTAATAGCCTGATAAATTGATTTCGTGAGTCCTTTTTCTCATCTCTTGAGAAGACACTAACTCGTTGGGACTTCAGAGGGCTCACAGAGGCAGGAGACAACAATTAGTTTGTTGAAGATGTCAGAAAGTAGCTTCAGAGTTTTGCCAGGAGAAATCCTTACTGACAGATCAGTGCTGACAATGTTGGCAGCTGCCTGAAAAGTGCAGCAAGCAGCCGGCATCTTAGGGTGCAGGAGGAAGGCCTCTGTATGGTAACTCGGAGCTCTGGCTCGGTCCTCAGAGCTGCTTGAGTTCCTTCTGACTCACCAGAATCAAAAGGGCATGTTGTACTTAAAAAAAAAAAAAAAGTTCAAGAGCTGGATCCTGCAAAACACATTGTTAATTATCTTCTTTAATAGCTAAACAAATCGAAAATCAAATCTCAGTATTGCTGTTAATCTAAACTTAAATCAGTGCCTAAATAAATCTCCATAACTGTTTTCAAAACCTCTTCTGTACTACACAATTTCAAATTTACTTTTCTATATGTAAAAATATATGCCACTTGGCACTCAACTCTACTGAACATATTAATTTCAATAAATCGTTTTGAGGGACCAACTCGACATATGTTGGAGAGATAAAATATTCCTAGTTTGAGCATAGTTCAATTAGTCAAGCATTTTGCAGTACCATCCTGGAAATTATTAAACATTATTAACATTCAGATTGATGCCTAAAATCTTTGTCTTAAAATTATCAGGTGAGGCTCAAAGCGTTGCTTTTCTAATGTAAAATAACCTAACTTTTCTAACTTGAGGACATAAAATTGGTGACTTCTTGAAAATTTTGAAACTAATATAAAATCTCATTACATTTTGGGAGATGTTATAAATATTAGTATTTCCCCCGGCATGAAAAAAAAATCAAAGGATAGATCTTTACCTAGCACAAAAGCACAATTTCATGTATTGGTAGCCTTGTCACTATTTACTTGTAAAGGTCCATAATTTAGAATACTATACTCTCTGTGTGTGTATGTCTATAGCATGTTAATTATATATGTGTGTGTTTTTGTGTAAAGTTATCACTTTAGACTTGGTGCTATAATATAGAAGGAGTATTTCCAGGCATTTCATCTTTCAGAATGTTTCTCCCAGACAGAGCTAAATGTAAACCTTCCTTACATTTTGAAAAAAGCCACATCAACCACTGACTGTTCCTCCTATTTCTGACAAAAGGTATGAAGTGCTCAAGTTAGACAGATAGTGGGAGCTGAAAATGGGGAATCTTAAATATTCTGCTATGACAAGTGCCCAGGAAAGCCCTGAGAGCAAAGAAGCCTGAATTCTAGACTCAGTTTTACCATCAACTAGCAAATGACCTTGAACCTCTCTGGGCCTCAATTTCCTCATCAGTAAAACAAAGGGTTAATCAGGATGATCTCTCAGAGGACCAGTTCAAAAGACCTAAAATTATTTTCGTTTGAAACCTACTGATGGCCTGGCCCACTCAGCGTAATTAGGGAGTTTAGCCAGAATGCATTCTCTAAAACAAAAACCATCGCATACATGAATGGCCAGCCACTGCCTGAAATTTGAAAAGCCATTATGCAGATTTGGGGACACCTGGTTCTTTGATTCCTGGTCCACATTCTTTCCATGGACTTCAGGCCCTTTTACCTGTACCCAAGGAAGGATGGGAGAGCAGGAGAAGTAAAACCCACGACAGACCTTGCTACTGATCTGCTACATGATAAATCCTGGTGGGAATGAAGTGAGAATTTGGAACTGAGATAGGATTGAGAGGTTCTTCTAGAGTTTACCCCTGCTGCTACTGCTGCACGCCCTTGCAGTATTAGTATGGCTGTTAGTGAATAAATGCATTTAACAGTTAACGTTAACTCCACAGAAATAAATTACGTGGTCAAATTGTTCATTAAGTGCATTAATCCGGTTGTAAGGGACCTGCATCATAGCAATAATTGCACTGTCATTTCAAAGCTTTTAAAAGCAAATCAATCCAAATTATATCAACTTGACTTATACCTTCCCAGCAGCAGCACTTTAGCACCGAATAACAAATACACGGTAACAGACAGCTTCTGATGTAATTGTAAAGCACCTGGAAAGCTTTTTGTATTTTTGGCTAAACTAAGAGTTGAAGGGATAGGAAGGGAAGAAAGCATCCGGGCTTAAGAGGTCTGACCCAAGATTTTCCCCTTTTACTTTCCGAACCAAGCCATGCAATTAACTCACACCACACATCTTCCTAATACTCACCACAAATATCGCTGCAACAGATAAAGCCAGAACAGCCATCACAACAGTGGACAGACTTCTACTGGGTAACAAAAACTTCTTGGCACAACAGGAGACTTTTAAAATTCAAGCACTCTACACTTAGCAGCACCCCTGAGAGCCACAAATTGAGAGAGATTAATTCTGTGCCCCTGCACCCTTCATTACCAGGAGAGCTGAATTAGGTCAAATGCAAGTTAATCTCCTGAATTCCACTTCAGCACATGGATGTTAGGGCAGCCATTACTGTGTACTGGCTAACGTCTTTAAGCTACATGCGTGCAAAATTAATAAGCAGTATGCCCAGTCCATAGGAAAAACAACAAAACTAAAGGCCTCCAAGTGATTTTACACAACATCACTCGATTCAGTAACTAAGGAAACATATGCACACATGTAAAACCCCTACGCTATCTAGAGCTAACGTGAGTGAAAACAATGAAACCCAATTACCAAAAGCTTGGAGTTTCCCCTAATAAACAAGAACACACAAATGAAGAGATGTCAGTCAACCTAAATATCTAGGAAACTTCAAATGGGATCTGCCTCCACCCCCCATTTAAAAATGCAAGGCAAATTGCTCATGTGCAGGGTGATGAAGTTTTAAGCGAAGCAAGACTGCCATCACTCTGTGAAGGTACAATGTTTTCCATTCTTTAGGGGAGGAAAAAAAAGCCAGGCATACATGTCAGCACGAGGCTAGTAAAATCAGGACTCCACTTGTCCAGAAGGCCTCATAACAACCTAATTGCTTTACCTCTCCTAGACTACAGCCGGGTCAAAACACTCCTACTCTATTTTCATTATGTACTGCATATTTTCAGGAGTGATAAATGTTGTGATTCCTTTGTAAAATTAAGTGAACCATTATCTTGCATTGTGGAGAGCTTTTTTTTTTCCATTTTGAAAATGCTTTCACGTTCTAACTTATTCCATATGATCCTCACAATAACTCAAGGTTGGTAGGATTCAAATGATAGGAAATATTACCCTGTGTACTATTGCAGGAAATGTATTAAATTAATTCAATTATTAAATTAACAACCAGAGGATCTGAATCCTAGTCCTACCCTGTCATTAACTAGATAAGTGACCCTTATGGCATTTTATCTCAGCAAGCACAGGGGGAAAAAAAAATGTTCACATCAATGCAGCTTAAGAAACAAAAAAATCCAGATAGGTCTTAACTGTGTGAAAATGAAATGGTTAACCTCACTCTCAGAATTGGAGAAGCTTAAATCACAGATACACTGAAACACCACTTATTATCCGTGATGGGCAAAGTCAAGTAATTTAGTTTTATACCATGCTGATGTGCTGATGTGCAAAGTGGACGAATAGGCACTTCCACCTGTTGCTGTTAGCAAGGTTGCTTAGTACAGTTATGGAAAATAGACAAAACCTGAAATAATTATAAACACACATACCGTTTGACCCATCCATTCACTTCTAGGAATTTATCCCCTGGATATTCTCCCACACCGCTCCATTTAGCATTGTTTGAAGTAACAAGTGATAATAATAATAATAAGTTATGGTACATACATTCAGTGGAATACTATACAACATATAAAAAAGAATCAGGAGGTTCTTTACATACTGATATGGAATAATCTGCAAGATCAATAGTTGAGTGATAAAAAAGCAAACGAAGAGTGATGCGTTTAGTGCATAATACTTGTGTGAAATAGGAAAATATACACATTTGCTTTTATATGCGTATCATACATCTAGAAAGAGAGATGAGAGAAATACCAGTTGTGCCTCTGGGAGGGAAGTGAGATGATGGAAGACAGGTGTGTTTAGTTAATTAAATACATATTTTATTTATTTTTTTTAAAGATTCTATTTGTTTATTTGACAGACAGAGATCACAAGTAGTCAGAGAGGCAGGCAGAGAGAGAGAGGGAGGAAGCAGTCTCCCTGCTGAGCAGAGAGCCCGATGTGGAGCTCGATCCCAGGATCCTGGGATCGTGACCTGAGCCGAAGGCAGAGGCCTAACCCACTGAGACACCCAGGTGCCCCTAAATACATATTTTAAAGAATTACATAGCTACATAGAGATACATAGATGAAGATATATAGAGAATAATCTTCAAATATTACTTCAAAAATAAAGCAAAAAGGAATATGTAGGTACACTTTGAACAAAAAAGATTTCTATCCACATATATACAACACACATGTGTGTGTGCATGTGTGTGTGCGTGTCCGTGTGTGTGCATGTGCAAACTTCTTGGAGGAACACACAAGATACGTTGAAACTAAAGACGTGGAGTGTCTATAAGGAGAAAGATGACATGCTTAACACGTCGCTTGAATTGTACTAAGTGTGCGTGTTTCTTCCATATACATATGAACCACAAATAAAAGACAAAAACAGGGAAGGGGCAGAATTAACTGGAAAGTGTCCATAAGGTAAGTTATCTCCCCTTAACTGGGTCAAAGTGGTCCCTAATAAAAGGATTCTGTTACTCCTACAGTCCCACCTTCCTTCTTGTAATTCAAATGTAGATGAGGCCACTTTGAAAAGAAAATTTCAATTAGAATTCCTGTGTGGATGACAGGGCCCTGAAAACATAAGAGCAAGAGCTCAGGGAATGGATTTGTCTGGTTCGCCACATAAACGCCCAATAAATATGTGTTGACTGACTGACAGGCCCAATTGCTAAGCATGCTACAGAATATGTGCAAACTAGCCTACTTGAGCAGTCTGCCATCCCATGAAGACATTTGATTCCAACAGGCGAGGACTTAATTGGAAAAATATGGGGAGGACAGGATGGCAAGGCCATTCTAACAAAGTCCTCTAAAAATGGATGGTTATTTCTTTCTGTTTATCTACAGGGCATCTTCCCCCAAAAGAAACGGAGCCTTAAAAAATCATTTCTACCAATGGAAATAATTCGAGTCTGTCTGCTGACCAAGGTTCCCTGAGAAAGCAGTGATAGTTTATGTTAAGAGTGGAGAAAGACGGGAATATTGCAGGTCCCATCTGTGTGCACACACATGGGCGGAAGGAGCACATGAGGTGAACGCTCTCAGAAAAAAATTATTATGTTTTATCCACTGAAGTAAAAAGAGGCTGTTTCTGGGTGTGGAGTGTGAAAAACAGTCTCACTACTTTATAGTCACACCTCATAACATAATCCTGTAACACCTACTGACCCAGGATCTCCAAGAAAGGAATAGTGTTAATTCTATTGCACTTATGGGAAATTTGGGGAATGCGTAGCCAAGATCCACCAGCCCCGAGGTTCTTACTCATAGCCTTAACTGTGATATTTCCTTCCTTAGTTGAGGATGAGTAGAATTTACTCATACCTTTTCATTAGATTCTGCTTGTTCTTCGGGGACTCGGTCCTTTTAAAATGAGTGTTATGAACACTGTAATTACTTTTATTATTTACTTCAGAGAATAAGTTAAACATCTTCTATGTAGACTCCCTTGAAGACATTCAACAGTTAAAATGACTATTTCAATTCTGAATCAAAAATTAATGCTGTGTGTGTGTGTGTGTGTGTGTGTGTGTGGACGCATGTATATACATATGTTACAGCTAATATACATATTATAGCTAGTAACTTTTCTTTGCAATAATTTCAAAAATAACATTTCTTCTTTAAACTATTTTAGACAAATAATTATGGAGAAGAAATGTTCCAGACTGAGCCATTAGCAGCACTATATATTACTGTTTAGGTCTATGCCCCTGCCCCACATCCTAGTTAGAGTATCTTTATTTTTCAAACATTGAACCGTTTTACTGCCTGCTCAGTTAAGGCTATGACTGCTTGTTAACCACTTCTCTAAATACTTCAGGAGACCGAGAAACAGTAGAATTGCGTGGTGTTTTTTTTTTTTACATCAATATAAAGTCATGTTCACCCCCACTCCCCCTCCTTCCCGGCCCCCTCCCCACTCTCCCCATGAATGTGTTTTCTCCCCCACTTCTTAGACGCATTTGGTAACAATCAGGCTTTTATTTTAAGGAGCCCTAAGATAAGGTATCTGTGAGCTCCACACTTGGAGTAATTGATCACATTTGTTTCCTGTTCCTAGGTTAGACTCCTCACTCATGCTCTTTTTTTTTTTTTTAAACTTGGCATGTTTCTCATTACCCTCTGCCTTGTTAGCCTAGTAGAAATTTTCTACTGTGGAGAGTGAAAACAGGACGATACTATTACAAACCCCATCTAGCCGTGACAGCAGCCCTTCTCTTTCTTTGGGAACTTCTGGCCACTTCACCGTTTAGTGGGGAGCCCTCCTATGGATACAGGTATGTGCGCCTGTAACTGAGGGAGGTTCTGTGACATCCGCTTGGTGTTCGCATGTTTGATTTTCACACTGTGCTGATTCATACAGAGACTGTTCCCCAGGATGACAACATTGTTATCATATGACTCACACTGCCCCACTTCATTTCATTTGGGAATGTTAGCTCAGGTTCAATAAGCATCAGCTGCCAATTCTATAAAAGAAGACCCGTATCTTTCCCGTTTATGCTTTCCAGATAAATTGTAATCAGTAGCGTTTTATTGACCCTGTCAGGTGGGGCTTAATTTCAGATATTGACTAAGGAAAGAAAAATGCAGAAATCTGAACAATCAAGTTTCCTTCTTTGTGTCTGTGGGCCGACAAACACGGGGCCAGACTCAGTCATTTTCCCATCATTGCTTCAATCACAACAAAGCAAAAAGGGGAATAACTTAGTGTGGGTTGAAATGAAAGGCCTGCCTATATTTTCCTTTTTTGGGCAGAGAGAAATATAAATATAAATGATCTATTGTGGCTAAAATGATATGAACACACCTACTTTCGATATAAATATTTCTTTCAGTATAAACATGACAAATTCCAATAAACTGATTTGCTGTTCATGTAAGAAATCTTAACAAATAATCCTTTACCTCAGTGGTACCCCCAAACATGCAAAGTTTTAAGGCTATTTTCTTAACAAGAGCCAGATTTGTTTGGTTGGTTGGCTGGTTGTTGGTTTCACTCAGTTGTTCTCTTACACGTCACCATATTTTGGCACCTTTGCACAAACAGCCTGCAAAAGCAGCATATTCTAATAGAATTCAAAATAAGTAAGGTTCAGAAGAAGACTTGGAGTCGGGTCTAAAATCGACTCCCCAAAGTAGTCAGGTGACCTTGGGCAAAAAGCTGACCTTCCCTGACCCTTAGTGTCCTCATTTATAAGATAAGTGGTCTGAGCCAGATGGCCTTCATGGTGGCTCTCAGTGCTCACACTTTGTGATAACTAACATTGACCTGAAACACACTGAAAGATAGAGTCCTCAAGATTTTGGAAGTTTGTGTTGAAAACAGTAGCTGCTAGCCACATGTGACTGCTCTGCACTTGGAGTGGGGCTAGTTCAGATTAAGATGTGTTTTAAGTATACACACCAGATTTCAGAAACTTCAGGGCCAAGAAGGCAAAATATTTCAGTAATTATTTTTACATTGTTTTACATTTTAAAATGATAATACTCTGGATATACCGGCTAAATAAACTACATTGAGATTAATTACCCCTGTTTCCTTTTCCTTTTTATAAATGCAAGTACTAGAAATTTTTAAATTTTACATGAGACTCATGTTATAATTCCAGGGACAGTCATGTAATGATAGGACAATGACTGTGTTTTTACCCCAGAGATAGGATTACAATGGAAAGAACTTGAAATCTTTAATTTGTTGGGTCATTGTAATAATAAAAGAATAATCATTTGTTCTCTCGATAAAAATATACAGGTCAGTGCTACTTAATAGAGGGCAATAAATGTTGAAAAGTATGTCGCATAAAATTACTAATAATCAACATCTAACCTAAATAGCCAGAACTGCCCCACTCATAACTTAATTTTCTCATCTTATTAATCCAATTTACATTCCCAAACACCTGAATGATTTGCTCATTATTTTCTTTACAACACTAGTAAAAAATTAGAAAAACATGGGTAAAAGATTGTAACTAAAAGATTGTAAATCTTTTGTTTGTTTCTTCAGATAGATGTATCACTTTATCTCGAGAATCCCTTTATACTTGAGAACCTTGAAGAACCTGCAGCTCAAGACCAAAGTTTTGCACATTTTGGCAATGGTAATAGCTAGATAATTTAGATTATTAAGGAAAAACTATATTTCAGTTACATAAAAATGTATGCACATCTGTATGATAGATATTTCAATAAAGAGCTAACATTCTGTATTTAAAATGGTAAATCTAGGTCATAGTATACTTATAAAATTATGTATCTTTCTACAGCAAGTACAAATAAAGGATAAATGCTCATTAAAATTAACAGTGAAACCTAATCTCTAAAAGAAGCATCATCTATCCTACATGAAAGTAAATCTATTCATCATTTGAGAGGAATAGTCTATGTATTTTACAGCACATAGAAAAATGAGCAAGAAATAATAGCTACAAAGCTGATAAATGTCATTTCCCTTCTCCAAGTTTCAAAGGTTTTCCTTATAAAAAATATGCAATCTTATTTTTACCATCCTCTTTCTCAAGTATCTGCATCTTTGTCCATCCCCAGAACCTGACACCTTGTCAAGGTAAAAGGTAAAAGCTTTTGAAGATCTACCACTACCCTTGTCCTAATAAGGTCACTGACCTTTCAGGCTCAACTCCAGCCTACCTCCTTCTTCATTTCCTCTCCTATCATTAGTCTGAAATGCCATCAACTACCTCTCAATTTTCCTCATCCCTTCAATGCTCCACCTCTTTAGTCCAAATTCACCTAATTAGGAACTTAATTTCCTTTTTTCCCTGATTGAGGAATTGATAATAGACGGATCCCATTCATCTCTGAATCACAGAAAATTGCAATGATGACCTCTTATTTAGGAATGCTAAGCATTTATTCTAAAAACTGTTTTGTGGAGGCCAAGCTTTCCAAAAAAGTGCATTTTTCCAGTCACAGAACTAAACAAAAGTAAGTGTTGTTTTTATCTTTTTTAATGAAAAGGGGAAGAGGAGCAATCATTCAAATCTGCTAAATTTTACATTTACTTTCTATTTTATTCTACATAGCCATAGTTACTTATGTTGAAAAGAAGTAGATATTCCCGTAAAGGAGGAAATAATTGAGTTCTACAAGAAGTTTATCAGACTGGATTTAAAGAGATACATCTCAGGAAATTAAGGTAATAATTCTTTGAAGCTGATCATTTTTGGCAAAATTACACAAAGAATTTGTTAAGCCATAAATGACACATAGTCTAGGTATCTACAACCAAGTAGGAGTCATATATTAAAGTGACTATCTGGAAAAAAAAGAAAAAATAAGGTGACTATCTGGGTAATTTGTTAACTTTACTATAAAATTAGCTCCTTGACTCTAACAGTAATAGTCTAACTATAGAGTTCTCTACTTCATAACTCAAAGCACACACATGAAAATATTTCTTGTATTTCCCCCCAGAGCATTCTATGACCTTAAGCATTGGTGGCAGAAGAAAAACCAATCCAACAGTTTTACTCTGCCATTCAACTCAAAATTTTAATGTCTAAGTCCTATTCATTCAAGGAATGAAAAGACCATCAACATCATTAGAAACCTTGGAATTAGCAATTATAGTAAATAGCAAAGACAAGTCAAGTTTATTTTATCCAATAGGCACTGGAGTCCATGCCCAGTGCATTCTGCCACAGGGCATCAGGGCAAATCATTTCAACATGTATCTTCCGACATATCTACTCAATGCAGAAGAGAACTAGTGAAATAGATGACCTAAGGGGAGAATGCAACTTAAAAAAAAAAAAAAAAAGTTCCTTTCAAGCATATAGTCTTCACTGTGCTCTGATTTCCTTGTTGGGCCATTTCAACTGAATCAGGGTTAGAACTCCTGCTATCTGGACCAAAACTGAACTAACATGATTTAGACCCTCCCCACAAAAATGAAGTCATACTGTTGATTTTAATTTATTCCAAGAAGTCAGAATTTATTCTTAGAAAGATCAAAACTACCATAGCAAGTCATTAAAACGTTGATTTTTTTTTCTACTCACGCCATGATTCATACTACAGAAGTCTAACTGCATCAGGGTTAGCCAATTTATAAGAGATAGTTAATGCTAAAATGACCTCAAACTCAATTATCTGAAGAGAAAGAAAAACTAAGTAAATGAAACAGTAAGAATAAAACTCCTTTTAAAACACAAAGTAAATAAACCACCTCATCAGCTTCAGAAAACAATAAATAATTTTTGCCTGAAAATATAATTTTTAAATCAGAGAAATCATTTGTAGTCAGCAATCATTAAAATGAGAGAATTCACTGCAGGGAAGAGAATGGAATTTGAATTCGGACTACCTTGGAGCCCTACATAAGAACATTTCCAAGTGGAAAGGAAAAATGAAAGAGATCAGTTTTTCAAGTTGCCATATTTTCTCCTTCATCTCTTGATGCCACCCCAAACTAATCCTCACACCATAAATATAAATAGCTAAGTGACATCTAGAATCTTTTCCAGTAAGCGAGAGTGTTACAAGATCAACCCAAGCAGCTATGTTATGTAGCTGAAACGTTAGCTGAAGAAGGAAAGAATTACAGAATTAAAACCAAACAATGTCTTCCAAACGTGTTGGAAGATAAACTAATTTCCTTTTTATGTCTGTTTTAACTACTGATATTTCTACAAACCAGTTATTGTCCTCACACCAAACCTCATAGATAATAATATAAACTCTATAAATTGGCTGGTTAAAACCAGTTAAAGCTGGTTTGAATTTATTACAAGAAGACTAAACAATTTCTTCTCAAATTATTCAAGCGATAAAGTATTTCACCCCCATTCTTCGGTTAATAAGAAGGATACATTTTTCTCTAATATACTGGACAAGTATTAAGTTTCTTAAGCAAATAAAAGAATATTTGCTCAGTCCTTCTATAGTTAACCGGTAGATCCACAAGGCTGAAATCTTTTATCGCTTCTTTCCTTTCTATTCTGTAAACCTACTTAAGGTTATTATATAATGACCTTAGTAATGAAGTTCTGAAGGTTTTCCATTGAGACTGGAATTAATCCCAATGTACTGAGAGGGGGGAAAAATCAAAATATCTTAGGGGGAAAAAAAAGATGATGTTGTGGCACTTTTTAATCCTAATACCCAAAATGTCAAACCCAGTAAATAAGACCATATTCACAATGTGTTTTTGACACTCACACTGACAATACTCCCAGGAAGATCTTCCATCCCCCCAGACAGCCCAAAGACATGTTAATTCTCAAAAACCTCATGCCTACCAATTTTTCCCCTTATTCCAAACAACTGATCATTATTTCTCCTCCAAAGCTGTCAGAAATTCCTCACTGCCCATAAAGCTTAATTTACTAGTTCATAATATTCCCATATTTATGTATTAAGCTATTTTCACAGGACACAAAAGAATATATTTTCCAAACTTGGCAGTTTCTGTTTTTCTTTTTTAGTTTAGTTAGTCATATTATCCCATGTGTTTAAACCTAGCCTAGACTTTCCTTTGCATCTTGGAAATACTCTATAGCTTGTACCCTTAGGACATGTGCAAAATTTAAAACAATTCATGTTTTATGGCTAACTCATAGAAGACCCAGAAAAGGTAGAATGCAACGAATGTTGCTAGAATCTCAGAATGTCAGACCACGCAAATGGTCGCTGTGAAAATACAGCTGTATACGTTTGCATGGGCATGTGTTTGTTCAGTTTCTCCCCCCTTCCCGAGCTAGGGCTTCAGCTTTAGGTCATTCTGCAAACAAGCCCCAGGAGACACACAATTACACTCCCCTGGAGACTGACCCCTTAGAGTGCCCACCTGTAGCCAAACACAGATAGCATCCCCGAGCACTGAATTAGCACTCTAAGCTGATTAGAGCAGCTCTGCACAACTCTATTTTATTGACACAATGAAGAGAGGACAGAAAAGGGCCTGAAATGAGAAAATCATTTCCATGCTGACTGAATTAAAAGAACAAAAGAGCTCCTTGGAGTTGCAGCATTCAATTTGTCGGGGAAAAAGGAAGCCACTTAATGGCTCACAATAGATCTGAGCAGACAGATGAAATTTAAAACTTCAGCATGAGTGCGATTAGCAGCGAAACATATTCTAAATCATTTCCTCTATATGCATAATTTCGTTTGATTATTTAGTCCTGTGTTTTATAAAAACACTGGGCTAGATACTATCTTCAAAATGTCTTGACTTTTCATTTTTCAAAATCAGAGAACAGTTTCTTATTGTATGTTAATGTCCTCTGTGACAATATAAATTGAACAAAACAAGTATGGCTCATGTTTTCCTTTCACCTTTAGTTAGCAAAAGCGAATATATAAATAGAGGTTAATCTGTGGAAACGAGGACTGTAAAGGAATCTTCTACTAAACAGTTTGCAATTTGAAGTTAAATAAATTATATGCAACAGGGGCCCTTCAACGTGGGGGTAAAAGGCAAACAATTATTGCACCCAGAAGCTACAAATAAACTCTGCCGATAGTAAATTAAAACGTCAAAACTGATGTCTTCCTCAGCTTAAAAGATAGCATCAATATCACTCAAAGCAACAGTTAAGGCTGCAGTTTCCAAATGTATGGTCTTCATTTCATTTTACTCAATTAATTGTTGTGTTTGTTCTGACTTCATGCCTGAGTTCAACTGAATCCTAAACTGATGTCAAAAAATGACCACTTAATAAGCAAGACTTATCTTGAGATACAAAGATGTTACAGCACTGAAGATTCTCTAGAATTCCTCTTTGCTCCTCCCCCCTCCAATTTATAGAAAAATCTTAACGTCTGAACCGTAGAGGAATAACAGAATTGATTTTCACGAGCTGCTCGAATGTTTTTCACCGAAGATGTTTCTCTTGCTGGTGTTAATTTTCAGTGCTTAAAAATAAAAAGAGTGGAAGCAAAGATCTTAGTTTTTGATGAAGCATTTTCACATTTTCATTTTCCACGCCTGAACTTCTTTTAAGAAAGGCTTTTTTGTTTAAGGTGGCCCTTCAGACTTTTAACCTAGCATTGGTTCCTAATTTAAATAAAGAAAATTCGCTCTTTCTGATCTTGAAACATCCTTTGCCAAAGTGTTGAGGTACAATGTAAATTGAGGAAAAAATTATAGAACAAGTCAAAAGAGGGAAAAAAATGACTCTGAGATATTTTGAGTTTCGATATTTCGGGTGTATTACTACTTAATTTGCTGAGTAAAATTTCCCCCGAGGAAAAAGGAAAACAAAAAACAAAAAAACCAAGGTATTCTGAGGATGAAAGCCCAAACCATCTCTCCAGCAGCTTCCATCCTCCGGACTAAATGAGGTAAGAGTTTTTTATATAAAGAGAAACTATAAAGCTTGTGGATATTTTAACAAAATCAACGTAGTGTAACTTTGCTGACAGCTTGTCACATTTCACTGACTGTCTGTCTGGGGTACCGTGATAACATCTGCATTCACTCAGTATGAGAGCTTAACATAAGACAAAAAAGTGGGCCCTGCCACAGACGGTTCCATCAGTCTGTCAGTTCTGACATGTCATCTGAATTTTTTGAATCACTAAACACTTTTGAGACTCTGGTACTTATTATCTTTTCTTAGTTTCTATACTCTCTCAGCAATGCTGGAAAATGTAAAATTTGCAAGTAAGGTAGTGGACGTCCCAGGCTTTTTGTTGTCTAATCCGTAGGCCCTCATTCATGCTCACTGTTAATCTCTTAAGACATTATAAAACTGTTAGACAAAGAAATGTGAATACCTCTGCTTCTTTTGAGAATGGGAGGAAACCAAGGAAAATCGGGATCATGCTAAGCTATTCTTTTCACTATGAAAATGGTAACTTAAACCTGTTGCATCAAATTATCTAGAATTCCCCATGCTAGGGCCCATGTTTTTGAAGAATGAACAAGAGTAGTGTCACATAAGGAGAAAAGTGATCACAGAGTTTTAAAAATCTGCCAAATTTGATGTCGACAGAGTCTTGGGATCCTGCTTGCTGAATTTCTCAGTGTTTCTATTTTTTATGCCACGGTACATAACATATGGTTAATACGCTTTCATGAAAGCTCATAAAAGAGTTTACTAATACTCACTGGTAATCATCAAATAGTTTAGATAATTGTGTTCTTTATTAGAAACACTAGGAAAGCTAACAGCCACATAACAGCCTTAAAAATGTGGCTGAAATATATTAAAATACAACATATCACAGATTTTAATAAGCAATTTTGTCCTCAAAACTAAAAAAAAACTTTACAGCATTGTTTCTATAAAGCCTAAATATAAATGGATCCTCGGAGCCAGGGAGAATGCTTTTATGAACCACATAAAACAGTCAAAGCTGCATTTCTATCTCCTTTTTGCAGCCATTCAGGACATTAAGTTAAACGTGTATGCATTTGTTTTCTAAGTGACCAAGAGATAAAGAGGTAAACAGCATTAAATTAAGAGGCAAATTTTCTTCTCAACCCCAAATACCTATATTTCTCTTTTTCATAAGCACATGCTTAACACCTGCAAATCATTTCGGTATAGACAAACACCCCTGGAAGAGACTAACTACAGGTGTGTCTCCCACCTGCATCCTCAAAATGACTAACTGTCCCCCAGATGGTCAGATCCAGGGCATATTTGCTCTGAAGGAAAGTGACACATATTAGATGGATACCAAATAAATTTAACCTTAACTATCAGGTGAAGAGAGTTGTATTAACATTTGGCTAAGGACAAGAAAATATACAAGAACCCAAAAGAAAACGAGAAAATAGAGAGGAAGAAAGGAAAAGGAAGGGAAGAGGAGAGGGAAGGCAAGCCGGCATCAGTCACCGCTGGGCACAGGACAGAACACACGGTAGACAAACTTGTGGAGTTCATATATTAATCAACGCGTCACAAGCAAAAGTAAGAATGAATTTCTGAACCAGATGCCATCTTCTGCCATTCATAGTGCTTCATATAAATTCAAAGTGAAAAACAATTTTCCATGCAAACAAAACGTTCCTAATGGAAGAATCAGGGACATAGCATTAACACTACCAGTTCCCCGACTGTGAACGGAGATGTTGTGACCCTTTCTCCCTTCTCTTCCTTTGGCATCTCATCATCTTGTGACTCTCTCGAGAGCTTCGATGTAATGTCATTTGCTTGATGTTTAGTCTGTGCCTAAAATGTCAGCTGTTTATTATGTTTACATTTCAATGCTACCACCACGGCGCTCCAGAACAAAGGGCAAGCTTTCTGACACATCTCAGTGACCAAAGGACTTATACCAAATTGAGGTTTTTATGCTTCCTGAAAATAAAGGGCCACTCATTTTTTAAAAAACTTAGGCCAGTTTTCCTTACTGTGTAGTTTTCTCCTGACATCTCTGTAATCTGCTTATGAGTGCCCCGGCTTATACACTGTTGAGATGCAGCTTTTGACTTCAAGTAGCTCGTGGTTTGTGCAGAGCCACAGAAAATTACCTTTTCTTTTTATAGAATGGAAGACGAAGATGGTGGAAGGGATTAGAGCCCTACGACAAGTAGACAAAAAGATAACTGTCCTTCTTAAACTCCTAAGCTCACAGGTTCCATAGGGAGGAAGGATTTGGGGTCTGGACTAAAATGAATAGGTATTATTTAATGAAAGGGTAAATACAGATAAGGTTTTCCATGAGACTAGGACAAACTTATAAAAGTTATAACGAGCCTGAAAACAGAAGTGGTCTTCAAATGACGACAGATAAATTCACAGCCAACAGAGTCTTGGTGAGGGCCACCTGATTTACGGTGTATTTCAACCTCTTCCGTCCTAGGTAATGAATTCTAACATCCTATCGTGGTGGTTAGTACTCCACTCTAATCTTTTTGCTCAAGTAGAACTAACTCTCCAGCCCCATCGTACCCACACTAAATCTCATCTACCAGAATTCAGTTTAAAGAGGCCATGCTTATCTACGTTCATATCACATGTCACGTCACAATTCCGACTCTAGTGACTTAAAAGTCTTAATATTTTCAGCATTGCCTTACCTGATTATAGCACCTTTCCCCCATCCCATAGAAACTGAAGGCAAAATGATTTTTTTTTTTTTCCTTCTTGATACTACTTGGACGGTTGCAGTTGGGGCTCAGTCCTTGGAGGTTCACTGGATTATATGTAGAAACCCAAGCTCTCCAAGCTTTACAACTGCTTCTTAGACTCTCTGTGAGATTTACGGAAGATTTGTTGAGCAAATATTAAAGTCAATTGGAGATCCATGTCCCTATCAATCAGTTATGGTGGTTGAGTAAGGAATCAAACTTCAAATGAACACTTTTTGAGTCAAGCTCACCAAGTGACATTATATACCTCCTTACCATAATACCCTTCATAATGTTCCTGACAAATCAATGTTTAGGGGTCCATATAAAGCTCTGTAATTTAAGTTATGGTAATTCACAATCTCAGCAAGTACTTTCCATATTTTGTAGACTGGCTCATCTATCTATAAGCAAAGTCAACTGTTCTTCAGCCTTTATATTGCTGACAATATTCTTATAAAATTAACATCTTCAAAGGACAATTTTCATGTTTTGGAAGGTACAAGGAAAGTGAAAATTCTCTTGTTAAAAACATATTCACATCTGGTTTTTTTAAGATTACTGTCTTTTCCAAGTTATAAAAGAAAACAAAGTCCTAAGTTCTTATTAAACCTTCCAATTAAAAGTATTACTAAATCCAGATTGTTCTTAATGGAAGCCCCCACATGAAGAGAGACCTTAGGATATAGCAGAGTTTGTGTAAGTGAAGAATCATTAGCATGTGGCAGTTTGGTGACAATTTGGTTAGAAGACATGGACATTATGTTGTACCGTTCAAGAGAACTGATGGGAGAAGGTAACCGTGGCGCAGGAAAGCAGAGCCTCCCTACCACTGTCACACCCTTCAAGCCTTCCTTCAGGAAGCTTCTACCTACACGCAGGTACATTTGACTTCAGGCTACTGTCATGTTCAGGCATAAATCCTCAACCAAATAATTCAAATACTCCTTCCCCTTTGAACAGCCTGTGAGTCAGAGAGCTTACCCACAGTTTTCAATAGCACATATTTTGGTATTTCTTTATTAGGAAAACTAAAAACCCACAACTTTTGATACTTCTCTTATCCAAAATGCTCAAAAGCAACAGTGAACAGTGAAATTTTACATAGTGAGAGTTCATAAGGGGTCTTCTGCAGCCTTATCTGTGAATCCCTATATTTCTGCCCAGAAAGTCTCAGAACCCCACTGACCCTGTGCCACCTTTATTTTTAAGACAAATTTAAGAATAAACAAATTACAATGTACAAAAAGCTTAGGATATGTATTTCCACTTATCTAAAATGCTTTATAGACTTAATCACAATATATTTAGTTACGATATTGTTCCCCCTGGTGATTCAGAGACATTTTTTACTCTGTGGAGGAATTCCACTGATGCAGTAGAGCCTGGGAAGAAGACAAATCCATGAGATGACCAGGGCTTTTCTTTCACATGAAACTACGTCCACGTTTGTGAATAGGCAGAATATGCTTTCCTCAAGATTAGAAGATGCGCCCCCACCCCCCGCAAAAATGCTGTCACGAGGCATGTCTGTTCTTGGGTTTTTCTGAAAGCATACCACCACAGTCCTCACTGAAGAAGGTCATGAATAGGAATAAAGGCACACCCATCGTCCCTAAATCCACAGACTAGATCAAACCTGCTGTAGAGAAAATCAGTCCTGATTACCTAGCTGAGAGCTGAGGAGGCAGAGTAAGCATGACACATGGGTATGGAGGGCCAAGGGAGATGAAGATGAGGAGAGGAGTGAGAGAGAGCCCTTCAAAGAAAGATTACATGGAGAGGGTTAGGGCTGAGGGGCACATTTTCATCTCTCGACTCCACCCCACCAAGCTACAAGAGTGGAAGTTCATTAGAAATGGGAATCCAAACCTCATCCTCTGCCCTGGTTCAAAATGCTTCCTCTAGTCTTCAGTAAAAGAACCATTTGAACACCTATCAGTGTTGGTGGGTTGAGGAATATTGGGTTGAGGAAGGCCACTTCCCTGCGCTACTCAGACAGGGGACAATATTTAATACTTTGCAGTGTGGTAGCTCTGTCAAACTCAAAGAGCTCCAACCCCAAAGAATGAATTCCACAGTCCTTCCCTCAGAACAAGGATGCAAGGAACATCCCCAGCCTCGGACTGGTCATGGTGATGAAGATGATCACAATCAGTTTGCTCTGAAGTGCTTACAATGGCATACCAGGCCCTGCTCCAAGTCCTTTACAATACTTTACAACATAACTGTTGCAAAAATCCCATGAGGCAGACTTTATTGTTATTACCACAGTACAGCTGAGGAAACTGAGACAAAAAATCATTATGGACTTGTCAAGGTCCCAAAGTAAGTAATAGAGAATGTGATCCAAGGTCATTTGTCTCTAGACCTGACACCATCAGTCACTCTATTAGACTGAGTCTTTTTTTAAGTGATGAGCCCATGACACCTGTGTTGTAGTTGAGATGACCAGATGGTATCTTTGAACGTTGCTTTAATATACAGTTGAGGGTGTTCTAAAAATCATACCCCAGGGACAGAATGAAATGTATACCTTTATCTCTGCAAAGACAGCTAGGAATAGAATGCTCCCTCTCACTAACTTACTTCCTTCTCAAAACAAGGCTTCAGTCTTCAGCTGCCTTCTCTGCACAACATAAAATCCAAAAAGAGATGCACATATCAAAGGAGATTTAATTTCAGGTTTAAACCGCAATTATGCTCGTTGAATACAAGAGAAATTTGAAAACAAGCATCTCTTTGCTACTTAATTTAAAGTTAATTTATCTCCTCCCCAGGGTTCAAAGACCAAAACATGAACCCCCCCAGATGCAGTCTCTAAAACCATAATAACACAGGGCATGCCCATAAGGATAAAAAGAAGTAAAGGAGGGGTAAGTGAACGGAACTCAGAAACTTAAAGTCAAAGCTGGAATAGACCTCAGTGAGACTCCAGAGGAGAAAACCAGGTGACTTTCCAAGGTCCCAAGTGCCAGTTGGGGAAAGAACTCAGGGTTCCTGGCACCCAGGCCAGTGTTCCTTCCACTATCTCACACGGCCTCCCTGAACGGCAAACCACTAGCCGTCTGACAAAGCAGCAAGCCAGGGAGCCATGCCACATGAAAGGCCAGATTGTTGAGGGGAAGGGGGGTGGGGAGAAGAAGCAAAGGGCCGAAGGACACTACGGTTTTACAGAAATCTATGTGCAAGTAGATCCTGTGGTTACCAATGGGGCTGGCCCAGAGAAAGAGCAACTGACTGACAGCACAGACAAAGGCAGAGGTGATCTCACAAAGGGAGGTACAGGAGTCACCGGGCTTCGTGCATATCACTAATACACTTCGTCAAGTGGAGACCAAGAATAACAGTGAGGAAAAGCCCACTATACACAAGGGCCCTTTTATTCTTTGGACTTTCCTGCTTCACACACACTTTACCTGATGAAACATTAGAACTTTTACTTTTATTTCTATAGGATCCTTTTGATTTTTCCACATTCAACTAGCACACTTCACAAATATTTAGTGTTCCTATTTTTTTGCAAATTAATGTGCTGTGCACACTGATGACATATTTGGAAGTTAATGAAATCAGATGAAAATTGCTTAGATTAAAATTTCCCCGTTTCTTCACTACAATGTCTGCCACCTACTGTTCAGCTACGAAATACTACAGCTCTCGCATCAATGAAAGTTCATATTAATATGCTCTGAGGTAGAAAGACTCTATTAGCCATTTTCTTCCCCGTCTCCTGTTCTTTGCTTCCAACTGCGTTTAGCTTTGGAACCCTCTGACAAATGGCCATTATTCTCTGGGCTAGTAAAAAATTTCTAAACTTTAGGGGAAATGTCGTTGGTCAAAAGCCCAAGGGAATTGGCTTGTTGAATTAAATGATAAATATATGCATTTAAGGTCATTAGAGACTTTATCTCCTGTGAAGGCTATATTTGTCAGATTGATATAATTTCTCTCAACTGAGTACTTAACTCCATCGGCCAATATTATTACGATTATTCCTTTCCCTTTAAGTGGGAGACTTCTGGCTAACAACACGTGTGTTCTTTCTGGTGCTGCTTCTTGAGCGATCAAGGCACACCTTTGTTTCATTTATATGCAATTTTCACCTCTGACCCAAGAAATGAGTCCTGGGCTTCCTGAACTTTATTGCCTGTTAATAGACTGCTGGCTCTCTTTTCAGCAGTAATAGAAATGGTGGAGAGGCATTTCATTTAAGAAAGAGGCTGGCAGACTGCAGCCTGAAAGACAATGTCAGAATTAAAAGTCAGCCCGGCCAAGAAACAATATAAAGACCACAGTGACATGAAAGAGGAAGTTACCCGTATTCCATCCCACATTGAACAGCCGGTATATAAATAAGAACAGCATCTCAGATCTAATTATTTTCCCACCACGCAATGGCAGACACCCTGAATGGTGCTAAGTGATTGATCTGGTAATTCATCTTCAACTTACACCTATCTACATATTTTGTTTCTTCTCATTAAACTGGAGACATCAGTGACGAACTTATGAAGTGGCAGTCTTTGGCTTCATAAAATACACACAGATGCTCATCAGAGGCTCTTTCCTGCCTACTTCTTAGTGACACGTGTTTATAATTTCGTCTGTATTTCGTTTGCTGTGGTTTACTCTTAAGTACATCTGTTCAATTAAAATGGAAACGTGTGACATGGCCTGCACTCAGCAACTTTCGAGCTTGTTAATGAAACGTTCTAAGGTTCCTGCCTCAGCTCTTTATTTGCAAAAGAAAATGACTGAAAAGTACAAATAAAAATACCCTTTAAAACGCATACAAAGAAGTCGACTGTTTTGTTAATAGTTAAGAAAAGGCATTATTATGGCATAAGGACATTATTTTACATGAAAAGACATTATTAAAAATGATTTACTGCCGCATGTTTGGAAACTTACAGGAAAAGTCTGATAATATATTAAACTTGTTTATTATGACTTCATATAATTTTGAATAATACTACTTTTTCCTTTGACAAGTGCAATAAACTCTACGGGTATAGACATAGGTTGATTATCACGAGTCAACTGTGTTGCTTAAAGAAACATGCCCAAACAATCAGCTTTTGACGGCTGCATCTCCAGTTATTTACACTCGCCATCATGGTAATAATTCACCATTTCTATATTAATAAGGCAGTGAAATTTATTATGATGGTATTGAAAAGTTATTAAGTACTGCATCCCAAGTGACAAAGTACCACAGCACTGTCACTATCCAAAAGCAGTTCCCCATTCATCACTTGCCTTTCCAGATGGTCCTGCATCTTTATCGCTCCCAGGTTGGTGACATCACCTGTTCACCCACTCAAAATTGATGATGAAAGCAAACAGATCTATCTTACTTACATTTACCAAATCAATTTAATTTTTACAGGCCACGGCTTGGTGACATATTGACTGTTTTCCTTAATGGCACCTACCGTATTTAATGCAAGGATGTCATCTTTGATTCCTGGCTCGCATAATGTGTCATTTCATAATAAATTTTTCTAACATATTTACTTAATGGAAAGAATTATGATTGCTTGTCAGTTCTCTTATTAAACACAATGATAATTCTTTTTCTTTTGGAGTATCATCCATTGGGCAATGGAGCTATTTTTAATTCCTCCTCATCTCTTAATGGGAGGCAGTGACTTAGATATAAAGTAAGTCCTAATCAAATGCTGGACATATGATCCACGACCCTCAATTGCAGAGCTCCATGTCAAGATTTTATCTTACATATTATTTCAGAAAAACTAGATTCTCAAGAGATGCCATGATTAAAATAATATAGCTAAAGATGAATATATGACTGCCACTACAAAAATACAGAGCTGTGGAATTGATCGTAATGGTCCATATGATGTCTACCCTTGACTTCTCTTCAGCTAGTGCTCTTAGATCAGATGTATATTAACGTAAATATCTGCACTGTGGGAGGTTAAGATGCAGAATGAAAGACTAGCCTACTGGCTAGCTGATACTCACATGCGATACCCCTTGCTTCCAAGTATGATTTACATATCTCATCTGCCACCCTCCAAGACAAATGCTCCTCTGACACGTGGCATCATTTCATTGTGGTGCATCTGTATTATGTGAAGGGAATGGACGACCAGTATCTGTATTCGGAGAGGTATAGGGCCCATAGGGCAAATCAAGCCTCGCCTGCCCCCTAAACCCCCATCTTATGTGTATGCAAGTAAAAACAACACCAAATAAACTCCAAGTCTGACTCTAAAAAGAAAAATGGGGAAAATCCGTGACAAAGGAAAACTGAGAAATCTAAGGCTGTGTGCGCGTCTATTTCTTTAGCGCTCATGAGCTAGCCAAGAGAAGCCACAGTACAAGTGTTTGGCAAGGTTAAGGAGTTAGCCCTCCAGAGAAGGTTCTCTGGCCCCAGCCCCACACTGCTGACAGACTAATGGCAATGACTCTTGGCTTTACCATCTGCTTCCCCCACAACACTGGGGGGGAACCACAGCTCACCTCCCATGACCCTCCACTAAATCTAGAGATAGTCAGGGATGATCTCCGAGTTCACCTGGCCCTATATCGAAACGATTGGGTCCCAGGATTAGTGGATTCCTGGGGAGAGGAAGGAGGATGGAAGGACTCTGCCCAGTAGAACAATCTCCATCTGTGCTTCTACTATTTAGTCTCAATCAAATGAGCAGAAATGTACATGTCAACAACACCCAAACATGGTTTATATCTCTTTAGAAACCAAGTCCAGGATTTCCTACATCCCTGTAATTGCAATGATAGCAGCTCAAGTTAGGAAAAAGAAGAAGAAGGAAAAAAAAAGTTGAGGGCAGAACTAGGTAACCTGCTCCTACCTGTAGATTAAGTTCATATAAGGAGACTTTTCATGCTCATCTACAGAGATGAACTTATCCTAACTTCTTGGTTAGGCAGAGTCTTGCCCTTGGGTGAGGTTTCCAGGAAAACAGGGATCCAAGTTGGCAGCTTTGCAAGACCAACAAGAACATCTTTTTTTTTGAGGGCAGCTGGTCTCTGTGTCAGGGTGGAGATTCTATGCTGGCATTACACACCTGCTGAATTCCTACCACAAGAATCTAAACAAATGAAAAAAGAAAAAACAAATCATCCACACCTGTGGCTGCCAACCAGTGGAGGTTTCTGTGCCAGGCCGTGCACACCTGGGAAGCCCGGGAGGTCAGCTGGAGTGTCAGAGGAAAACACCACTGTCAGCTACTTGGTAGGAGGGACAAAGGTTGGGCGCCTGGATGGCTCAGTCATTCAGCATCTGCCTTTGGCTCAGGTCATGATCCTAGGGTCTTGGGATCGAGTCCTGCATCAGGCTCCCTATGCAGTGGAAAGCCCGCTTCTCTCTTTCCCACTCCCCCTGCTCATGTTGCCTCTCTTGCTGTGTCTCTCTCTGTCCCATAAATAAATAAAATCTCAAAAAAAAAAAAAAAGAAGAAGAAGAAGAAGAAAGGGAAAAAAAAAAAAGAGGCACAAAGGATCTCCTACGTGAGCTGACCGGCCAATGGTCACAGCAAATATAAGTCATGGCCACGGAAAATATATACATATTTCCTATGAATAAGGAAAACTCTAGGTGCAAGTGTGACAGGAATAAGAGAGGAAATTTCAGAGCAGAGGAATCTGTAATCATCATCCCCTGCCCATCCTTCCTTCCCAATCAATGGCTGTCTCATTGTTTATTAGCCAAATTCAGATACTAGGTAATGGAAAATATACTACACCAGAATGAAAAATACTAAAATGGAAAAAGGCCATATCAGAGAAGTTGATCAATATGATTTTAAATATATACTTTACATATATTATATTTTATATTATATATAAATATATTTTGTTATATACAAATACATAAAATATACAAATATATTTAATGACCTATATTTATTAAATATATATATTATACACACACATATACACATCCATTTAAAGACAGAGAGACAGAGGCCTGGATGTGAGGAGAGTGTTTGAGAGGGGACAGTCTTTGAGAGCAGCACCTGCTGGATATGTGAGCTATTGAGAGTAAGAGGGTGAATGATAGATAATAGGGAGGATAAAGATATAGGGAGAAATGCTTTAAGTTTTTTAGAACATTATAAATGAAATCCTCATTTGATGGCTCTGAAAAGGATTTATTAAGTTTTTAAATAAATTTTGGATGGCTGGGGAGGAGTTACTGGGCCTTTAAAAAAAAATTTATAATGACTGCCTTTATATGGGTACCCAACTTTATATGGGTTACAAGGAGAAAGCATCAGGGCCAAACACCTGAAATGCTTAGATTCAAAATCCAAATTCAAAATTTAGATTCCAAAATGATCAATTAAAAAGAAAAAACCGTAAAAGTCACGTGTGTGTGTGTGTGTGTGTGTGCAAGGTTGTGTAGTGCAGGATCTGGAGACACTGTTTCTGTATCAGATGACACTCTTCAACTGACTTCCTAGGAGTAGGTTAGGAGATACAAATTATTTTCTGTGTCTAGGGCAGCAGTTGACTGATGGAATAAAAATGTGTTCTGAAAGCTGATGGGATACATGCTTAATAGTGGGATAGGGTTTGGATCTGGAAGTAGTAGATACTGGGGACAGGTGGCATGACCCACAATCACAGAATAAACTTTTGTTTTGAACCTGCTCATTTTGTTCCTAGCCATGAATGTGCCTCTGAGAAGATAACTCTGAGAATTTCTCCTTTGGTAATGTGGACCCACCATTGTATAGAGTACCTCAGTGAGGTAAGCTATGTCTGTTTATTGTTTGTTCACCTTCTACCAACACAAGAAGTCCCCTTATAATAAAGGCACTGTGAAATTTCTGTGCTGTACCAAAATTTTGTTATATCAAATAGTGTTTTGAAAGAAATGACCAACTAACAGGTAGCTGCTGGTATCTATTTGCTAAATACACACACACACACACACACACACACACACAAAATCTCTTTATATTATTCTTTGTCATACTGATAGCTGGCAACTTCTTCCTGTTTGCAATTTTTTTGGCTTGACAATTCTCCTGATTATCATGTAGAATATAATCTTAAAAAAGCAGACAACATTTGACCTACTTCAGCTTCAGCTATATTTTGAAGGGCCAAAAGATGCAGCAGAGCAAAAATGATGGTAACATTTAAGTTCTGAATTTTCCTATAGCTGAAATACAAATTCATTTTTCTAAACTTCTGGACAGAACTATGTATAAAGTAAAGTGCTTTGGCAGAATTTGTATTGTATGATTCTATCAATGTAAATAAGCTTTGAGAAGCCAACATGCTACCTTAACACAATCTTTATTTATTTTATAAATCCCCTCAGTGTCTCCATTTCTCCATATTACCTACTGATCATCATTGGAAGAAATTCTCTCCATACTGCTTCACTGAGCAAACTAAGGAGCAAAGAAGCTTCATTAACTCTCTTATCCTTCAAAGATAATTTCTACCCGTTATTTCGTATTACTTCTCACTGCTTCCAAACTTACCCTCAAGGAAAAGGCTTAGAGAATGAAACATCCTGATGCAGTGGCCCAACTAAGTATTCTAGAATAGTATTCCAGAGCAACAAATTATTATAAAGAAATGACCAAGTCCTAGAATTGACTGTCAAATCTATTAAAAGAGGATCTTTACTAAACATTTCATGCTTTAAACCCATGAGTTGCACTACTGATTAAGCAACTCATACACAAGTATGGGGGTGAGTAAGAAAGAAACTCACTTTGATACACTTGGTAGGATACACTGCTTAACTGGGAGAAAATCACCCAATATTCTTTTGAAAAATAAGTGACTCACGTGCAAATTCTAGTTGACCACGAAGGCACACAGAGTAAAACAAAAAAACTCTTGCTACTTGGGGAAATTTTTTTTCCTATTCTAGGTCTTTTATATTTCCACATGAAGTTTACAATCAACTTGTAAATCCCCACAATAAAGCGTACTAAGATTTGATTAGAATTGTGCTGAGTCAGTATGTTACTTTGGGAAGACTTGTTACCTTAACAGCGTAGACCTGTCTAATCAATGAGTGTGATTTCTCTATTTATATAGGTCATCTTTAAATTTCTGCTATGTTTTGAATTTTTCAGTGTAGGTATTTTAAAATGTTTGTATTTATTTTTACATATTTGAATTTTCTGATTAAACATTTTAATTGTTTGACATAAATGGTATTTTAAACTTATACAAATTGTTTTTTCAAGTGTGAAGAAATTCAGTTTTGTATATTTACCTTTTATCAGGCTTACTTTTTTTTTAAATTAATTTATTTATTTTAATAAACATCTAATGTATTTTTATCCCCAGGGGTACAGGTCTGTGAATCGCCAGGTTTACACCTTTCACAGCACTCATCATAGCCCATACCCTCCCCAATGTCTATCAGGCTTACTTTTTTAAATTTACTTATTCTTAGTATTTATAAATTTCTAAACAATCATATCATTTATGAATATAGACATTTTGCTTTATCCCTTCAAATTTTTGTTCTTTACATTCCTTTATTTTAGGGTGCCTGGGTGGCTCAGTCGGTCAAGCCTCTGCCTTTGGCTCAAGTCATGATCCCAGAGTCCTGGGATCAAGCCCCGCATCAGGCTCCCTGCTCAGCAGGGAGCCTGCTTCTCCCTCTCCCTCTCCCTCTCCCTCTGCCTGCTGCTCTGCCTACTTGTGTTCTCTATCAAATAAATAAATAAATTCTTTTTAAAAAAGATAATTCATTCCTTTCTTCTTTCCATATTGCACTGACTTGGACAATTTTGAACAGAGTATTAATAGGGACAGTCTCAATCTTACATGTCATTGAGGGGAAATGTCCAACATTATTTCATTATTGTAATGTCAGCTATAGCCTGTTTATATATGTCTACCAATTCAAAGTAGCACCCTTTATTTTGATTTTGCTCAGAGGTTTTGTGATGAAAATATATTAGGATTTTATCTATTGAGGTGGTCATGCAGTTTTTCCTCTATGTCAATGTGAAATACAATCATGACCTTTGAAAAGTGAGTATTTTTTATATTATTATTTGTAAGTTTTATTGAGATATAATTGACATAATATTTTGTAAGCTTTGAGTGTACAACACATTGCTTTGTTTGTTTTTATTTATTTATTTTTTAAGATTTTATTTATTTATATGACAGACAGAAATCACAAGTAGGCATAGAGGCAGGCAGAGAGAGAGGAAGAAGCAGGCTCCCCGCTCAGCAGAGAGCCTGATGCGGGGCTCCATCCCAGGACCCTGGGATCATGACCTGAGCCGAAGGCAGAGGCTTTAACCCACTGAGCCACCCAGGTGCCCCTGCTTTGTTTGTTTTTATTTATCCTGTCTATCCGAAGTCCATTTTTGCCAACTGACAGAATCCTATTTAAGATCAGATTTACATTTAGTTGTTCTGTTTCTTTCTTCTCCTTTAATTTGGAACATTTTCACGTCCTTTCCTTGCCTTTGATGACATGGGAAATTTTGAAGAATACAGCACACCCTCTTTTGTTAACTTTTTTTAAACTGATGAATAATCTTAATATAATTACTTGCTTTTTGTCTGGTATATAATTATATATTATTTTATTTATTTTTTTCAATGTTATATTAGTTTCAGGTGTACAATATAGTGATTCAACAGTTTCATATGTTACCCAGTATTCATCACAACAGGTGCACTGATGACTTGGGGAAATTTAAAAAAATGTTGATATCAGACTTGTCCACATCACTGCCTATACTTTGAAAGTTCTAGAAGTTGTCAAAACAGCAATAAGAGGAGTAGACATGCTGAACTCCGTCAATACCTCTCATGGAAGAAAGCATAAGAAGGGCAAGCCACGAGTATTAACAGGACATATGTGGAGGGGTTAGGAGGTGGGGTGAGGGGATTCCTAACCTCCTCACGAAACAGGATGGGATCCTCTTGAACCCTGGGCAAAACTATAGGTAGTTCCTGGTGCTTCAGGAGAATAAACTGCTATTTTCTTTCAATAGCCAGAGATTTAATTCCTACTATATATGTATGCTGGAAGCACAAAATGAATCATATAGACTGATTTTCTTTTCTTGATTTCGTTATATTCCAAGAGATCTATAAGTTCTTGGGCCCCAATGACAATCATATTCAGGATCCTATTAGTAAGCTGTACTTTTTATCTTGATATTTTCTTTTTTTTTTTTAAGATTTTATCTATATATTTGTCACAGAGAGAGAGAGAGTACATGCACAAGTGAGCACAAGCAGGAGAGCGGCAGGCAGAGGGAGAAGCAGGCTCCCAACTAGGCAAAGGGTCTGATGCGGGACTCAATCCCAGGACCCTGGGATCATGACCTGAGCTGAAGGCAGATACTTAACCAACTGAGCCACCGAGGCATCACTATCTTGGTATTTTCTGTTATTCTTCACAAAGTAAAACTGAATATACAAACTATATTTATCATCCTTAAATAACACTGCAAAAACTTAATAATACTTTGTAATGTAAGGTTTTATGGTAATGTACATTTGTTATATTAGATAACATTTCTCTTTCTTAACTATCCATTAAAGACATCCTTTTAGATAATTGATATTCTTTCCCCTCTACTGGAATCAATTCATTTCAAAATTATTAAGTCAAAGGTCTGTACTTAGTTATCTGGCTTTAAGAATATGCAACTTGTCAAGGGCACTTGCTTTCCCATTAATGAATAAACGTTTTCTCTAAAATCAATGCCAAAGTATTGATTTCATTCTACGAATCACTGTAAAATTCATTTTTGGCTCAAGCAAATCTAGAGAGAGATAAGGGAGAAATATTGCCACTCAAAGATATTTGATGTCTATGATATGTTAGGACATCTCAAACTATTTTTTCTTTATTACCAAACATACATTACTTGATTGTCAGCCTCCTGACTCTGAACTTAGTTGTTAGTTAGGTATCTTGAAAGTCTGATGTTGTTGTTTTAATAGATATTCATATTTCAGTTAACATACAGACTGCGTGTTTCCATACACAAGGCATCACTGCAGAACTCAAAAACAAACTTACAAATGTGAGAACTATTCCTTCTTAAATGATATAGGGAGGCACACATTCATTCCAATATCACATTTCAGGATTACATTACTGGAACATAATGTATTGTCAAAGCACTGCATCAAAATTATTTAATGAGTTTCTGATGCCAGCAAAATCTCTTTCTACTATTCCTTCCCATCTATTTAACAAAACATAAGAGAAATTTACTGACCACTCATGTCCTCATTTTTCTACCTCTGAGTATGTGTATGCTTGAAAAGAGAAAAAGTAAAGTTAAACTCATAGCTGGCATTTTAACTGATCAATGTAATCTGGATCAGTTGTGGGTTAGAGGGATACAATAGAGAGTTTGGCACCTAACAGATGCATCATCAGCTAACTTACATCTACTTGAGGAGTTTCATGACGACCAGTGGTAACAAAGATAAACAGAGAAAATGTGCTAAGTGACAATATTACAAGGAAACAAAACTTCACGTTATTTTTCCAATGACCTATCTCAGGCTATTAAAAATTAGCCACCCAATTATTATTTGGTTTAAAAAGAAATTTATGAATCTCTCCCAAATCCTTGTTTTAATTGTTAATTAGAAAACAACCAGTGCTTCCTTTTCAGATAAACTCAGAGACATAATTAGACCATCCCAGAGATAACTCAACTTCCAGGAAACAAAAGAGAACAAAAATTTATAAAAATTAATGAATAAAATATAGTTGCCCTTTGCCCTAATGACTCTGTGCTAGATCTCTATTCCAGCCAAGCTTTTGTTGTTTTTGTTCACCTTTATTACACTCTTCTAGCAGGTGGGAGGCTCTTTGGTAGGCTTTTCACACAGTGTCAAATTTTATCGTCATTACAACCCTCATCGGATAGGTACAATTATTATCACCATGTTCCATATATATAAACTGAGCGGCATCAATTATATAACTTTCCCCAAATCTCTCAACTAGCACACAGAGCCCTGAAGAAGACATAAGTCTGGGAAGTCTCACGCCAGAATCCTGATTCCCTCTGCTCTCCATGCAATTTCCATGTTATCATACAATGGTCATCTTTAGAAGAACACGTAAGAGGAAACACTTGTCTTGAACTAACAGAATTTTCTGTTTTTATTATTCAATCAATCAGTAACTCTAAAGTTCTTAACCTATCCTTAGGTAAAGATAGGTAAGTGTCCTATCCTCAATTACTTTTAGGTCCTAGAGACAATCAAGCGTTCTCCAGTCTTTAAAAACCTTTTGTTAGAGACAAGTCATATACATTGCAAGGTGGCAATCACTGCCAGACTCTAGCATTTATTTTTAAAGTTTCTCTTTATTAAATCAATACTGATTTGGGAGAAATCATATAATGTTTTTTGATATCTATGGCTTATTTTACCTAACCCTGTATTTTGGTTTGTAACCATCTTCAAAAATACACAATTTCTCTAAAATACAAACTGAAATGTTTTTCCAAAAGTGTCTTTTTTGGGGAAATATATTACACTTTTAAAAAACCATTTAAAGAGGGTTCAGAAAGGTGGTCACGAACTGCAATATTATCTTTGAGATTTCTCTCCTAAAAACTTTCTTTGAAAAGACTACCATATCTCTTTACTTCATTTTAATTATATAAAAAGTAATGACATAGGGCAGTTATTGGCCCGTGGGTCAAATAAAAATGCAAGAACCAATTAATTTCGAGTTATTTCCCTAGTAACTGCACAACAGTGGCAGAGTTAAGACTTGATTCCACATGTCTAAAATCCAGATTCTAGCTTTTTCCATGGAACTCCCTCAGCCCCACTCCCTATCTTTTCTTATGAGTCACATAATCCTCTATCCATTCATCATTCTTTCATTTGTTCTTTCATTCTTTCTTTTACCAATTATTTATTAAATGTCTGTGTTATGGACTGAATGCTTGAGTCCTCCCCAAATCCATTATGTTGAAGCCCTAACTCCCCATGTGACTATATTTGTGGATATCTAGGGCTCTCAGGTGGTAATTAAGGTTATATGAGGTCATAAGGGTGAGGTCTTGATCCGATAGGACCTTATAAGTCCGATAGTGTCCTTATAAGAAGAAATACCAGAGCACTCTCCTGCTGCCCCTGTGTTGTGTGTGTCTGTGTGTGCACATGTGTATATGCACCCTAGGAATGGCCATGCGAAGACAAAGCAAGAGGGGGGCCATCTGCAAGCCAGGAAGAGAGTCCCCACCAGAAGCCAAAACAGCTATCCTAGATCTTAGACTTCTAGCCTCCAGAATTATTAGAAAATAAATTTCTGCCATTTAAGTCACCCAGTCAGTCAATTAGTAGTACTTTGTTAGGGCAGCCTGAGGTGACTAATCCAGTCTGATTGTTTCAGGTAACAGACCTAGCAAGAGACAGTACCACAGGAACCACAGATAGGACACGATCAGGACGCTGCACTTAGAGGATAGAACTCTGGATATTTTGCTCTATTAGGGAAGCTAGGCAGAAAATTTGAATGTTATACAGTGCTTTAAATTCTTTGTACATGGATTTACCTGATGCTATGGGGGGGGGCGAAATGTAAGCAATACTAAATTTTGATGAGAAAGGTCAAGGAGAATGTCATGGAAGGGAAGAATCTGAAGAATGAATAGACACTTGCTAAGGGTGGATAGGAAAAGGAGGTTCCCAGGTAGGAAGACCAGTGTGTGCAAAGAATGGTGGCCCCATAGAACATGGGAACTATGAATCATGTCTGGTTGGTGTGGGAGACAGTAGTCAAACATAACCCATTTTCTTTCCTTCAGCAACTGGACAGATGGTAATACAATTTATTATACAGGAAGTGCTCAAGGAGGGGAGATTTGTTAGTAGAAAAGAGCAAGGATGGTACTAGAGATAGCAATGATTAGTTCGGTTATAATAGATTGGGTAGAAAGCAGGGCAGAATCTGATGCAAGAGTATGCACTCAGTGATTGTTTGCTGAATATGGACTTCCACTGTTCATGTATATTTTCCTTGGCCTAACATGTTTTTTTCTCCCTAAATTCATCATTTTTAAAAATGAAAGGGTATCAAAAGGCAAGGTTAGATTAGTTGGTCACAATTATCTGTCTAACCAAACAGGAGAGAAATCAGCCATCGTTGAGGGCAAATATGACAGGAAAGTGATTAAAAATGAGCCCGCAGGAGTAGGGCAAGATGCCTTTGTGAAAGTGCCTTTGTTGATCACGACTGGGTTTTGTATTAACTAGGGTAAGATTAGATGGGGGGGGCACTCTAGAGTCAAGAGCTCAAGTACTCCTCCATGGATAACAAGATTGCCAAAATCACCAAAAAAGCCCTTTCTGGTTTTGTTCATAACACATCTAGAGCAGATAATCCACACTCTCGAAAGTGAGGGCAACAATTAAAATGGTGCAGAAAATTACTGAATTAACCATCAATTGAATTCTTGAATGAGAGAGAGGAAATGGGTGATCTTTAGCCAGAGTCATGAACTATTTATAGAGATACCTTGAATTCCAACCAATAAAACAACTCAGTTTTAACATAATGAAAAGAATCATTTTACATTTCTCAAGGTAAGTATTTTCCTGTATATATATTGAAGATATTCTACTCCCAAGGAGAAAAATAATTATTTTTAAATTTCCTCTAAATGCTGAATTTTCCCCAGGTTCATCCCCTAATCCATAAGTATCCTGTTTAAGGAGACATAGTCCTGCATTTATCAGCACTGTAACTGCAAAATTATTTTGTTATTAAGTCTTGGTTTATCCCAAGCCTTCTGGATAATCTCGAGCAGTACTGAACTTGTTGTTTAGCTCTGGAGATTTTGTAATAAAAGTTTAATGAGTTACTTATTACTAGAATGTTTATAGCCTTTATTTTAAGGAGAACAAAAATGACGTAAAGTTCTACGCATTTAGTTTAAAACTTATTCAACTCACATATCAGTTAATGCTACAGTGATTTTTAAAAAAATCTCTTATCGATATATGTGTCTAAAAGCAGTGTAGCCAAACCACAACTTTACCTGAGCTGTGGTTAAGAACAAAACTAAGGAAGGATTTCTTACTTGTCAGCATGTCAAATCCAGATCTTAACTTTTGTCATTTTAGAATTTGGACAGGATTGTTTTGATTGAGGCATTTTGCACAGATTTTACAAGAGGATACATATAAAACAAGGGGACAAAAATTTGAAATTAAGTCCTGAAGGCACCGTGTATTTATTTCTATTTAAAATGCTGACCATATATTCTATTAATGACCATAAATATTAAGAGAACATACCAAATAAATCTAGTTTATCTGATTTCTGTCTAACTGAAATACTAGGAAACCAAGGGTCAATCATGTCTCTAAAAAACACTTCCTTGCTAATATGGAAATTGCCTATACATTTTGCAGATATAGACCAGGTTTTCCAGAAATTATAATGTTATGATTTAACCACGTAAGTTTTCGAGTAGTAAAAATAAATGGAAAGTAGATAAAGCTACAGAATCTGTACAAAAATTATAAGCTCAGCATCACATAGTTACCTGTTCTTACTGAAATAAAATTTACTTTGATCTTGTGACCAGACTGTAACTTATCATTCTTAGATATTATCAAGATGGTTTCTGTGAAAAGCACGGCTAAAACCAGCAACTAATTTTCATATTTTTTTGCCATCATTTTTATGTATGAATTATTCATTAAATCAATTTGAATATAAAGAACCATCACAGAATTCAGTACAGGACTCATGTTCCAGAAACATGTAGAATCAAAGCAGGGTTATCACAAGAGTAGCAAAATATATTAGAACACGGAGAAAAATGACCACGTAGAACAAAATAAAACCAAATTAACTCAAGAAAACAAATGTTTCCTCCAATGTTCCAAGACTTGCCGCCAAAGAAAAGATAAAATACAATAAGCTTGTCATATGATGACGTCTATTTGCTTATGCCACATACTATGTGGATGGCCACATTTGATGCTTCTAAATGCTAATTATAAAAACTGCATTTGTTTCCTCTGGTATGTCTGTAAGTTGATACTATTCTTTACCATTCATAAGTTGAGTTCTTCTCTATCATGCTATACCTTTATGCAACATTTTGTTTATAACAAGAAGCTAGATTACAAAGGAGGTTCGTTCTTAAAGATTTATTTGAAGACATTTGGTAACATTTGGAATTTGCTTATTTTATATCCACTTTAAAAACTGATCTAATATTAGTCACACATCTGAATACATTTAAATGTGTAAACTCAAAATGTATTCTTACCTCCCATCCATAGCTGGGGTCTTTCAGGTTTGACCTCTGCTCTCCCACATAAGGCCCAAACTTTTCGCCTGCCTCAATCTTCCTTTTGGTCCATATTCCTAGTCCTGCTCCAGGCATATTTGACTCTCGAAGTTCAAACTCAGCAGGAATGGGGATATCATCAGGGATATAGATGGGGGCTTTGTATGGAGAGCCCTCTTTTGGCGTGAATGCTTCGCTGGATGTGGCTGGAGAGCATGGCTCTTGGATGTGGAGGGAGGGAGTGCTGGCTACTCCATCTGCATCTGGCATTTCTTCCAGAGGAATTTCAGGGTAGCTGCCATATACACACTCATTACCTGTGAACAAATAATAACTTTGTGAATTCCAACTAATACAGAAGAATCAAAATCCCACAGTTCAGTACCCAGTACTCAGTTGTTCTTTGAAGAAAAAATAGGGAAGGCCATTGTTAAATTATGCCTGCATTAAAGTCTCTGTGGTTCACAGATGGGGAATTTGGTTTATCTGCGGTGAATCCATAAATCAAATGAGCTAATCTTCAACAGCCAATACTCTCATGGGCCAGCTCAATCCATTATTTAGCTGGGGAACAACCAGCAATTTAATTATTGGTCTAAATAAAGTACAGATAAGAAGTAAACATATGTGTACCTACAACCCCACAAACCATCCTAAATTGGAAGGTGATATCATTATACAATGTATTGGAAAGTTGTATCATGCAATGTATCTTAGACTACATTGTAGAAAACTGTCAAAGATTCCAAGGGCTACCATAGACAACAAGGCTTACATCTATGTAGCTGGACTATTTATTGGAGTATTACTTTGTGTTTGTTCTTTATCTTTCCTATTTCAAACACATCACCAAACCATTGGTATTCTTTGCCTCAACAACTTATGCAGAGAATTAAAGCTACTTGAAGCTAGTGATTTCTCTAGACATTTGTGAAAACAAAATCATTAAAGAAAATAGGTGAGTTTTCCAGAGGGGAAAGCAAGGCAGAGTAACAAGGAGTCTGGACACTTCACACTGGGGGGCTCTCAGGACTCCACAAGGCAGCACAGCACCTCTACCTGAAGTAAATGAGTGTACCATTTCAGACAATAAAATCTTTTATACAGTTTGCTGGGGGTTAAAGAATTGTGATTGAGCATGAATTTCCCACCAGCTGAAGGGGATTTCAGTTATCTTAAAGCAAATAAACACGTTTCTTGTCTACAGGGATTATAGACCTATTTGTTTGATTTGTAGAACTTCAAGGAGAGAACTAAGAAAAATGAGTTAAAATTATAAGGAGACAAATGTCAATCGGATCCATCCAGAGTTGCTTTAAGTTCCCATTAAAGGACTTCTAACATAGCCAGATAACCATAAATTAGGAATAATACGGATGAATTTCAGCTTTGGATGATGACTAGAATAGATGACCTTTAAGATGCTAGCAACCCTGCAGTTCTACTAATTATTAAAACCTTCCAAGGTAGTTTATTGGACTAGGGGTACAAAGCCTGAGTTCTAGTCCAAATTCCTTCTCTGATTCATTATGGAAATTTATTAACTATGACATTCATTAACAATCGTTGATCAAGTACTGACTCCTCTTTAAGTTTTATGAAGTATAAAGTGGTATCACGCTTTATACTTCATAAGCCCATTATCATTCAAGTTCATTATATCCAAAATCTTGTAGATTATCATCTGCCCTCAAGTTGAGTCTCCCGCCTGCTTCACCATGTCTATTAAGAATGCCGTTTTCCCCTAATTATCCATGTTGAAGGTTCTAAAATAACATCCTCTAATCTGTACAGTCATTAAATGCTGTCCTTGTAAGATTTTTACCTTCATCTCATTCATTTTATCCACATCTTCATTCCTGAATTCTCTAACAGTCCTCTAAATATGTCTCCAGACCTCTAGCCTCCAACCTCCAATATCCCTCAACACTGAGCCTGTACAAGGCCGCTAAACTTATTTTTCTAGCACACCCATTTTCCCATGCAATACACCCTCCAATAATTCGTAATTAGTATTCACAGTAATTAGTGTTCACAGGGAAAATCCAGAGTTCTTGGGCTTGAAATAAAATTGCTCTTAAAACCATTCTTCCATTCTCTCTGATTCTCAGCACTCCTCTGTAGGAAACCTTGGGCCAGAATATGCTTATCCCTGTCTTCTAAGCTCAGTGAGCTTTACCTATGCAGTTCTTCCTGCTGGGTCACCCTATCTCCACCCCTCTGCCCATCCAACTTGTAGTCATCCTCTCAGGTCAAGCTTTAGCTTGTCCCCTCACCATTCCATTTAACACAAGTATCCCCCTTCCTTGACTCCCTACAAAATCCACCCTCCAAATCTGATGATCAAATAATGCCATGCATTGCTCTTTAGTTTAATATGAAGGACTCTGTTATTCCAACTAGGAAATTGGCCCATAAAGGGAAGACTCAGAACTCACAGCTCTTAAAAATTCTCCAAGTGATCTGCATAAATGTGCTTACTAAATACTTACTAAATAGATAACCTAAGCATATAATTTTATTGAACTGTTAAACCAAGTCAGTATGTTTCTACCAAATACAAAAAAACATTTTGATCCTTTAAATACCTTTAAACCCAAAGAAATAGAACACAACAGATTATAAACTTTTCTCCCAACCCAGCATCAAAAGAAACAATTTTAGTAATGCCCCCAAAGAAATATCATCAGAGAAATAAACTTCAGGATCCAAACGCCCTTGATAAAGTCTATCTAAATCTATCCTTCAGGGAGATTTTGCACTTCAACCTAGGAGCCAAAAGTTCACCAGGGTTCTTGATACAGCTAAAAATATGTAAAAAACCATCTCTCTAGAATTGTAACATTTAACTACTGCAAATGCAGAGTTACTTTACAGATTCTTAAAGGGATTTATCACACATTGTGCAGACTTTGTTTTTCTCGAGAAGTAAATCCTATAAATTGGAAGTATTGTATAATCTATAGACCTGTCCACTTAAGCAGCAGGAAACCAAAAGGCATCCAAGTGAATAGAACTATTTCCTCCAGTAATTATCCATTAAAAGTCAGTAAAATTTCCCCTATTTCCTCAAAGGGTTAAATCACTCATACTGTCAGTTCCATCAAAGTGATCTCAAATCTTAAAAAAGGATAGAGACAAACCCATCTGGGCTCCCCCACTGGCATGGCTGACCTCATGACCTTTGAGTTACCCACAAACTCTCCCGATGCATAATCTAAACGAGTGCATTTAGATTTCAATTCTTGTGGAGACAAAGTACACATGTGTGCCCAGGCTGCTGCACAGAAGAATCTGAATTTAGAGCCTGAATGCAATTCTGTTTACAATGGCAAAAAATTCCAATTAAACCTAAAGAACAACTTTTATAGGTCATGCAAAGCCAGGAGAAAGACCCTTGGCCCTATTCATCCACAGGCAGGCATTAAATGTATATGAAAACACAGGCAATTTCTTTTCAAGCGTCTGTTCATCTAGTATCATCTGAATTAAATATAAAAGGGCTGTGGTAACAAAGAAATAGAAATAGAAAACTGCTGAGTTTTACATATCGAAACATGCAACAATATTTCACTGTAATCTAGCATTATGAAATTTTCAACAGCAAATGGAGTTTAGCACACCACATTGAATATTTGCATAAACCAAAGTAAACTAATGCTTTCAGTACATTACTCAAGAACTATCCAAAAAGCTGCTAAAACATTTCATCTAAATGACAAACCACCTCAATTATCCTATCTCCATTAAATCTCTGTTATTGGGGGGGAAATTGGGCCCATTTACAATAGGTAAGTATCAGTAAAAACTGCTATATACATCAGTGGTCGCAGAAAGATAAATAACCTTGTAACTTCTTGGAGCTGAGCTGCCTGCTACCGGAATTTGCTTCATGCATCCTTTAGATGTATCATTAACTGAGTGAGGACAGAAAGACAAGCTTATTGTTGGATAGGAGACAAATGACTTAGGCAATGCTCTTGGAAATCAGCCTCTTCGATTCAAGTTTTAAGTGTTCTAATATCCCCAGAGATCAAGCCAGATCACACTCTTGGACTGGAGTATATTTATTTCTATGACTCTTTGAATAACTAACATAGGTTTGCACTTGAGAGAGTTCCATTCTGAAAGCATGTCAGAATCTGCAAAGAGAAAACTGTGGAAATAACAGCAATAATAACGATAACTTCCAAAGATGTATCTGTATGTTCTCACTTTAACTCACAATCCTCTAAGAAAGTCATGGTGATAATAGTTTTCTATTTTCCAAATCTGGAATCTGATCCTCCAGGATGCTAAGCAGTATAACCCAAATCACCTGAGACTGGAATGCAGGTGTCCAAACCCAACCATATCTGTAAATCTCAGGCAATTTGCTTTTTTTTTTTTTAATATATGTTTTAAAGTTTGTTTCAAAATTGTGGCCATACTGTGTAAATGGTCTGTTTCCTGCTTTTTCACTTATTTTCTTATGAACACTTACATTTTTAAAAATATTTCCTAAAAATACATTTAATTATAGCATAATATTCCACTATGTGGACCCACAAAAAAATGAACTATTTCCATGGTAATTCCTTAAGTTACTTCTAACTTTCTGTTGCATAAATACCACAAAGATAAACAACACTTCATGTAAATATGTATATTCATCCATTTTAATTCCCTTAGATTAGATTCCTGTAAGAAAAGAGTGATTTTTGACAGATTGCTTTTCAGCGGTATATACCAATTTATATTTCCATCAACTATCCTAGAACTTACTATTATATCTGGCTTTTAAAATTCATTAATACAATGGAAAAGATTCTATGTGTATTGTTTTAAGTCACATCTCAGTTGACACTGAGACTAAATATTTTTGTCATTTGTATTTCTTCTTTTGCAAATTGCTCATTGCTTTTTGTCCACTTTTAATTGAGCTTTTATTGGTCTGCCTTACAAATAATTTTTAAAAAATCACCCCTTAGATACAGTTTGTGCTGCTTTCCCTATAAATTATCTATCATTTGGTTTTTTAATTTGTTTATGTTGTACAAAAATTTTAACTTTTATGGAAGAAGGTCTATTTTTTTTTTCCTTTGTGATTTTCACATTTTTCTTTTCTTAGAAAGTCCTTACCCATCCTAAGGAAGAAAGAGAGATTCTCTTTTATTTTCTTTGAGTTCCATAGTTGCTTTTCTACTAACCTTGGATTACCAGTGATTTACTGCTGAGTGAAAAGCAGAGAAAAATGATTTCATTTATTTGAGCTCCTGTGAACAGTGAGCTAGAGAAAAAAAAAATGCCATTTCACTCGTAATTCTTTGGTTCTTATTTGCAAGGCTGGCCTAAAATGCCTTTTCTTTTTGTGGGTTTTATATAACTCACCATTTGTTTCACTTGGCCTCTCTGCCTAGTTTAACTGCAAATCTTCTGGGCAGATGCCATTCAAAATCCCAAGCTTCACCATTAATAGCATTCAGTACCCATCATAATACTTATCACTCAGCATTATCATTAGTGATACCAACATAAATAATTTCCTCTCTACTCTTCACATTCGTTCATTGAGAGAAAACATTTAGCAACTAACTAGAGGTTAATTTTTATATTAAAAGCATATAGACACTTAGTCCGCCTATAAAGTTAAGACTGATTTCTGCAGGCATTAAGCAAGAAATGAGCTCTTTCAACTCAGTCGCACACACATATGCATATAATACACACATCCACGTGCACGTGCAGTGTGTGTGCGTGTGTGTAATAGCTCGCTAATCTTCAAAATAGGCTGAGACAGAAACATGGTTTGAGATCTCAGGCCAACTGGTTGAGATCATAACTACATGGAACGACTGCCAGGAGGAGACCAGCTAGGGAATTGAACAGATTAGGTAACTCAGAAATTTAGACATTTCCCCCCATTATGTTCCTCATTGCAGTTTTGTAATAAAAACATGAGCAAACTTCAAAGGAAGCTCTGCAGTAAAGGTTAATTGCTACTAAAGAAGAGGGTGGGCCGGAACGCCAGCACTTTGGGCCCAACTTGCAAGCAGACAGGAAGGATTACACGTGGCTGAGAGCTGAGGATGCGTGCCCAGCTCTAGGAGGAGAGGAGGCACCGCCAAACCTCAAAGGCCCACCAGGGACCTCCTGGTAGGACGTGAGCTCAGGAACATGAGTCCCTGCATCCGTGCCTGCTAATGGTGGGGCAGGGAGGGGGAAGACATCAATTTCCTCCCCAAATTCAAACCGGACATGCTCTTCTTCCCTTGTTAGGACAATTCCAGAACAGTTCCAGCAGCATGTGTGAGAGAAAGCAGAGGGCCTCAGGACCCAGCTCTTCTGCACCAGCAACACAACCAATAAATGTGTTGCTGGGCTTGGGGAAAAGGGAGGAGCCCAAGTAATGCCAGATGCACAAACAGAACAAAAGGAGGCGGCTATGACCTGGCCAGCAGAATATTCAGGGAGAATGGCCCCAAGATAATGAAATTTAAGATCCCAGTGAAAGGAAGAAAGGAAACTAGTAAAAGTAAGGAAAACGATTTTCCAGAAAATGGACTTAAACCAGCTTTGAAGGACTGGAGTCAGGGTCCAGAGGTACAGGTTTAGAAAAGAGAGGCATCTACTAGAATGGGAGCTGCTGATAGACATGGTCTTCAGAACGTGCTGCCTCCAGAGAGGGATGAGAAGGAAATAGACCTCCATGGAATCTTCTGACGCTAAACCACGCTTGTAGAATTCACGTCTCCAGAGACCATTATTTTTGCAAGATAATCTATCAACATGGCTTGGCACATGGAATTTTTTAAATGACCTTCTAAGCTTCCTTTCTCCTCAAGTATTTGCTACTTCCTTGTACCATGCTGTTCCATTTCTTTCTTACGGAACTTTTTTCCCCCCAGTGCTTCCAGAAAATATTTCATTTATGGGCTGTCAAAAAGACCAAAAAGTATGAAAGAGTGTTGGGAGGCCAGCAAGGGAGGTGGCAGAAAATACCACATGAATTGGAAGTAAGGGACCAGATCAATGAGTAAACATTTATCTTGCTCATAGGATTGTGGCATACCTCTTGGTTGTCCTGTGGCTTTTAAATCTGATTAAGAGCTTCTCTGCTCTCCTAGGAATTTCACAGACATTTCACTAAACAAGTATGGCTTGTGAATTAAACTGGTAGCTTCTAAGCTATTATGAAATGGGTGTGGCCACTTTCAAAAGTTCCTCTTCAGAGGTGGAACTAAACTTTTTTAAAAAGTGCAAAGAAACTGCCAGAAAATTCATAGCTGAGGTACCAGTAAAGCCCTTTGGTATCTACGTACAGAATCTAAAACAGCTAAATTAAGACATTAAAGCTCTGTGAGTACTACTCCAAGGAAAAACATGGCCTGGTTAATGTTTGGCTTAGTCAGTTGTCAGGGAACCCTGTCACCAATACCCACTGGACTGCCCAGGTAAGAACAGACTTATCATCGATCAGATAGGGGTTCTTTTTACATTATAACTCTGGGCCTCAACTTTCTCTTAGCAGTACAAATTTTAAGAGACTTGTGGCAAGCTTTGACCTGATGGCTTTTCTCATAAACTTTTTTATATCCCCAAAGTGATTTTCCTTCAGATTCATTTAGGGTAAAACAGAAATGCCCTGAAATTGTGGTGCAGCAGACTGGGTGGGTGGTTACTCCTCAGGCAGTCTGAAATGACCAGAGTACAGCCTTTCAGTATTCAAGCCATATCTACAGTAATTATTTGCCAGCGTATCTAAAAGAAGGCAGGCATTTCCTGTTGCACACAAATGGGACACTCTTATCTAAATGACTGTTTAAACAGGTATTTAAGAAAAGACTATCACAAGCAGGAATTTACTGATGACGGAACACATTAGTTTAGGGCTGGACACATTAGTTGAGGACTAACCATTGTCAGGAAAGGAAGCATATCAGCATCAGGAAGGTATAGAGAATATTTTACAGTTGCCTCATGGGTCAAGACGGGGGACTGCAGACCACGCCATTTGCAATTGGGGAAAGCCCGAGAGGCACAAGCCCCATTATCGAGATCCGTATTCAGCAACAGGTCTCTGGCACCTGGGGCAACCTTGAGAGTCAGAGCACAAGCACCATTGCTCTTTTGGGTCTCTGTTTCCCTATCCAGAAACAGGCGCATTGGACAAGTTCAGCCCCAGGTACATTCCACTCAAGCAATCCAGATTCCACATTATAAAAACAAAAAGATGGTCAAGGTTTGGTATACCAAAAGTTTATAAAATACATTTCCTGAAAAGACACTGTGAGAACTGGTCTAGTCTCTCTCACATGTAACCAAGGAGAGACTGTACTCTGGCTGCCTAACTTTGCTCTAACCAGTGAAACTGGAATTTATTCCCAGTAGAGGCTTATAAAACTGGGCTGTTATTCTCACATTAAGTAGACTGCCCTCTGGTGAGGACTGTGGTTTACGTGTGGGCAGAACGTGTGGTTTACTACCTCTAATTTGTTTATGTTGTTGATGGTGGTTTCAGAAGAAAGCAGCAGCCCTTCCCATGCTAAGGAGTGACCTGATTTGCTTCCTTAAAAAAGAGAAAAAAGAGAGAGAGAGAGAGAGAAAGAGAAGTGTTTAAGGAGGGGGGAAGGGACCATGAGGACACATTAATGTGCCATTGTTAATGGAGGAACAACTGGGATCCCTTTGACCACAGCTCTGCCTCATTCAGCTCTGCATGTGAAATGAGAGCCCCAACTTGTTTATTATAATTACCTAAGTGTGGCTTGGTGGCTTTTGGCAGAGATCCTTCTTGCCTCCAAAAGAGAGACCAAAACTCAGGAGCTACAAGTTAAAGGAAGGTGGGGCATTTTGCAGCAAGGAGACTAAATTCTAATATAAACTGGGTGAAAATATTCAAAACAACCCCAAAAAGATGAAGATCAAAAAGTAAATGGGATCAAGTTCTACTTTCTACCATATAATAGAGAGAGAGAGGTGTGTAACAGAACTGACTAAACCGTGTAGATGTAAGTTCACATTCATTCTCACAGCTGACTTGATGCAGACTCTTTCCTACTGCTACAAAACAGAAGGGCTTTCTTATAGCCAGGAGTTCTACATAAAGAAAAGAAAATAATTATGCATGTCTGGCAGAAGAGGGAGTTGTAGCAATGGCTTGCTGATAAAAAGGAATGTGAACAAGCAATAGAACACTATTCTAACCATACTCTTGGTTTGATAAGGAGCAGAGAGTGCCCAAAAGAATGGGATTTTGTTAAGAGTCTCAAAATTAGGTTTTATGTGAAAATGAACAATGGTCCTTGTTCTCACAGGGCTTGGTAGCGAAGACAACAATGACTTTTGACCTCAGAGTGATTCTGTGGGAAAAGTTCCTTGATTTGGCTAATTTCAGCATGGACTCTGGCCCCATTGCAAATATAGTGTCTTCAGTGTAAAACAAGTTTAGATGGTTCCAAAGAGTTCAATTTTCTGCCCCTATTTTAAGCCATAAAGTCCCCCATATTGAATTTCCCACCACTACATCATATTAAACGTAAAATCATTCAAAACCATGGGGATGGATGGAATGTCATTGAAAAACATACAAGAATGTTGTTGTTGTTGTTGTTTTTTAATCTGAGAAAACATTATACACTTTGGTAAAAAGTGTTTTCAGAAAAATATGAACAGATGTGCTATGCATACGTATATACATACACTACACAGCACTTATGATTTGAGAGGGGGTAATTTCAACATTGCTAAGTGGTAACACAAGCTAGGTATTTAAGGGAATGATATAATATGACAACTTCATAGACTACCAAACTATGTATGGTCTCTGGAAACTATCATTATCAACATGTACAATAACTAGTAGCATTAGGTGGTCTGTACAGTATCCCTCAATGTCTAATTGAGTCACACAGTCTAAGACACTTGACGGGCACCAGGCACTGTCTCCTAATGAGAACTGACTTTTTTTAAAAAGGCAAGCAAGACCTCTTCTATATAAATTACTATCGTTTGCAGCAGGAGAGGATTATAAATGTTTGCTGGCAAAAACTAAATTTATTTACAAACTGGGTCTAATTTATTTATGGCTCCAGTACAATCGGCTTTTGTCGAAATATTTATGTTATCTGTACTTCTACCTCACTAAACTCTACCACAATCATAAACACTGTTGAAAAATTATTTGCAGTTAGCAGGATTTAAACTACCCATTATATCACCAGCTAGTGCCAGTAAACTTTTGCACTGGTTGATAAAGTTTCCTCTGTGGAATAAATACACATTTGACTTTCAAAATCTTTGGTGGGCTCCATACTATGAAAAGTGAAGGATTAAAAAGATGCCCCAGACTTTACCAGTTTTTGTGTGAGTGCTTCAATTGCACACTCCAGTTGAATTTGTGACTACAAAAGTTCCCAGATGTCAATCTTCTTCTAGCATTAAAAAAAGAATTAGATGACTGAAGTGTAGAGGTGATGGTCTTTGCCAAAGATGCTACTTTTCACTTTTGTTCACTTGTCCATTCCAGAACGTTATTTGGCACCATCTTGTGCCTTCTGTGCAAGTTGCTAAGGCTAGATATAGAGTTGGATAAGATACGTTTCCTGCCCTCAAGTCTCTTCGAGTTGAGTGGTGAAGACAGAAATGGTACCAGGTATGTGACAATGCAATCTAACAAGGTTTAAGTTGAGGTTAGGAAGAGTGATGAATGTGAAGAGTTGAGTAGAAGAAACTGCAATTGGGCATGCCAACCTGATAAAAACTCTTAGCCTTTTGATTCTAAGGCAAGGATCAAAATAGGAATGACTTACTCCCAGTGCTTCTAAATAACACATGAAATGATGAAACCAAAGGGTTATAAAACAGCATGGTCTACATTTCCATTACAAAATAAACCAAGAGAAAACCGCACAGAAAAGTTGATTGTTTCCCTGCCATGTAAGTAGTAAAAATGTATTTGTTTGACCTACTTTGTTGAAAAAATATCAAAAGTCCTACCTTGAACCAGGTGGGACTGCTGTGATGCCTGTGAAACCCCCACCCGCCTATGGATGGCCCACACCGCATTCATCTTCCAGCATGAACTGAGATTGTGCCAAACAAACAAGAGGTAGTTCTGGTTTACCTGAGAACAGTGCTGTCTTCAGAGGGAAGACTGACCAGATCACCCTGGAGCCTCCAACTTAAACCAAGAGCTCATCAGAGAAAACAGTGGTACTAACTGATTTCTGGTGTCTCATGCTACAACAGACAATGGCACCTTCCCAAATAATATCCATCTATGCCTACGATAGTTAAAGTAACCAAAAGCCGAAGTAGCAAAATAGATTTCAAGAGCTGTAATTACAGGGTGAAAAACAATCTCCAAAAAAAGAGCTATTTGCTCATCAAGGTGCTTCATAAAAAGGAATGGCAAAACCCCCCATAGTTGTGACAGTATATGAATAAAATATTTTGCTGCCCATTTATATCAACATTATACCCTTACTTAGCTCTAGGTATCATTCTCCAAAATAAAAAAATGAAAAATCTCAGTGTCTTTGTTTTGTGTTTTTGCTGATCATCTTTTAGGTCTGTTCCAATAAATGTTCTTTAACAAACTGCTTGTTTTAATAGGTTATAGCTATTCTAGTTAAGTAAAATATTTTGGCATCATATTGCTTAAACCTCAAGATAATTGACTGAAATATTTATTTTTCATGGCATTGTAGAATTTAAGAGCTAAAGAAGCCAGAAAATGATCGGTCTACTCATCTAAACATTGAAGATGCTTGCCGGTTCAGATATACTGTGGATCAATCCATGTAAACCTATGTAAGTTCTGACTGCTGAAGAGGGAAGACTGGAAATGTTATAAATCTATCAAAAGTATATGATGTTAAAAAATTCGCCAGGGGCAGGAGTATTAGCAGTCTACAGCATAATTCCCAGTAACTTAACAAGCGTTGTGCTGTTGTTGTTTTTGTTGTTTCTGTTGTTATTGTCATTGTATTAATGTAACTGCTACTTCTAACTTTTTTTAGAAGATTTTATTTATGTATGAGAAAGAGAGCGGAAGAAACAGCAGAGGAAGAGGGACAAGAAGACTCTGTACTGAGCGCAGAGCCTGACCCGAGGCTCAATCCCAGGACCCTGAGGCCACGAACTAAACTGAAATCAAGAGTCAGTCATTTAACAGACCAAGCCACCCAGGCGCCCCTCATCTAACTTTTTAATACTCATTCCCACTATTACATTTTAGCAACTATGACCCAACATATACCACACAGTGATAACCATTTAGTCAACAAGACTTCTATATATAAAGCACCATGGCAAGGTGGGGTAGGGAGAGCACAAAGAATAAAGTAAAATTGCTGATTTCAAAGGACTTACAATCTAGTCAGGGAGATAAGACAAATGAGGAAAAATTAACTTCTATAATACAAGTCTGCATTGAATACAGTCAAGCGAATGGTATAGAAAACAAGGACTACAGTATTCAACACTAAATGTCGATTCCTCTTCTTTAAGAGAAAACTGAAATGGAAGATGACTAAAAATTCTACTTGTGAGGAAGACAGATAATCAGGAGGATTGTGAAATAAAGGTTATAGACTGCAGCAAAGCCCTGGAGAGGTAATGACTTTTAATTGGATTGAGTTTATCATTTTTGCAGAGGTACAACAGACACAGAAGAAAGGATTAGAGTGATTTCCACTTCCCATTATTTGGCATAATGAGAAAACAGAGGGTGGTCCACATTTCTTGTACATATTATGAGCCATAGGAGATGCTAAATGTCAGTTTTGGGTAGCATTGAGCTCTCCTAAATAAACACATTTATTTGGACATAGTTCAGTCGAACTAAGTCACCTGAAAAAAAAGGTTACAGGTCATTAATTTGCATAGTGCAAAGGATTTATGAGTTTTTAAATTAATGCTCCTAGATCTCTACACCATTTCAAACAGTAGGGTATAACTGCATTTTTCTTCAGTTTAGCTGGCTTAAAGGGTCAACTGAAAGTACTTGGTTGAAGAAAAAACAGTTGAGCAGACTTTCATTCTTCCCCATGTAAAACAACAGCATTATATATTTTTCCAAGAAACAGCATTATATACATCTAGCCAAAACACACATACATACAACAAACAAAAAAACAAAACTTGTATAAATGTGTGGAGAGTCACAAAAAGGATCATGCAATTGGCACACGCCAACTCAAGTGAGCCCAAATGGGAAAGGTTATTAAAGCCACCACCTTCAAAACTCTATATAAGGTGAGGAAGGCAGGGAGTACGGATGCCTGATTTTTTGCAGAATCCCCAGAATCCAGGGAACTTTCTATCCCATGATAATTCAATGTATATGTGTTGACTTGAAAACGTCAGCCAAGGCAAGTCAATTGTGCTGAAGTCGGTGATACCTTGCTTTCCTACTCTAAATTGGGAAATTCTAACATGAATTTACAAAAGGCATCACACAAATGGTGTTCTCAGTCTGTTTAAAGATACTGTAAAAATGTCCCACTGTAGAAAGGGAAAGTGCATGTTGAATCTACATATTGGTGCACATATACACACACACACACTCTCTCTCTAATCGCTCGATGCTAATAGATGAATTTAATCAAATAGAATCGATTCAGTATTTGTACCAAATCCTCCTCACATTGCAAACCTTTCAAAAATATTGGTTATAAAAGGAATAAAAATTGACAAACAAGTCCCTATATGAGTAACCCACATTTTTGTCCTGTTCTCAGATTTTTCACCAAGTCCTCTGGGAATGGAAACTGGTAGAGCAAATATTACCAACTAGATTTTTATTCCACCAGCATTTATCGCAGCACCTGCTATGAACCAGCCATATCCTGTAGGTTGTAGAATGTAAGCTTCATGAGGGTAGAACTCTGCTTTGTTCACCACTTCATCGACAGCACTGTGTCGACTTCAGCACAACTGACTGAAATATTTATTTTTCATGGCATTGTAAAATTTAAGAGCTAAAGAAGCCAGAAAATGATCGGTTTACTCATCTAAACATTGAAGATGCTTGCCAGTTCAGATATACTATGGATCGATCCATGTAAACCTTTGTAAGCTCTGACTGCTTAAGAGAGAAGACTGGAAATGTTATAATTCTATCAAATGTATATGATGTTAAAAAATTCACGGGGGGCAGAAGAGCCCCTCAATCTATCTGAGCCTCCATTTCTTTATTCATATCCGATGTTTGTTCAATATGGTAGCCCATAGATACATATGGGAAAAAAGCATTAGAAATGTGGCTTCTCCAAATTGAGATGCACTGTAAGTTTAAAAATACATATACCAACCAGATTTTTAAAACTTGGTATGAAAATTATAAAATACCTAGTTGATAATTCTTGTACATTAGTTATCTTTTGAAATAGTTTTATATAATGGGTTAAACATGTGATATTAACTATACCTGTTTATTTTTACCTGTTTCAATGTAGCTACCTATCAGAAAATTTAAAATTAATATATGGCTCACATTTATATTTCTATTAGACAGAAGTGGTTTTTAAACTACTTATGACATAAAATTGAAGTGAGAATCGGAAGAAATAATACATTTGAGCATCCTTTGTAAGCTTTACAGGAAACTACAAATGCCAAAAGTCATTATTATTATTATAAGGAAAGGTTCTCATGTCTCTAGGTCTTAAGTGACACCCCTTAAAGGTTAGTGTCTCTCAAGTCTACCTGCATTCAGATAACAAAAGGTGATGGTTCATGAATAATTCATTCTCTACTACTCTCTTATCAATAAATCTCTCAATAAACACTTGTTGAAATCAAATGTAAAGAAGAATCAATGTGGTCACTGATATGATACAAAAAGATGAGCTCTTTCCAAAACTCCCCTGCCAGGATTTCCATGTTCATGTACAAAACAGCCTGGATTAAATAAGGTTAGAAGAAGGTTTCTGTTTGAAAGAGGTATTATTACTGGCCAAAGAACAACGAGCAACACTTGATGAGATGATGGGAAATGATGAACTTTTCCCATGATTTTAACCCAAGATGCAGAGGAGAAGAAAAAGTCACAGGATGAACTTGCCTCTTTCCCCATTTCTTGGGGCGGGCACTTCAATTCATCCCATAAACATCCCATTCCAACAATTCAAAAAAAAAAAAAAGTGTTCAAAAACACTTCAAAAAAAAAAAAAAAAGAGTGTCTTGAAATACCTGGCAAATAAAAGAACATGAAAAACTTTCTTGCTGCCCTTCCATTACTTTGGTGTAATTGGTGAACCTCTGAAAACACCTCATGGGTCTGAGCTGATGGATGAAGATGGAAACAAGTACTCCCAGGCTGCACATACTTTATACTACCCTGATAACACTCCCAGGAGTTCTAAAAGTTCAGGAGTTAGGGAGAACGGCAGACCCACTCAGAGTTCTCTCCCCATTCAATCGTGCAAAAGTAAGGAGTAGGTTTCTTTGGGAGGTAGAAAATTGAATTGTCATACACAGTTCATTCCATACTCTTACCAGATCATGTCTCTAGATGTTGATGAATATTAATTGATGTATTTACTGCAATGTAAGGCAGTTGCTAACCTGCATTCCAGCCTTTGTTCCAAGCCTCATATCATTTTCTTTCAGGCTGTTGATTTTGGAGTGGCTGTGTAATCCTAGTGAACTGCTAGCAAAGAGTGATCAATCAGCGCTTTGAAAGCGTCTGGTTCATCCCAATACCTGGGAGTTGCTTTGATCAACAGTATTCTTGGGACAGTGTAAAATTTACCACTGTGGGAGTAAATACATGTGGGAACTTGGCAGGTTATTGTTCTAACTTTTTATTTATATTTAAACAAAATCTTTTGTTGGCAGCAAATCCCCACTTGTCCTAAGATTATTCTGTCCCAAACTCAAGTCACTGAAGTTGGAAGTTGAAGTACGCTTGCATGATTGTCTTCTCTGTGTACTTAAAGACTACCACCCATTTATCATATTTAAGGGCACATTAGTAATAATGAAAACAAAACTTCCCTATATCCCATTTTTAATGCTATTTATTTTTTATTACGTTTATTTTAATTCCAGTATAGTTACATTAGTTTCAGGTGTACAATACAGCAATTCAACACTTCCATACGACACCTGGTGCTCATCACAACAAGTGCACTCCTTAATCCCCATCACCGATTTCACCCATCCTCCCACCCACCTCCCCTCTGGTAACTACCAGCTTGTTCTCTATGTTAAGAGTTTATTTCTTATGATGATTCATAGAACTGTACCCTTTTAATACAGACCTGTTCCCTTATAATACATATATACCCATATAACACATTATATATTAATAAAATAATTTTTTAAAAAGTTTATTCCTTGGTTTCTCTCCCTCTTTTTCCTTTGCTCAACTTATTTTGCTTCTTAAATTCCACATATGAATGAGATCATATGGTATTTCTTTCTTTGACTTATTTCTCTTAGCATTATACTCTCTAGCTCCATCCATGTTGTTGCAAATGGCAAAAATTCATTATTTTTATGGCTGCATAGTACTCCATATATATATTGATGAGTGTATGAGATCTACTCATCCATACCATACCATATCCCATTTTTTAAAACCTGGATAACAGGGACCGAAGAATGTATCACACAACTGCTTTTGTGGATGAGTCTATCTACTGAAGGTGTACCATTCCCTCAAGAAAGTTTTATCCTGGATTATCAAGAGTGACACTCATTTTAGAAAGATTTCAGAAGGTTAGAGCTCATCAATTTTCTTCTCAAAAATTGGCCATAGCTTTCTGGATACCTCAGAAAATGTTTTTGTGATTGGTTATAACCAACTTGCCCATCTTATTTGTCCATAATAACCTATTCTGTGTCCATGAATATCCTATGGAATTTGGTTTCTCTGTGTTATTTTCCTTGATAACCTTCTGATTGAAAACACCCTTCTCTCACTCTCCATTCCATGACTCCTTAGTGAGGGCCTGCTACTCTTCTGAGAGCTGGGGATGAAGTAGCGAGCAAGCCCAATAACATCCCTGCTCTCATGAACCTTACAGTCTGGCGGGGAGAGGGAGAATATAGAGAATATGAAATGGTCCTACGTTCTGAAGAGAAAACCAAAAAGTTTGAAATGTGGGAGTAGTGAAGGTGGAGACCTTCACTACAGTGAAGGTCTCACAGAGGAGGAAGCATTTAGGATTCATACACTGACGTTCTTTCAGATCTCATTTAGATGCTATCTCATCTGCTAAGGGTTCCCGCTCACCACGGTCACCACTTCCCCAACGAGAGTGAGCTCCTTCCTGGTTGGATCCCCAAATATATTAAATGTACCTCAGAATATATTCATCTATCATTTACCTTGAGCTGTTAAGAGTTAGTTATTTTCCTGTCTATTTCCTCATTTTGATTTTCAGCTACTTGTGGAAAAAGACTATGTCTCAATTATCTTTATACCTTCTTCCAGTACTGTGAATAGTGTAGATGCTCAAATTCAAATAAAAAGGCACAGCACAGGGAATGTAGTTAATGGTATTGTAATAGTGTCAGATGGTGACAGAAGGTAGCTGCACTTGTGGTGAGCACAGCATAACATGCACTTATTGAATCACTAAGTTATACACTTGAAAATAATGTAACATTGTGTGTCAGCTGTACTCAAATTAAAAAAAAAACTTAAAAAACTGAACCAACTTTAGAAAATGCTAATTATACCCAGTTTCCATTTTTGAAACTTTGTAACTCACCTAGCTCTGAATCTTAAACAGATTTCAAAGGAAGCTGTTATCTACAAAAGTCACTGCCACCACTAGAAAAGAGGTATTTTCTAGGGGATTTATAAACCATTGGCCATGCAAAATACTTGCTCAAACAAGTGATAGTTGCCAAGTGCTCTTCTAAAGGAGGTTAAAGTTTGGAAACAATGATCTCTTCCAACAAATTTCACATAATTACCCCTTGGTCCAGAAAGGGAATTCTCAAGCTTTCTGTTTGAAACTGTCGCCCCAGATGGAGGATTCCCTAGTTGAAAACAATCAGAAAGAAAGTCTTTGGTTAATAAACAAGAGCCTTGAGCTTGAACCTTGCACAACACATGCTGGATTTCACAATAGCCAGTGAGAGAGTAAGCACAAATTCTAAAAATTCTACCAGAAAGTTATGAGTTTTGTTTCTGTGTGTTTTTATACACACTTCATTCTTCTGATCTGTCTTAAAGATTGTGCTCAGTAGAGCCTTCCATTCTTTAAATGACACCTTAAAAAAAAATAAGTAAATTGCTCCAATACAAGAATGAATAAGACGAACTTTTAAATGCTCTTTTCTGAGGAATCCAAATGTTCTTACTTAGTTGGGATCTGATTCTGAAATTCCAGTTTAATAAATGAGCCCATAACCCCCTACCCTAAAAAAGAATGCCTCCAAGTTCAGACTGAGGTAGGATAAATATGCCACATTCTATTTCAAATACCAAGAACGAGGTAAGTATTTTCCCTGCTGCTTCCCTGCCCTGTAATTTGACATCCATTTTAATGATGCTTGCTTTATTGCTTGTCAGAAAAGTGAAATGGCCTGTCAATTTTATGGAGTTTCTCCTACCTTTTGGATGGTTATATTACATTTTGAAATAAGTGTGTAGCTTCCCCCGCCCCCTCCCCTTTTTAGCCTAAATGGTGCATGTGTGGGTTTGGTACTTGGCTGCCAGTGGAATGAAGTCATAACTCCAGGAGTCCAAGAGAATAGATCAAAATCACGCCAACACTTTCATGGATGGGTATATGCTGCTAAATGGATGTTTACCTAGAAAAGTCATCATCTGGCATGCAGCATAGCAAATGTTCCTAAGCAGCTAACTCATGTATACTAAACAAATTTGGCTTGGCTGCCGTGAGAGCTGCCCTGTGGAAATTCTCAACATACATTTGTTTGATTGAGCCGTCATTCCCAGTTGATCTGCTGATGATCTGTGTCACTTTGTTTAAATGTCCTGGTGTGGTTTTTTATATATATACAGTGAAAAGCCAGTATGTTTCTGTGATGGATTAAATAGAGGTGAAATTTGAGAGTGACTCCTGTTTTTGATTCCTGTTCTCAGACAGGTGGGTTTGGAATGATCAAGAATGCCAAATTCAAACACACAGGAAAATATGGAGCCCTTTTGATTTAAAACACATTACTGTAAAGATATATTTGCTACTGTGTTCTCCCAGGACAAGAAGCTATTTAGGATTCCCCATCTAAACAAACACCATATGGGTTAATTCTCAGCATCCCTTTCAAATGCCCAGAAACAAGGGACACAAAACTCACTGCTGGAAAATGCAGTCTGAGAGAAGGGAGCAAGGCCCATTTCTGATGTATGGGCTCAGAAATCAAACTCAAGGTGAGGTTAGATCCAAAGCTCCAGATCTCAAATATCCCAGTAATGGCTCAGATGGAAACCCAACACCACAGGGCCATACCGTGTCTGAGGCACTAATCAAGCGACTGCCTGTTTGCTCCACGGCTAAAGCACTTCCTCCGGCTAATCTTCCTAGATAGACTCTCAGCTTTAATAACCTATGGGGTCTGCTGTGAAGTATGGGGATCTGGGCACCATCAGCACTGATGTCTCCACTCTGCCAAACCCCAGACACCACGTGATGTACATGCACCCCCTCCCCTCAGCTCCCAGGGATGTGGTAGACCAAGGCCTTCTTTAAGCTGGGCCGCCTACCCAAAAAATACATATAGCCCTGATCCAACCTGCTCTCATACCTGAAATTCCCCTCAATTAAAGCATCATTCCTTGGTGTTAAGGCAAAGCCATCTCCAAGAGTCCTCCGGACAACTGATAGTTTGTTTCTTTCCATATGCATTTAACGTCTGCTATGGGATGCACTCTAGAAGCCAAAATGGCTGGCCTCATTCCTGGCCTCAAAGAACCACCATCCAGTAGAGAGGGAAGTCATGCAAATAAGTAAAGTCCCCATGATCAACAAACTATGCACAAGGTGCAGAGAAGAAAGGACTTCATTCTGAGGGTGAGAAATATTAGGAAAAGCTGCCCAGAGATGGAGACACGTGAGAAGGCTGTTGAAGAATAAAGACGGTTTTGAAGGAGTTTCCCAGAGAAAAGACAAGGGAAGAAAGACTATTTCAAGAAGAAGAAAGAGCATATTGAAAGGTATAGACCTATGAAACAGCTTAGTATGTGCATGCAACTGAGGGTTTCTTGGTATTGCCTGATTTATAACAGGAAAGAGGCAGAGAGAGATGTGAAGAAATAGCCAAAAGTGAGGACCAAACAGCCAAAGGCCTCGAAGCCATATTCCAGAGTCTGGCCTTTCTCCTTTATGCATATGGTGTCAGTGAAGGGGCCTGGGAAGAGAATGGAAAGATCAGAGCTGTGTTTTAGCCTAATCATTCTGATTCAAAGAACAGGGGAAATTTAAGAAGGATGACACTCAAGGCAGATGAGCTAGTCAGACAGACTCTCAATGGTCCATTCAGATCAAAAGGCTCTTAAAAAAAGGATGACAGTGATGGTGGAAGATAAAGACTAAGAGAGGTTTAGGAAGTAAAACAAAGAGTTTGGTGAGGGAGTGGGTGGGATAAAATAACCCGTGATGAACCAATATACTATATCACAACTTAGTTTGTCAGTGATCAGGAAAGTCTGCCACTCTGAGGGAATGGGACATATGGGGCATGCGAAGAGAAAGAATGGAACACCCAACATTAAAGTAGGGGCCATGGACAGTCAGGAGGAAATAAGAGAACTCTGGGTCCTCGGAGAATGAGGACACTATAGAACCAAGGGGTTTTTCCCATGATGGAAGATTCCATAAAGTTCACAAGATTAGCATGGGGACAGAAGAAAAAAAAAAATCTTGTTCTTGTAGGTACAAACAGAGAAAATGCCAAATCAGGCATTCAAGGACATCTTCACTTGGTCTGGCAGACTCTTAAGAAATGTCCACTCCATAACTGGCCTCATTCCTGCAAATTAGGAACTATCCTTTTAAAAGTTGAATGCTCTTTAGTTCCTACACTTTAAGTTGTTCAATATGTCTTGGTAATCCTAGCTCAGGTACTTCACTTCACAAAGTACTCGCCAGATACACAACCCCTTCCTTGTTCAGTGTTCCTTGAGATAGAATTCCTAGGGAAAGGCTCCAAAATAAGCCTTTATCTCAATGATTTTCGTAGGAATTTACTAGGCAAAATTAGACTTCAATGTAATTTTATCCCTATATTTGAGACCTTGGAGGAAAAAAAATAGTTTAATGCCAATAAATCTAATTTATTAGGATAAATTTTAAAATCCAGTAAGTGAATATACAGGAAATCTTGGAAAATCAACATTCTCCATCCAGGGCCCTTCCCTTGTTTGCCCTCCCCACCAAGAACTCCAAATCTCCAGGGCATGTGGGGGTGGCCCCCTGGTCCATCCCTCAGCCCATGTATGTGCCTCCTTTCCTGAAAGGGGCTGGTCTACTTGGCATTATTTGTGTATTTTCTTAGTGGAAAAAAAGAGAAAAGGGGAAACAAGGAGAGAGTAGAAGCTGGATTTTATTTATTAGTTTAACATTATTTATGATTATTTTAATTTAGGTCCAACATCCCAGGAGTCTCACTGCAATGGGTGCAATAGATACTGATAAAATAGTGTCACAGTACACATACATCTCTTCTACCTTTTTTGCGAGTCATATTTTCTTGTATGTACACAAAGCAAACCCTGTCAAATTGCAATTTACTTCTAGGCATTCTGCTTCAGATTTTCATTTTAGGAAATATAAAAGGAGAAAGAATGAACTACAAGACACATTTGTTTTATGGACTTACTGGACCATCCAAAAGAGAGTGACCAGAGACCTCTTTAGGGGAGGGCACAGGCTTACCACTTACCACAGGCCAACAAAAGCAAATAAAAAAAGGATAATATATGGTAAAATAAAGCAAGAGAGCAGGGACTCTATATTAATTTACATATGCCTGAATGATTAAAAATTTGAAAGAACTGCTTTTTTTGGCTTTTGAGAGTTAATAATCCCATTTTCCCTCTGAAACAGAAAAAGGCAAATTTTAACCTTTTCCTTCCTGATAAACATCATAAAATCGGATTGCACACACCTAGACTCAACTCTCTCCCTGGATTCCTGAGAAAAACACAGAATGGAAGATGGGCAAAAATTTATACACTTGGTTGCCAAATTTCTTTGCTTGGGAACCAAGAAACCAAATTAGTCACTGAGCAACTCAATCTTGCACAGGACCCTAGCAGACTGGCTCTGAGATCATATTGCAATAAATGCTTTTCTATAGAACTAGACACTGTTCTCCTAGTTCTGGAATTTTGAAACATTTTTTGAAAATAACCAAAACCACACTTCTTCCTTGGTTAAAAAAGAGTTTGAAAAAAGTTGTTAAAGATGTATGGAATATATAATGGGGGTTTTATTGACTGTCTCCCTGCAAAACATACACACTCACACACATACACAAACACACACACACAAATAACACATATACACCATGACAGTCTTTCCTTATTTGAAATGACAAAACCCAATCATTCCCACAAAGCGAAGGCCAAACAGCAAACAATCCAGAAAGGTTTTTTGTTTTTTTTTTTAATGGTAAGGCCTACAAATAAACACAAACTCAAAATAAATTAGAAATAAACTCTAAACAAGCCACCAAAAGACAAATTAAGCTGAGGAAATTCAAAGCACACAATCAAAATTTCTTTCAAAGTAGTATACAGGTACTGCTAACTCCTAGACCATCACCTGCAGGGACTGCTGGAAAGGAAAGGCCCCCAAGTGCAGGCTGATCTGAGGGTTCAGTCCCCCTGCAGCCTCCCGCACCCCTCCCACTGCCAGGCTTCCTGGAACCCTGCCCTGCCGACCAGAGAGCTCCAGGCACAGAAGGGCTCTGGCCACCCCGCCGGCCTGGTATTTGGCTCCTCAGTCACCCAGCGCACAAGTATGATGGATGATGATGGATCACAGCCCCACCAACACCGTGTGAATTTCCCAAGGCCGCTGATTATTCTAATTGAGACCCCAGAAGAAGCACAGAGCTTTACAAAAGCCTCCAAGGAAACCTCCCATTTCCCTTGTCTGCCTGACACAGACCCCACTAAATAAAGCAACCTGGCCCTGATATGGCCTCCTCTCTTTGACACGCGGATCTGGGCCTCCACACTCATTGTTCAGTGATATGATTTAGCCTTGAATGAATTTTTAATGAACACCCAGAGTTATAGCACAGTGGAATGGCCACTCCAGCTTCTCCCAGGGGAAGATAACAGTTTATGAATGCTATCAGCTCACAGCTTTCCTGAGGTTCTCTTGCTCTACTAGACAATGTGGTCAGAAGCATTTCTTCTCTATTGTCTCATCTCTCTCTTTCCCTGTCCTTAGTTAAAGCACGAGGGGTGTCTGGGAGATAAAATTCTACACCGATAAGTAACAGGATTAGACCTAGACATGCATAAGAAAATTTATGTTTTGTAATAATGGAGAGTATCTACAAAAAAAAAAAAAAAAAACCTGTAGTACTACTTAATTTAATTGAGTTGGAGATCTTTGACTTATTCAGATCATTTTTTTGCCATGTAAGGTTATGCTTGCACAGTGGGAAAAGACCCTGGCACTTGCAGAACATCAGTTCAGTGACTACTGTTGGCCTCTTGGAATGTTCCAGATCAATAAAGACACAATGAATACTACCAAATATGTCTACAGAACTCCACAAATCAGCCATATTTAGAAGCATAGCTGGTGAACACGTAGCAAAGAATATAATCTCTTGGTCCTTTTTAATGCCCACTATGATCCAGTTTTCAGTGCTTGGGTATCTGACTCTCCTCCCACCCTTCAAATGTCCTGGCTTTTGGGTTTTTTGCAATGTCTCCTAATATGCACAAATAAATTAGAAAAATTTGGTCATTACTTCTCAGGGGTGGCTTCAAAATTTCTGCATCAGAGGAGCTTATGGGAATGAATCTGACTGGACTAGGGTAGTGACTTTACCAAACAATTGGGAGAAGAGGATGGCGAATGGCTTGGGAAGGCTTGGGAAGGCTGTGGTTTGACCCCACCATCCATACTTCCACAACACAATGGTGTTTACCTACCTCATACGTACTCAGGTATTTGTTTGGCTTTTTTTCCTGAGTAACCGTGCATCTTTAAAGACTGTAGTATTTTGAAATAGTTCTTCCTGAATAACAACTCTTAGAATATACAGCCACAATCTTTATTTCCTAAGTAAGAAAGGTGAAAAATAAGAACAATAGACCAGGTCTCTAGAAACCCAGATCCCATTCCTGGCACTGCCACTAATTAACTGGGAGATTCTGAGCAAGTCTTTTCATCTCTCTGGGAATCTATTTCGTCGTCTGTAAAATTACTGAATGCAGAGAGCCCCCAGGGTCCCTTCAAGCTCATATTCTATGAATCCATCAATCTCTGTGTGATTGTGGAAGTAAATTCCTAGAAAGAGCCACAACTATATAGCATGCTTTGTGCCATAATCAGCATAGCACCATGTGCATATAAATTTAAGAAAAGCTATTGAAGGCTGATGAAGATAGGATTTTTAGTTCATATTACGAAGTTGGTTTAGAGAGTCAATAAGAAGATGAAAAGCAATAAAGTTTTAATTTTTACTGAATATCTACTATGTACCAGATAACATAGTGTTATCCATTTTACATCACTATCTTATTTATTCTCCACCCAAAAACCTACTGTGTAAATAGATAATGGTCCCATTTGACAAATTAAAAAAAAAAAAAAAAACTGAGACTCAGAGTTTGTGTGTTTAACCCATGGTCCGCAACAGATCCACCTGCTTGGACTCTGGCATAGTATTCCCATATTATCCTATTTCAATTTTATTCTAATAGTTCTATCATATCCTATCATTTATAGAACCCAAACTATCAAAAGACAAATAAACTCATTATAATTTAATGATAAATCCCATGTTCCGCTCTTTTCCAATGGGGGACTGCAGACTCCTTGGCTTTACTTCACTCCCTTCTGGAAGGCTGAGTTGCTTAAGAGCCAACTTCAGTTACTTCTCTAAATCAGGGCTTACTCATGTTTTGTATGATCATTAAGACTAACTTGTTAAAACATCACAAGAATTTAGAGTAAAAGCTAGTAATCACTGACAATCTTACCAATTCATAAAGATTATTCTTGTAATTATTATTACTATAACATAATACCTGTCTTTATTATTTTGGTCAACTTCTAGATGTGACATGTAATAAAAACAGAAGTTGAAACATAAGCTACAATAAATGTATTCTTGACACACTGGCATTTTTGTCAAGAAGGGCTTGTATCTCAAATACCTCAAACTCATTGCAAAATATTTCACCATATGTAATCCAAAATAATGACCTTTGGAGGCTATTTCTACATATAACTCCAGCTCCAAATTAGAATAAGAAATAAATAAGGGGGCGCCTGGGTGGCTCAGTGGATTAAGCCTCTGCCTTCGGCTCGGGTCATGATCCCAGGGTCCTGGGATCGAGCCCCACATCGGGCTCTCTGCTCAGCAGGGAGCCTGCTTCCCCCTCTCTCTCTGCCTGCTGCTCTGCCTACTTGTGATCTCTGTATGTCAAATAAATAAATAAAACCTTTAAAAAAAAAAAAAGAAAGAAAGAATTAAGTATCTGTCTGGAAACATATGCATACCCATAATTTCTATAGCTGTGATAAAAAAGATATTGGGGCATTGATGAGCTTCCATATTATTCTACGTAATCAAATCTCCATTCCTCAGACTCTTCTTCACAGGAGTCCATTTCCTGATGGTTAGCCAGAATGCTGTGACACAGACAAGCAAAACCCAAGTTTGGATATCTTTATTCGTTGGTCTCAGAAATTGACCACATTTGGGAAAAGTCCAAGATTTGGAGATCTGCACCAACAGAGTTGTTAAAATCAAAGAGAAGGATAGAGTGTGATTTCCATTGCTTCAGTCAGAGTCTGTGAAATGCCAATATTCTGCATATCTTCAAAGAGCAGAATCTGTCTCCAAAAACTGTACAAAACAGCACACTACAAAGGAAAATCCTTCAAGATCTGTGCTATTGAACTAGGACCAGAAATAAGAGGAAAACCTCTGAGAACAGTATAAAAATGACAGATATAAGAGGAGGCCAAGCATGCCACGAAATGAGAGACTTTTTGCTGACAGATGAGCACCTTTGAACTCTAACCCAATAAAAGAATTAGCACTCCTAATGTATAATCAGTACAGCAAGCAAAATATGTCAACACACGATAGGCAGGATAATCAATTGACGTGTAAGGTAGGAACAAGGAAGACTGAATAGCAGCCCAGTCCCACTGAGCCAGACAGCCCTTTCCTGCTCCTGAAATGTCTTGGACTGCAGGGACCAGGAATAAATATGCAACAAGGGAAAACCCCTAACCACTGAGACAACAGAGCAGGGTTTAAGAGTCCTCACTAAGAAGTGACTTAGGATTCCCAAAACTGAGGGTCTTGATGTTTTTATTTTCTTAGATGTGTTCTAAGATTCCTTCTCTAGTCAGATAACAGAAACTTTGAAATTGTCAGCCATAGCCCTATACTTTATTCTCTCCCCCAGTGAAAATTTCAGAAATCATAACAGGAGCAGAAGCTACAGACATAAACAGAGATAACTTTTTAAATTATTATTATTTGAGAGAGAAAGAGCACAAGTAGGAGGGGCAGAGAGGGAGAGGGAGAGAGAGAGAATCCCAGACTCCCCAGTGAGCGTGAAGCCTGACATGGGCCCGATCTCACAACCCTGAGATCATGACCTGAGCCAAAACCAAGAGTCTGATGCTCTATAGACTATGCTACCCAGGCGCCCCCTGAGCTGACTTTTAATCCTGGTTATCTGTATGCTAACCACAGACCTCAGGTAAGTAATGTACCCAGATTGGGCCTCAGGTCTCTATTCTTCTGTAAAAACAGAACAATAAAACTTTTTAAAGGAGGTTTTATAAAAATTAAAAGAAATAAAATAGGTGGGGCGCCTGGGTGGCTCAGTTGGTTAAGTGTCTGCCTTCGGCTCAGATCATGATCTTGGGGTCCTAGAATCGAGTCCCACATCAGGTTCCCTACTCAGCAGGGAGTCTGCTTCTCTCTCTCCCTCTGCCTGCCACTCCCCCAACTTGTGCTCTCTCTCTCATGTAAATAAATAAATAATCTTTTAAAAATATATAAAAAATAAAATAAATTTTTAAAAAATGGAATAGGCAATATGCCTTCAGTAATAGCTAAAGTAGGTAGGCAGTCATATTCAATAACGGTTAAGAGTTGGCAATTCTCCTTGTAACATAGTGCTCTGACCCCAGTGAGCCCTTAAGAAATGTGGTGATGCCCACATACATTAAATGATAAACTCACAGACCAAAAGAGAATAGTGTAGTTTCAGACATGCATGGGAGTAGGATGGGGGATATTCTAGGTTTGACTTCTCTATCTATCACATCAGTTGTGTGACAGTGGGAGAATCACCCAGTCTCTCTGGGTCACCGTCAACTCATTTGTGAAGCTTAACGACTAGTATCTCACCAACCTGTAGGTCCAACCTGAGAAGAGTAACTCCCAGTTCCTTTAAGTTTAGATCAATAATTGCAAATTATTCTGTTGCTGATTTACTTTGTCTCATGTATCAACTGGATAAAACCAAAAAGAAATCATCGCAATCCCTTCAGGAATTCAGAAATTACTCTCTTGTTTTATTTTGCTTGTGTTTTTTACCACTTTTCCAAAGAAGAATCACTACTGTTCTCTGCATAAAATCATGTAGGGAGTCTGCAGGATTTTCACAGTATGGTTTGCATGGCTGTTAGTTAGGAAATGTTTAAAAGAATCATCCCAGGGGCACCTGGGTAGCTCAGTGGGTTAAAGCCTCTGCCTTCAGCTCAGGTCATGATTCCAGGGTCCTGGGATCGAGTCCCACATCTGGCTCTCTGCTCAGCAGGGAGCCTGCTTCCCTTCCTCTCTCTCTGCCTGCCTCTCTGCCCATTTGTGATATCTGTCTGTCCAATCAATAAATAAAAAAATTAAAAAAAAAAAAAAAGAATCATCCCAACCTAGTTAGCCCCAAATCACAGGTGTGTATATTTGTAGTAGCTTCTACTCCTGCTACCTATAGTTCAAGATACCACCTGCTTTAAACTGGATAGCTGTGTGTGTTATGCAATATTTTATTTTTCACCTGTTGTATTCTAAATATATTTGCTTTCCAAACAGACGCATTGCAAGAACAGTACTTCAAACTCTGCATTCTTAACCCTTAGTTCTGAACTCTCAGAACTTTACCAGCACCTTATTTATAGGGCAATTTTCTTCACTGACCATGGCAAATACCATTTGAATCAGCTAACAATTTCTCTTTGGGTTCATGAGACCCAAGAACATCCATCCTGTCGCAGCGAGGCTCAAGTTTATCATTTTAAAACCACCTGGAGGAAAGTAACCTCAAATCAGGGAACCAGAAATATTGTGAAGTTTTCTACTTCTTAACAACTACTTAACCTTGCTCTTGGGGAAAGAAAATCCTCTTGTCTGATGTGTATGGGTGTAGACAAATTCAGACGTTCTAGTCGTTATCACTCACTGATACTACAGCTACAAAAATGAAATCCGAGGCCTAATTTGCCTTAGAATTCAGAAATGGAGGCGCTTTCAGAGAGCAACAATAAGTCATTTTTCACGTTTATTTTCCATGCACATAGGACACACCGCTCTGCCATCAACATGTCACACAAAATCCAGAATGGCTTAGCACAAAAATTACCCAAAGAATGACCACCAGAAAAAGAGTTGTGACAAAACAACCATGCGAAAATAGTACTTTAACTTGAATTATATTTGCATTAATTTGTTTCCTAATACTTTTGGAGAACTTTGTGGAGAAAAGACTGGGCTTTTGTCTGGTAGTTTTTGAAATATCAAATGTTTGTCGCCCATCAGCTATCCCTTCTTGGATGTGACAATGTGATAGAATAAAGGCCAACTTTTGTTTTGGAATCTCATTGACATAGCCTTTGGCAGCTTACGAGACCTGTCCTCATTTATTGTGTCCTTTGTACACTGATGCCTACTTAGAAGGAAGGGCAATAAGGGAGGCCCATGGCAATGTCTCAACTTTCCCCCCTAGAGACTGAGACCCCATGGTTTCTGTAACAGAGAGCATGAGTAATACTTGTCAGAAAAGAGAAGAAATGTGCTGGACAAATAAGAAACATCATTTGACACTTCTCTTCCACATTTAAGAAGCTAAGTGAGTTGTGGAATTGTGCCGAGGAATGAATAAATAGCACATCTCAAGCTGGATTGAACCAGTCCCATCCATTGTACCTTCTCAAAACACAGTCTCCCCTTGCCTTTGATAATATTTGGATTATTTTAGGGTTCTTTAAATGTTTTCCATGAACCCACAGAACAGTTATTCCAGGACAACATAACTGACAATACAAAAGGCAGTCATTGTTTTATATTACCTCCTGCTGAGTTAAAACTAAAAGAAACCTAGTTAGGAGCAAAAACTAAAAGAACCTACCTACCGTCAATAAAGATGTGGAATGATTAGTCCTTTCATTAGATGGACTCTATGACAGAAATGAGCTGTAACCAGAGCTTTTGCCTGCTCTCCTCTCCTCATCGTAGCCATCTTGTCTGTCTCTACATGAATATATACATACGCGTACATATGTATCCGTGTATGTGTATGTCACTGGAGAAGTTTGACTTTGATCTGATAGTAGCCTGGTAAGTTTTCACTTCAACTCTTTAAAAAAAATGTGGAAGATCGCACTTTATTTTTTCAGGATGAAACTAATACACGACATGCAAATATCTGAAGACTTTATTAAGAGGAAATGGGCCATTTCCATTTTCATTTTCCAGAAGACACTAATGCCAGAAAAGGAAAAAAAAAAAAGTTTGGCAAAACTCTTTTCTTTCTAAGCATGAAGAAAAAGATTATCATAAAACGAAAAAGAAAGATATTGTTCTCCAAAGAATCCAGGTCCCAAACTAACCACAAGCAGGAATGTTTATAAAAATGACTTTCTTGCGGGGAGCCAGGGTAGCTCAGTGGGTTAAGCCCCTGCTTTCAGCTCAGGTTATGATCTCAGGGTCCTGGGATCGAGCCCCACATCTGGCTCACTGCTCAGCAGGGAGCCTGCTCCCCCCCCCCCCGCCCTGCCTGCTCCTCTGCCTACTTGTGATCTCTCTCTGTCACATAAATAAAATCTTTTAAAAAAATGACTTTCTTGCAATTCTCCCTATTAGATATTTTATGCTATAGAAAAATCCTTTTGTAAAGAAGATCACTTTATCACACATTAGTATTCAGGCTAAAACCCCAGGACAGCACTACACTGTGAATTTCCCTCCTGACTATGTGAGGAAGTTGTGGAGAAAGTATGTGCCTGGTTTTGTGACATCTACACTGTAACAGGGCTCTGCTGTTCCAAATTACGTATTGTCACTGCAGATGGCATTTCTACTACAAGAACAATGCCCTCTGCGAAAGTACTAAAGGACCCAAAAGTTGCAAGGCCAGATGTGGCCATCCATAGTTTAGAGAAATATTTACGCTTAAGAATTTCTTTGGGTTATTTTTGTTACAATGATCTTACTCTTGAAAGCCCATGCTGTTTTCCACAAAAAAAGATGCTGTTCCCTGTGTTTCTCACTTAGCTTCTGTGACACTCCTTTGGCAATACCATGGGTATGCCATCAAAATCATCCCAGACAAATGCTCCTGACAGCGGGGGTCTATCAGTTTTCACAGTGGGTTTCTTGCCCTGCAGCTAACAAGGAAAATAAACATCTTCCAAGGAAAATGAAGGCAAATGCCAAAATGTCTCATCAATTCCCAGTAAAAATCCCATTTTAAATATTAATTATGATAATGTTTGACTTAAAAAGAAAGGCAAAAAAGAAAAGTTTGAGTCACATGTGAGGAACACTGGGAACATCATGATCTCAACATGTGATGTTACAGAAAGATACCAGAATGTCACTAATCTCCATTTGACTGCAAACCAACCACCAGCTTTCCCAAGGACTGGAACCACCTCTCAGTTCAAGTCAGAGATTTTCTCTTTAAAAACTTTCAGCTGGTCAGATCAGTGACCATTGGACTTCGCCTCCAGAAATACTATCTACTATTAAACACTTATTTTTGTGTTTTATTGGTGGTCGAGAAAGCACCAGTGACTTTAAAACCTCTATACTTTATTCAAATTGTTTTAAAGAAGAAAGAAAACTGGGTTACCCTTACAAAAACACATAGTTATGATGAAGTAATAGAAACAGAAGCAGCCACAGAAAAAAGGCTGGACCTGAGCTCAGCAGGGAATGTGCTAAAGGAGATGGGTTCCAGGAAGCAGACCAGACATCCCATGGGGCTGGGAGGCCAACAGGAACTTGGGTTTGTCAAGCAAAGCAGAAATGCTGCTGAGAGCCATTAATACCTGTGGTCTCTAAAGCAGGTAAAAAGAGACAATGGCAGAATAATTTGAGAAATCCTACGGCAATTCATAAGAAAAAAACCTGGCTTTCTTAAACAGGTGTTTAAATAACTGTCAAAGGCATTTCTTGAGTGTGTGAACACTTCCCAATTCTGATTATTTGTTTTTAACCCGCCACTTATGAGCAAAAGGCACAAGATGACCAAATAGAAGATATCTGCTCAGTGTAAAAAAAAAAAAAAAAAAAAAAAAGACAATTTTATTAAAGGGAGAAAGGTGGAAGTGAATGAATGGTGCGTATTTTCAGCATGTTTTCAGTTACCAATACCTGAGGGCAGGTGTGAGGATTTGGGGTTTAATCTTAAAGCACCACCAAGTGGAAGTGAGTAATTCAAAATGTCAGCACAGTAACCAAGAAGAGTTCATAAAACCACAGAGAGGCCTCCTTGCACCTCACCCATTAAATTCAGGAATAGAAACATCCTTGTAATCACACATCTTCCCTCCTTAGGCATGTGGAAATTGGCCCCATCTCTTTTAGTTACAACACATGATTAAGGAAACAAAACCAAGAACCAGAAGTGACCCACAGAGTTATCAAATTTGATCTTCTCTTAACAACTGAAGCCTAAAGTGATAGAACTAAATCAGACATCAAATGCTGACATTCCATTTTCCAAATTCCTGGTGGTCTCTCCACCAATCAGCAACTCTTAAGCAAGTCTGGCAGTTGTCCCAGACATAGCTAAAATGATGTTCTAGCGAGAGCTCAGGCCTGGAAAACCTGGGTCCTGGCTCCAGCCTATGCAACAAATTCTCAATGGCCACATCATTAACCTCTCATGGTAAGTATGCTGGATGTTTTCCTTCCAATTCTAAGAATCCTTGGATGTGAAATGTGAATTATGGGAGAAATGTTGAAAATGAAGAAACAGAAGAAACCATGGCAGTGGCTTCTTCCCATCTGAGCAATTAAGTGACTAGCAAACACATTCCCTCATGAGATGCTGGTCTGTGGGACTAGGGCAAGGCATTTTCCTCCAAGAAAGCAATTACAGGTAGTGAAAATGGAGAAGAGAGCCTCACTCTTTTGGTTCAACTATGAATCACTTTCAAGGAATAGGCTTGCCATATGACTCCATTTTCAGTTCTAATTTCTCTCAAAAATGAAGAATTTGCAACCTTACAAACCAAGCACATAATTCCTAAGAACATAACGTTTTTACATAAGACGGTCACTACAAAGTTACATAAAAATGCTATAACTAGAAAAGAACATGCACTTTGAAACAAAACAGTTATGTACAGAGGAACCTTGAAGATAACTAAAATAAAGACTATTTCTCAAATGTTCCATTGAACACAATTTTATGCAGGGTGTGTTTTCATCTCCTACAAAGGATCTCAACATCCCATGGCATAATATAGTAGGCAGATTTGGCCATGATGGCAGAATACAGTATTTTTGTTGTAACTACATCTCCCATGAAGTCATTGCAGTCAAAAAAACTCCATTCCTGCTGGGGAATGAGGTTCAAGGAACTCACTGAGAGGCAATACATGATCTAACAAGAAGAGTTATATTACATGTCACAATCAGGAAACAGACTAAGGTTTCTAGATTCTTCAAGGCTACACTATTGGTCTCTGATGGCTCTGAAAGGCTGATCATTTACTACGAAATGTCTTCTTAAAATGCATGATCTTCTTCTCTGCCCATTTTTGTGAGCGCAATTACTGTACATGTTAGATCATAGCTGCTTCAGGACACCATTAAGGAATGTGGGGTTGTTTGCCTCACAGTATATTTTCAGACATCTGTGCTGTTTTTAGATGGAATTTCTACTTTTTTTCCCCTTAGCCCACTGCCAATCTTCTCTACCAGCTGGTTAGTGGTTCACTGTTGGTAAGTCCAATTCTTGCCACCTTTCTAGTACTTTTTACATGGTTCTGTGATTGCTGCTCTGCTTCTTAAATCCTATGTTCTTTCTTGCTTTCCTTTGATCCCATAGTTTCTTCTTGCTGCTTACTTGCACTGCCCTGTTTTTAGAGTCTAGGCTAAACAGAGAGAATGTTCCTTTCTTCTGTTTACCAAACCAACCAATTACAGTACATCTTCTAAAAAAATTTTTTTCTTTTTCACTTCTTTCTTCTTTGTGTTTACAATCCTTCCCTGAATTAGGGTTGGAAGATGTCACTGCTCAGACTCAGAAATTCTCAGGCATTTTTAAGTTAACAACTTCTCCAGAGGTAAGAGGGGGATCTGAGCAATAGATAAGTGGATATGATTAAACTTCTCTTTTCTCTAATACAGATTATCTAAAATAATCCAAACAAAAACCTAAGCTTCTTAAGGAGAAGAAGCATGCAGTAAAGAACCAGGCAATTAACTTTTTGTAGAGAACCTGGGCAATCTTACAAGGAAGAAAATTTATGCCTCCCAATATTATATTTTATGTCATGTGAACAAACAAAAATTTTAAGTATTTTATTTTGCTCTTTATATTGGTTCCCATTTTTAAAAAACAGATGTTTCCCTAGTTAAAAGTGAAAGGTTCATTTATACCAATATATATTCCCAATTATGTGTTTGAAAGTCAGTGTGATAGTGGAGACTCATATCCCTTTGTTATTTTATTTGTTGCCCAAGTTGCTGAGTGTGATGTTAGAATTTACCAAGACTTAGTGTAATAATGAAGAGAAAACTAATGTGTTTTGAAGACAAACTATGGATGAACACCATGATCATTTACATTTCTGAATGGTGCCTAACATAATCAAAGCTTCAGTTGAGTATCAAATATGGAAAAAAATATAAACAATCAGTTGAATTTATATCAGAAATACAATATTATTCCCAAAGTAAAGCAAACCACAGAGAAAGAGTAAATTTTCCTTTTTCAAGTATAAAACTTCAAGTTTGTTCATTTCTTTTCTTTGAGCTAGAACCCAAAAGTCTTTGCCTAACATTCTAGATCATATTCTTTTGTGTAAACAATTTGACTCCATGAGATGGAGTCAAAAAAGAAGGTTATTCTCATTTTTAAGGCCTAAGACACTAAAATCTCTGCCCTAAAAATTAGATTTGACTTTTAGCAGAGCTTTGCCTACCCAGGCCCTCTAATACATCAATGTGTATTAAATAAAACCTAAACCATATGACCCAGTGAAAAATATATGGACTTTATGGTCAAAAAACCTTCACTTTAAATCCAAGTTCTGTCATTCTATAGCATGCAAACTTGGACACTTTACATCTTTGAATCCGTATACATTTATATAAAAAATAAAATATTACCCATCTTGTAGAGCTTGAAAATAAGAGGCTTGGCACAATGCAGAGAAAGTACACAATAAATTATAACCATTATCATTATTATTTTTTTAAAGAGTGCTCTTGTAAGCGGAGGAGATAACTACACTGGGATCATGAGTCCTTGATCTATACACTCTAACAGCACTTTTCAAACTGCAGTGTGCAGAGAAATCATGCAAGTTCCAATTCAGTGGATATGGGTGGGGCCTGAGATTCTGCATTTCTAAAAAGTTCCAAGGGGATTCTAACACTACTGCTCCATAGACCACACTTTGAGTAGCAAGGCCCACTATGAATCTGGACACTGAATCATCACAACATATTGATTCATAGAAGATAGAAGTTTCTTAAAAAAGCAATGAACCATGGAATACCACATCAAAAACTAATGACGTACTATATAGTGACTAACATAGCATAATAATAATTTTTTAAAAAAGACTTCACATATGGGGTCACCAACAGAAGAAGGAAGACAGAAAAAGGCACCTCCCATAAGCCAAGTAGCCTCCTTAGGTTTCGGGGAAAGAAAGCATTTGCCTACAGTTATTTTCCATTAAAAACTTCTGTTTCCTAAGTACATGTAACCATATTTTCTTTTCTTTTCTTTTCTTTTCTTTTTTAAAGATTTTATTTGTTTGATAGAGAGAGCGCGCGCACGCACAAGTAGGAGGAGCAGCAGGCAGAGGGAGCAGGCCTCCCACTGAGCAGAGAGCCCGAAGTGGGCCTCAATCCCAGGACCCTGGGATCATGACCCGAGCCGAAGGCAGACACTTAATGAGTGAGCCACCCAGGGGCCCCAAACTGGTTGATTATCCTGTAAAGGGGGGGAACTACCTAGGATCCCTTGCAGACATTTAGCAACAATGAATAGGAAATCACATCCCATTTTGCAAGATAAGAATTATGGACAAATGTTTGTTTCCCACACCCCCACCTTGCAAAATTTCTATGTGGAAGGCCTAAACCCCAATGTGATAGTATTTGGAGATGGGACCTTTGGGAGGTAATTAGGTTTTGATAAGGTGATGAGGGTAATGCCCTTCTAATGAGATTAGTCCTCTTATGAGAAGAGGAAGAGATACAAGAGCTCTTTCTCATTCCATCATGTGAGGGCACAACAAGAAGACAGTCATCTGTAAGCCAGAGCAAGAGCCCTTACCAAATCCACCCATGATGGCACCCTGATGTTGAACTTCCCAATCCCTAGAACTGTGATAAATACCTATTATTTAAGCCCTGGGGTCAGTGTTTTGTTATAGCAGCCCAAGCCAACTAGTACTAGAAAAACTATTGAGAATAATCACACAGATTTATCTTTGGTGGGAATTTTTCATAATCTTTGGCACTAATGAGAATTTCTGAGCATGGTTCCCAGTAAGACCCTTTAGCAATAGCAGGGACACCAGGGAGTCAGTAAATAGAACTCCATCATGTTTCAGATGTGGAAGCTGAGGTCCAGAGGAAGCTCATGACTTGTCAAATCTCACTAGTATCACCCAAGCAAAAATAGTCAATTTTCCTAGGCCCCATTCAAGCTGCCTCCTAAGTTTTGAAAACTTCTTTTCTGACATGGAATCCTCATTATGCTTAATAATTAAGTCACCATTAATTGCCAGAGAGGTAATATTTAACCCTGAACCAAAACCAAGCTGGGATATATGTAGAAGACAGATGTGCCCTGACATAGTCAGATGATATTTATTTGGTTTCCAATGGTCCCAGAGATTTAGTCTGAGATGCAAACAAGCCAAAAAATGTATTTTCCTCCCTCTGCCAGAATTTATAGTCAAATGCTTAAAGCTTCCATTAAGCCCATGACGTTTCATCATCTTCTCGACAGTCCTGTAGTTATTCCAATTGAAATAAAGAAAAACTCACTGTTCTGGGAGACCACCTCCTGCAGGACCAGCTCAAGAGCTCAATTTCTTATTCTGACCTTGAAAACTAAAGCAAGCATCTTCAAGACTGCTGAGGTTTCTTCAAATTCCAACCATGCAAAGACCATGATGCTCTGGTTTAAAAGCTGAAAATAGCATCCTTTCAGTGGCACCGCTAAACCCTCCATCTGATTTTATGGTAGTAAAACCTCGGGATGGCTTTCAAAGTCTTTCTGATCTGACTAGCGTACATTCTCTAAGTCTACCACGACTTCTGGAACAAGTTGGCGGTCAATCCCCAGTTAGTCTAAAAAAGTCACGGCTCATGACCCTTCTGATCAGAGACCTCGAAGACGCGATTGTACAAACCTCCATCTTCACCATGATGTGAAAGAAGACGGTTGTTCTTCTGAAGAGTACACAATGTGAAACATGACTGGCAAGTTTTCTCCATAAACAGAACAAATCTATTCCTCACAGAGCTGCCTTTATTTGAGCAAGACATTTGCAAAGCTTAGCGTCTCCTTGAATCTATTAGAAACCCTTCCCTGAGTGAGGAAACAGACATTGTAAATGAACCATGATTCAGAAACCCCCTTGTACCAGAAAATATCCTACAGATTCCAGAAGCATTTTACGTTCTGTCTATTTTCCTGACATACTAGTTCTAACTATCTGATTCATTTATTTTTCGTTTAATGCTTTAACCAGTTTCTGTAGATTATTACATTCAAACAAGTGATTTCTTTCAGGGTTAGTTTTTTTTTCCTCCTTCTGACTTTGGAAGAATTTCAGATTCAGTTGAAGGAAAGGCTCTGTTATACACTACAGAAACACCCAATACCATAGAGTCAGCCTAGCTACAATAAGAAAAGCCAGGCCCAGATGTCTCAAGCTAAACAGAGGAAAATTAATATTTAGTGTTCATTTGCACAAACTCTCTATTTGTATATACCCCAGATAACCAGTTGGAATCAATGAAAATTTATAAGCTTATGGAATAAAAATCTAATTCCCCTGTCTCAAAGGACCTTGCCTCACTTTCAATTTTTTATGTCCTACACAGACAACTTCAATGGCACCAGGATAACTCATCAATTAAGAGAGGAAAAAATGTGCATTTCCCTGCCTTTTCCAGTAGAAAACAGAACTATGAATCAGCAACTCAAGTTGCCCATACATATAACTTGTATTTAACATACAGGGAGTCTCTCAAATTCTGTCCAAATATGCCTCATTGTTGTTAATATGAATCAAAAATGTTTAAATAAATGTGACCTTTGATACAGAAATTCCATTTCTAGAAATAAGACTGTACAGGAAAATGTATCTAATCAAGAAAAAAAAATCACACATAACGCTTGTTGAGCATTAATTATGAAGCTGGCAGTGTCTTAAGACTTTATTTCCAGTGTCTAAATGCAACCCTATAAGGTAGGTCCTATCACTGTATCCACAGTTTTAAAGCTAAGGAAATGGAGGTTTTGAAAAGGTACCTTGGTCAAACAGTAATCGATGAGCATATTTGAAAGCCCCCATTCCTAACCACTCTACTGTACTATGTGTGAGCATTACAGCATTATTTATAAAAATGAAAAATCTCGGCAATCAAATGTCCAACAATGAAAGCTTTGGGAAAATATACACAAAGGAATTCTAATGCAGCCACATACTGAAGAAGAATAGTATTATACAATATGAGAAAATGTTTGCAACATACTGGGTAAAAAAAACATAAGGCAGGTTTTCAAAACAAATAGTGTGGAGTGATGGCCCTTTTGGTCACATAAGATCTATACAAAGGACAAAAGATGAAAATATTACACACCCAAAATGTCTAAAGTGATATCTCTCAGGATAACCTAAGTGTAATGTTTTTCTTTATTTTTTGTATTTTAACAATATTCGACAGTAAATATTGTAGAAATACGTTTCCATTTGAAAAATTAGTTAATAAAATGGCACTCATTACCTAGTCAACCTCCACTCCCCCCAGCCAATAGCTCTGCTAACACAGAAATATAATTTGGCTAAGTTGGTTCCATCCACTGGAGCACAGATATTTCTAAAAGCCCAGGTGAAAACTTCAGCTAAAATACTTTAATAATCTTAGAAGAAAGAAATCATCAGCATTTTTCCTGACGATTCTGCCAGGTAAGTGCATCCTTGGGGAGAACAGGGGGACACAGTTCTAAGTAATTTAATGTCTTGAAGCACAACTCAAACTCAAGCAGAGCACAACTTCAATATGGTGGGGCACCTAGATGGAAAGAAGGAAACTCCCATGCCCAGGCACATCACTAGGAGATCCGTATATGACATCACTGTGTTCACAGCATATGCCTGAAGCTTCCAAACATGTTAGTATATTAGTGTTCACCCTCCATCCTTCTAAGTTCACTCCTGCTGAAAAGTGTTTTTCACCTTTTGAAATCCACCTGATTTGAGGTAAAATGAATAGTTTTCTGCACTAATAGCATGAAACATATGAAAGCTAGTTTACAGTAGTCACAAGTTTAGTAATTACTGAAGTAAAAGGGCTAGAAGAGTAATTACAAGTTAATCTGAGATTAATTGAGCTGTATGTGGAACAGAGAAAATTGTGTCATACAGTCTTGGGGAGCCTTTTTTCCAAATGTGAAGCCATAAAATGTTGACATCACACAATCACCCAAGTTAGTAACTTAAGGCAAATGGAGAATGTGGAAAGAAGAGATCCATTTAATGAATGCCTACTATGTGCCAGACACTAAACACAGACATATATAAATTAAATCTTTGTGACAACCTTAGTAAGTAGAAATTAATCAACCCCCAATTTATGGACACTGAGAACCAGAAAGTTCTATACTCAGTGTCTATAGTGTTTCCACTGGTCCACATTTCTTAAATAACAAGCACACATACATGAAATAGCATACCTCAAAATGTGAACCCTTTCTTGAGTATTAACTTCCTAACTTTTTCTCATTATTCAGTTTCCCTCAGATATTACAGAAATACTAATATTTATTATCTGAAATTTTTCTGCTTCTTTTTCAATCAAAATCATGTTTAAATGCATACTATCACGTAAAGTCACAGAGCTATGCTAGTATCCTTCATCAAATGTTATTCCATTTAGTTCCTAATGCAGTATAATAGCCTTGCACTTTGTCCAGGTAAAAGATTTGCACTTCATTTAGGTGGGTCTGAGTAGTTAATGATGTCCAAGAAAGAAGTGTCATGAATACTCTAGATACATACTTCCAAACATTTATTCTCAGTATAAGAGGGGGAAAAAAAAAACAACCTTTTCAGGTATTCAAAAGAAATTTGCTATCCTTATTAACTATAAATACAATGGTAGAGCTGGATTCTATCAGTTTGGCTGTTAAAAAGAAGGAAACCTTGTGTTGACCAAAGAATTACAATGACCTTGACATAGTAAACTAATGGACATCTCAATTTAAGTGGGAGTAAACTCACTCTAAGTTATCTGTAGCAACATCTGGGAAGAATATAGAACAGCCAGGAAGAGAATATATTTTTTGTAGATTTATTTATTTATTTATTTATTGAGAGAGAGAGAGTGAGTGAGGGAAGAGGCAGGGGCAGAGGGAGAGAAAAAATCTCAAGTAGACTCCCTGTTGAGCCTGGAGCCCTACATGGGGCTTAGTCTCATGACCCTGAGATCATGACCTGAGCTGAAATCAAGAGTTGGGACACTTAACCGAATGAGCCACCCAAGTGTCCTGCCCCATCAGGGAGAGAATATTTATTAAAATAAAAACATTGTATCATTGTATCAGAGAGGAATTTAGGGATTATCACTATCTTTTCTACCACTGTAACTCCTTTTCAGGGCAAAATATATGTGACTGAAAGGTACCTGAAGTAACAACTGAGGTGAATCAAAGTGTTGTGGGCTGAATTGTGTGCACCCCCATTACCTCAGAATGTGACTGTATTTGGAGACTAGACTCTTTAAAGAGCTGATTAAGTTATAGATGAGATCACTGACGTGGGCCTTAATCCAATGTCCTTATAAGAAGGAAAGATTAGGGCACAGAAAGTAAGCATGCACTATGGAGAGAGTACCTGAGGACGCAGCAAGAAGGTGACCATGAATCAGCAGGCCAAAGAGGGAGGCCCTCAGAAGAAACCAGATCCATCAGCACCTTGATTCTGTATTTCCAGCCTTCAGAACTGGGAGAAAATACATTTCTGTTGCTTGAGCCACCCAGTCTACAGTACTTTATTATGGCAGCCTTAGCAAATTAGTATACAAATCTTAGAAATTTGTTGGAGAATATGCCAGCAAAGTGGTAATATCCATACTATCCTTTTTTTTTTTGTATTTGTGAAATAGTCTTTTATCTCAGATTATTTCTTACAGACAAAACTCTTAAGGGTTTATCCATGTTTTTATAGCAATAAACTAAAGCAATGAGCAATTTTGTGTGAAAGGACACTGGGATCAAAGAAAGAAGCTGGCCCTGACTGCAATTTTTAACCCTGCTACCACCTGGAAGGCTCAAGGCCAGGAACTGGGAAGGGATAAATGTTTAAAAAAAAAAAAAAAAAAGATGCAATGAAAATGAAGAAAGATCCTGCCCTCAAGAAGCTCATAGTCTAGGGGAGAAGCCAAATAACTGAATAACTAAAACACAAGGCCAAAAACTGAAGTGTGTGGTATCAACAACAGACAGAGTGTAATTAATGTCAACTAAAGATATCTGAAAGGTATCAGTCCATAAAATGAGACACTGGGGTCAACTCTAAAGCCCTCTGTAAGTGCAAATTTCTCTCACTCTGAAATCTCCCTTCTGTAAGTTACTTTGGCAATTAATAATGGTCAGACTGAGAAATCAAAATGCTTGATCAAATTTTCTATGTATTAGCTTGCCCTGATACCTTAGCTATAAGATGCCAAAACTGCTTAGCAAGTCAGTCAAGCCTCCCATCAAACCACTGTGTGTGTCTGTGTGCACAAGCATGCACACACACACACATACACATCCGTCTTAGGAGTGATATGGAAGATATTCCATTTATGTAATTAATTTTGCAGTAAAAATACTAGATCACATTGATTCAAATTTAGTCTAAGCAGTGAATTCAAACTAGAATTAAGCTCCAAAAAGGAAGGAAGGTATCTATCTTATTCTCCATCACAAATCCAGAGCCTAGCACAGTAACCAACACACAGTATATGTTCAACAAATATTTGCTGCATGGATACAACTGTTTTCTATCAGATAATATGTAAAATTTATGGAGAGAAAACATTTTGAAAATTCAGCTCCAGAAATGTCCTAAGCTATATATGTCCAGCCCCTAGATGAATGTTGTTGGTTAGCAGGTTGAATGGATTTGACATTAGATGATTTGGATTCGAGGTCCTTCCACATACAAGTTGTGAAAAGTTGTGTGACCTACACTGTGTCACCAGGCCTAGCATTATTGGTCAAACAGAGCCATGTTACTAACATTTCTCAATATCCATGGATTATTGTAAAGTTCAAATCAGATCATGTGCACAAAAATTCCTCACAAACAAGGTCAGACAAATGATACCAATGCACAGCTGGGTGGTCTGAATGTTGGAGAGTCCCACTGTTCCTCTTGCAGCTCCAAATTCAGATCAGACTGACTGGTACCTTGCAGACTTGAAAAGGGAGCACTTACTTTGAGAGGAAAAAAAAAAAAAAAAAACTTTGAAAAATAAGTAAGAATGGCGTGAGTTTAGAGAAGTGAGAAGTGAAAGTCCATTGATGCCTGCCTCAGCAGGATCCTACTTTGAACAGTAAGTGCATCCCATTCATAGAACTAGCTAAAAGTCATTTGTTTTTCAATAAATCCTCATTTCCAATATTCTCGATGGCCTCTGGCAAAAAATGTTATATAGCTATAAAATGTAATCCTTCATCAGGGTCATTTTAAGATTTTTGCCCATCCTAGCTACTTAATTTTGAAAATGGCACCCTACGTTACATCAAAAATTAAAATGTACCCACATCCCATATTCAATGTCATACAAACACAACCCTCAATGGCCTCAATGAGTGGAACCATAGTTGGCTGGCCAACACAGCCCTGCATTGATAAATGCTTAGTAATTTCTATTGTACCATTTTCATTCATCTTTTGAAGCCAGAACCTTTTTTCAAGTCTCATATATTTGGAGTAGACCCTTGAAAAACCTTGTAGCACCCAGGCTCTAGGTCCATAGTGGTAAGAGATAAAACAGTCCTGTCTTTCGTAATTGTGCAATTAGTCACTTTGTATAATGCACTGGGTTTTGAAAGAGAAGAAAAAGTCCTCTCTCACTGTTTCCTAGTAATCTTTGTCCACAAGTCTATTTTCCCCACCTGCTATGTTTGCCTAAGACTGGTCATTTGTTACCTGCTAGTTCCAATTGATTTCCTTTGCCTCTGCCTCCTTTAGCCATGAGTGCAAAGAACAGACTGTACGATTTATACTAGCCATCTAGTACCAATCATTAGATAACAAGACCCTTTACTGAAAGCATTTAGAGTAAAACAATACTTTAAGTTTACCTTTGCTTTCATTTCCTTCTTTATTACACTAGGTTCAAAGTGAGGCCAAAAATGGTATCACAAGGCCTATTTAGACATCCAAGCAAAGAACGCCAAATCATTCTAAATAAATCCCTCAGCTCCAATAGAATTTTATACATTTTCAAATGTTAGTTTCCAACATTTTTGGGTTTGGTTTTCCCCTTGTCTGTTCCAGTCACTGTCTTCACATACAAGGGGAAATGAGTCATATTAAATTATGCTCCAACAAATGTCCCATAAAGTCATATCTAAGCCATCCTGTTTGCTAATAAAAAGATAAGATTTGTCCTCCGAAAGAAGCAGGGTTGGACTATGCCAAAGGGCTTACAGAAGAATTAGACAAATCCAAAATTATGAGCTGGTGGGGGAATCTGAACTTGTGGCCTTTCTTCAAGTGGGAGGGGTAGGAAGGGAGTGGCAGGGATCTGTCGGCCTTGGAGACTCAGGCTTGTGTCAGGGATACTGGAAACTTCCTGTGGTTACTAAGAGGCTGAAATACCTGGCAGAGATGTCTTGATAATTGTTTTCTAAAGCTGGCACTGCCCAGGGCCTCACCGTCGCTAAGAGAGTATTATTAAGACCAGTCAGTACCTTCCAGAATCACAGGATTCAAAGATGCACAGAGAAGAAATAAAGGTCTCTACAACCAAATGCAGGGGAAAAAAAAAAAAAGTCTGTATTTCAAATTTTAAGCTCACATTGGCTTCTCCAATTTGTAACTCCCAAATGGATTTCCTGATTTACTCATCTGATTAGACTCAAAGGTATGCAAACTAATTTCAGTATTTACCAAGGTCAATACAATTAGGTGGAATGATCTGCCACAAATCCTAAAGCCAGGTAGACATGGTTTTGAGATGTTCAGATTATCCTACTTGGGGTTCACTGTTCATTCACATGGATTAGTGCCCACATACATACATGCCTACAAGTGTCAAGCATAAAAGGTAAATGGGGCATAAGGTAATAGGGGATGGAAGGACAGGGGGACTGCTGAGGTGATGCCTCATCTAAGGGAGGCAGTGACTACCTAGGTAGGGCTGACTGTTGCCACATACAGAGCTGGCCTGGGGGAGCCAGATAGTCTGATACTTTAAAAGAAACCAGAAATGTGGCTTCTTGTGTGAGGTTTCCCAGTTTGTCTGTTTGATTTACACATCGTGTTAACCTAGCCTATATATACCTGCAAGTCGCATGTGGCTCAGGGAGCCAAGGATTTGAGCTCTGCAATGGATCCTATTTAATTCTGCCACCTTGGCATGAATAATGATGATAGTACCACTGTTACTCTTTTCTTCTCATTATTTTATGTAGTCTTAACTGATCTAAGCAATTACTTAAGAATATTCGGCAAGGAAGCATGAGAGTGGAAAAAGATCTATGAAACAGCAAAGCAGGTGTCTCTCTCTCTCTCACACACACACACACACACACACTCTCTCTCTCTCTCTCTCTTCATTAAAGAGTACCAGAAAAATGCTAAAATATGAAACTTCATCATATGGATAAATTATTTCAAACTTATCAATTATAAAAAGTCCAGCTAAGCTATGCATCGATTGCATCCATTTTCTATACTATTGAATTTTAAAATGTGTGCACAGTGAACCGACCCTTATATCAAAGACTACAAAGAGGGCTTCAAGAGAAGCAGCACCTTCTTCAAGAAACACACACATTCTTCTAAGCCCAGTTAAAAAGGGAAAGGTTAAAGGCTACGCTAGATTGTTCTATTCTGTGCCAAGATTCTGCTCCAGCTGCAACTAAATAGTGGTTCTCAGGCTTAATTAAATAAAGGCTCGTGTAAATTCTAACTGTTTACTATGTGATTAGAACTTCTCTGGGTAAAAAAGCTCCTATTTGATTTCCTTGTTGTCTGCACTTGCCCGAAACCTTTACCCACCAGGTATGTACTGAAGCTGTGTAAACTCAACATTTTTCTTTTAAAATCAAGGGTAAGATATAAAAGTTTATAGAAACAGTGAAACCCAATTGTGGAAAATTCATTTTATGTGAATGAGAAGAAGAGAGCCTGTATAATTACAACCAATGTTGTCATGATGAAATGCCTCCTAGTAACACTGCGATCAGTAGTTCTTAACCTTTGTGTGAGAATCGTCTGGGGAGATTGTTAAAAATACAAATACCCAGGCCCCACCCCCAGAGGTTCGCTGTGACTATGGGTAAGACCCCCCCCCAAGTAATTTGAATGCTGGTGATCCAAAGAGTACATTTGGAGAAGCGCCAATCTAGAGAAAAATCCTACTTCCAAGTTCAACATAGGAGAGATATTATCCGAATTCATTTTGGGGGAAAAAATGGATTTATTCTTAATAATGGGAGGGTGGCAAGAGGAGCCTCTTCAGTTATACCTATTCTTCAGTTTCAAAATTTAAGTATTATTTAATTTTATGTATCCTTTAATATTTTTTTAAAATTATTGTATTTAAATAACATCATTTGTCCTTTAATATTTTCAGAGTTCAGTTCATTTAAATATCATAGATAGATTCTGAGATAATGTACAAAATATACAGTTAAAATTTTGATAGTTCCATTTGAACATTCTGAGGAAAAGAAGCACACTTTAGAAGCAAGAAAATACAAATGCATAATTCAGTTAGTTTTTTTCTTTTTTTTTTAATTTGTCCTTGGCATTGATGAAGAACAAATTAGCTACTCTCCTTGGGTGCCTACCAGAAATAATAGTAACAAGTCAAGCTTTTTTTCCCCCTCAGTAATATGTTCCTTTGTAGATAAGCACTGTGGAGAGGTAAAATAATGTCTTTTAAAAGTTTACTGTTTTCTTGTTCTAAGATGTAAATGATAGGGGAAGGACTGGGAGCTATTTCAGAAATATTTATTCCATTGAGACAATGGATTTTGGTCACCAGAAGAAAGAATAGTGAACTATCAAAATGAAAGAAAAAGACAACAGACTGCTCTACACCAAGTTTCAACATATAAGGAGTAGGCACACCTAGTGTACAACATATAAGTTTCAACATATAAGGAGTAGGCACACCTAGTGTACATTTATTGTCTTACAGAACGAACTCACAGTGCAGGTAAATATATTATGGGAAAATCTTTAATGATGTGAGGCAAATTTTTAAGAGAGGAGATGTTTTTATTTTTAAAGAATTCAATAAATATAAGGACAGAGTTAACAAATGTTTTTCTTGTTTTTGCTCTCAAAACTATTCAAACCACTTATTAATCTCCAGTCTGTTTCATCAATCTTTTATGATGTGTTACAAGGAGTTTTTCAAATTTAAACTTCATTACATCATTTTATAGTTATAAACCCTGACCACTATAATTCTTGGTTTTAACTAGGCTATGAAGAGAGGAATGTATTCATGAGGTTGGTACAGTGCTAGAAGCCTGCAGCTTAACTGAGGTTAAAACAAATAAGATGTCGAAGTTCACAATTTTAAATATCCTCCAGACCCAGGAAAATGAATTTAGAAGCGACATAATGCATTTCTGTAATTAAATTAGTTTGTCATCGTTCCATCTCTTACGGAAATGTGGAGATACGCAGCAATTACGGTCTTTTCCTATATCAAGAAGGGAGATGTCAGTGATTCTTAGCAGTAAGAAGTTATTTGTGCTTGGATCTCCCTTGCCACAGCTTCCTTAACTAGCTCCTGGGTAGAATTCATTAATTTTTATTAACAGGGAAAACATTTGTTCCCGTGACAATATTTGCATTGCCTGAATGATTTTCACCTCTGGCACAAGGTGTGCTATCGGCTCATACATCACCCGATTACTTGGAGAGCAGAAAGACCCTCAGTCATTAGTGAGTGAATTAAAGATGATCTTAAGAGCTATTAATCACAGTGACAAAAGCCTTAATGTTTCTGTGACCCTAGTGGAGCCTGGGGACTCAAAGGGAAGCAGAGGGAGAGAAAATGGAAACATATGTTTTCTCCAAAATAACCTACCTTAGGAGAACTGTCAAAGAGAGAGTCACATCAAACTAAGAAATTCTGCCAGCAACTGGCCTCTGGATTAGGTGTCTATTTATCTTCCTGTGAACCCATGTTTCCTTTTAAAATATACATTTTTCTTGCCATAGACAATTAGAGAGCCCAAACCATTGTCTTTTATGTCTTTAATATTTCTATTCAAAGTTTATTCAGAAGGACTTGTGCTTCAACTAAACTGCATTTCTTGAAAAAATTCAACGTAAATTGTATTCAGGCTGCTAACCATATAAATCAGAATGAAAACAAGCAGACAATAGCAGTAAAGCACCATTATAAACATTAATTCAAGCAGATACAATATTCCATAATGGACCAAAACGGTAACATTATTAAGTACTACGGTAGGTTACAACACTTCATCATTCTTCAATATATCTGGCTGTATTTGTCTGGATGTTTACAAGATTATAATGGCATCAACTTCACTGTTAATAACATAGGCACTTGCTGGAACTTCAATTATCTTTTGCAATATGTTGACATAAGGAACAGACTACAACTGGCTATTTTTGAGTATGGTAAGAAGATCCATAGCCCCTTATTTGTATGCATGTTCCTGTTTACATAGCTGAGGAAAAAATATTGCATTGTGCTCATATTTTGCAATTGGTTCTGCCTCTATGATGCAAAAAAAAAACAAAAAAAAAAGAAATTCTAGCTAAATGGCTTTTCTACATGCCAGTTTCACTGATGCAAGTTAGATTAGCAAAAAGTCTTGCTGAAATTATGGTTCTCTCTTTTGATATTGATACCATATAGCCACACACAAAAATTTTCTCTTTCAACCACTTTTCAGTGCCTAATACTGTGGCTAGTACATAACTGGGGCTCAATAACTATGTGTTGACTGACTAACTTGAATAAATAAATTACATTGAAAAACAAATATTACTATGGATAAGAAATATCAAGAATTCTCAGAAATTCTTTATTCTCAATTAACTGTTATACTTTGGCTAAACAGTCCAAATCAATTCAACAGAAATACTTGAGTTTGAACTACCAGAAATTATTTATTATTCATTACAATGAATATTTTTAAGCATAACTATCTTTCTGGAACCATAGAGAAGATAAAGGAAAAAAATACATAGAATTGTTTGCTGTAGCAAATGAAGTTTTAGAATAACTTAAAAGTTTCATGAGTAAAATAAAACCTCCTTAAGAACCAACAAGCTTTTGTATTCCATTTTACTATTTATACAACTCTCTGAACTAGATTTCATTATTTTCCTCATCTTCCAGAGGAGGAAACCAAAGCTTACGATATGAAAATACCTTTCCCCAATATCACAAGTCTAATTAAGAGGCAGACAATGTCAGGTGTTTTGGCTTCAAATCCAGTTCTCTTACCACTAAACCAAGACTTGTCTCAAATAGTTTCAAATATAAGGAAAATATCTTGGTTAATATGGACTCAGTCTATGCAATCAGGTCTCTTCTGAAGCTTACTTTCTATAGAGAAAGTCATACTATTAAAGGTTATGGGTGACATCCAAATACTAGCTTCTTTGCAATTATTAGTCATAGGAAGGGAAAGTTTAGGAAACTCATGTCAGATCCACTGATATCAAAGATCAGTGAACAAAATGCTCATGGAAGTACCTTCTTTGGTAACCACACAGATTCAAATTACAACTCTATCCATCTAACAGAATCAGGCCTTCTGAAATGTTATTCCTGGGGACAAAAATCTTCTTTATATAATTCCCTCTTCTCCCCCCCCCCACCACAAACCCCAGCAAATAAGAGTAAAGGTATTCTTGAGTTAAAGGAAAATGAAAAGTATAGATTTACAGAGAAATCTGTTTTCATTTGGCACATTTCCTTCTCCCCAGGCACTAAAAGGAGATCCATTATAATCTCAAAGTAGAGCTCAAAACTCATGAGATTGGAACTTTTTTCTAAAAACAATTGAAAAATTATTTTTGAATTGTTGGACCAGACTTCCTTAGATTTCAGCAGAGCCTAAATGCAATGTCTTACATAGAGTGACAAGAAATTCATAACCATGTCATCTTCTTGGGGGGGGGGGGGGCGCCCGGGTGGCTCAGTCATTAAGCGTCTGCCTTCGGCTCAGGTCATGATCCCGGGGTCCTGGGATCGAGCCCCACATCGGACTCCCTGCTCCATGGGAGGCCTGCTTCCCCCTCTCCTACTCCCTCTGCTGTGTTCCCTCTCTCTCTGTGTCTCTGCCAAATAAATAAATAAAATCTTAAAAAAAAAAAAAAAAAGAATGTATCAAGAGATATATTATTCATTCATTGGCCTCAGGAAGGTGCATAACACAACTCATTTCTAATACTTACTGAGCATTTACCATGCACCAAACACTAGTTTTATCACTTGGCTTACATTAACTTCTTTAATCCTCGTAATAGCCCATGAGGCAGCTATGACTATTATCCTCATTATACAGGTAATGAAACTGAGGCAGAAATAAGCAATAGTGACTGACAGGGATGAAAAAGCCATAATTTACACCCACATCATCTAGCTTCAAGGCACACACACTCAATTCCTAAGCCATCTACATATTGATGCTGTGTTGCACCTTGTCATAGCCTCCCAAATGTAGGATAACCATAAAAACAATTTTGAAAAATACAGTCATCCAATCCTAAATTAGAAGTATTCCAATTCCTGTGTCCAAAGTTGACATTCACACATTTCTAATTGCACCATCAGTTCCTGAGACAGAGATCCAAGAGCAAGCAGTTTTTGGCAGAGATAGTTTCAGGAAGCACAGGCAGAGGAGTAGAAAGCAGGTTAAAGAAGCAGCAGAAGTCAGTAAAGAGGGTTCTATCAAATAAGTTACATTAGGAACTGAGGAAAACAGCACAGATCAACACTGCTGAAGTGACGGAGCTGGCGGTTTTAGTCACCAGTTCTCATCAGTCATTTGCTGAGAGCTGATCCCAGGGGGTGTAATTCCTTGAACTTCTGACCTGCCCATGCTCAGATCCAGCAGACTCAGCCAAACCATTTGGAAGTCACGGCTGGCATGCATAGAAACGGTGAGGGGATATGGATGGAGCATTGGTCCTCTGTACTGCGGCCACAACCAGCAGATGCAGAAGAGATGTTTCAGATATTATCTGGTTTCCTTGTTCCAGTATGTAGAGTTTGATCCAGTAAAGACCAGGTGTGCTTACCATATCAAATGAAGTTTTTATTACTCCTCTGTTCATATTATTTACTAATTCTTTTTTTTTCCAACCAAAATTTGTTGTGATCTTGAATCTAGTTTGGGTGCCAGGGGCAGAGATTAAAATATAAATTAAAAACAATGTCAAACAAGACATACAAATTACTAGCCATGAAAGCAAAGACTGATAAAACTGACTACATTAAAAGTAAGACTTTCTATCGATTTAAAGATAGCATAAGGAAAGGAAAGGAAAGCTACACACTAGGTCAAGGTATTTGAAAAACATATACTTAACCAAGGATTAGTATCTAGAACATAAAAATAACTTCTAAAACAAAAACACTAAATAAAAACCCAATGGAAATATAATCCATAAACACAAACAGGATTTCACTAAATAGGGAACACAAAAACCCATATATATACATACATATATATATATATACACACACACACACACATATGTGTGTGTGTGTGTGTGTGTGTGTGTGTGTGTGTATACACATACACCAAATCCCTTTAGTTGTCAGGAAAATACAAAATAAGACAATAATGAGACAGTATTTTACATCTCCTAGGTTGACAAATAAGGTAATATCAAGTGATTTAAATATGTAAAGAATGCAGGAGCTCTTGCACATTACTGGTGTGTAAATTGTCACAACTACCTTAAAAAAAATGTTGTATTGTCTTGTGCTATCTCCCTTGACATAGCACTCCACTCCTAAACATATACTTTAGATCAACTCTTGTATATTCATACTAGAAGGCATGTTTGAGACTGGTCATATCAGCATTGTTTGTATCAAAAACCTGCAAACCCAAAAGCGCATCCGCAAGAGAATGAATAAATAAATTGTGATATAGTCATATCATAAAATGGTACATAATGTGAAAATGGGCCACATGGATAAATCTTAAAGACAAAATATTGCAAAAAGAAAGGTAAGACCCAGAAGATTTTTTTTTTTAACTCAAAAACAAGCAGAACCAAATAATATATTTTTGGTAATCTATATACAAGCAATAAAATCATTTTTTACCTTGAGAATGGGACAGTGAAGGGAAGATGGACGTACAGAGTTACAATCAGTCCTGGGCCACTTCTTAATTAAGTAGTACATTTACAGGTGTTCATTTCATTTTTATACTAGGTTACTTGTGCATATGTTATATATATATAATGTTATACACACTCTTTTCAGTGTGTCAAGTGTTATCTAATAAAAGAGTATGATTTAGAAAACAATCCTTGACCTTACATAATTCACAATCCTGTGGGGAAGGCTTCCTGAACAAATGCTGAGTGCTTTAATAGATAAGTGAATCACAGCAGAGGGAGTGAGGAGTCCACACTGAGGACAAGAAGACTTCATGGAGGAAGTCTTGAAAGCCGAGTGATTTGCCAAGTGGAGGTCAAGGAAAGCATTCCTCCATGCAGGGAGAACCAAATGAGCAAAGGATTGGAGGAAGACACAGACCTGTTGTCACCTAAGGCACTGGCATGACATGAGCAGGGTGGGGGAGAAGATAGGGGAGGTGGGGGAGGAGAACAGGGTTGGGGGGAGACAGGCATGAGGGAGATGATACCCAGATAGTTTACTGCTGAGTGAATGATAAGATTTGGATTATTTTGTGGCAAGGCACAATTTCCACGCTGTTCAGGGGCCCTGCTATCATTGCTCATCTTTTCAGAGATGAATGGCATGCCCTCCAAAGCTTCTAAGGAAAAAAGCACTTTTGTTCCCCCTTTCACACTGGGGGAATTGGAAGAGGGGAGATGAGAAATTAAACACATCTAGCGCCTTCTCTGTGCAAGTTTGGACAGCTCACCCCAGACCTAAAGGTCAAGTAGTCACCTTTGCATTTGTAGAGAAATTCACGTTGGGTGGTGGGTCAAGGATGTAATGCCAGGGTCATTGAGAAAATTTCATCCCATTAAAGTCACAGAGGCCAGATGATTCTCTATTTGCAAAGCTGACTATGCCTTAGGTGCATAAGTAATTTCCCAAATAGTTCAAATAACTTAGAGGAACAGAGACCACCAGACAAGAAGAACACAGATGACCACGAGGCTAACCTGCATAGGACCCTGCCTATGCAGCATGAGTCACACACATGGGTGTGGGAAGCAGCCGCGCTGGCTCCTGAGCCTACTGGCAGAGCAGCTTAACCTGGCTAAGGACAGGACCCATAGCTCTCTAGGACAGAGTCAAGGCATTTGCACCTTGGACAGAATCTTCATCCCCAAAGGAGCATGACCAGTATGTTCACCTTTCTCTTGGACAAAGATTTTGTAACAAATGAAAAATTATAAAATAATAAACTCTATCCCTAAGCAATACTTCCAGTATTTATGGTAGAATGTTCTAACTTTCCCTCATTTTAGGGGGCAGGGGGCAGGGGGCAGAGAAAGAGGGAGAGAGAGAGAATCCCAAGCACGCTCCATGGGCCCAGAATCCCATGCAGGCCTCTATTTCACAACCCTGAGATCATGACCTCAGCCAAAATCAAGAGTCTGTGGTTTAACTGACTGAGCCACCTAGGCGCCTCTACCACCATTTTTAAAACTCTAATTCAATACAGACTTATCACATTTGCTGACATGTATTAGTAAGAACCCATTTCTTCAAACCCAAGAATTCAGTCTCTGTCAAAAAACCAGAAATTCCTTTGGAGACAGAAGAGTGTTCATTTTGTGTAACCTTAGCAAATTTGAGATGTTTTGTTCTGTGGATGACACCATGGTATTATTTCCATGCAGAAATACTTTCATATAAAGTAAGTTGTTCCAATGGATTTGTCTGAAATTATATCAAATATACTTAGGGCTTGGGACAGATGGAAATAGCAGGAATAAAAGATGCTTTTAAGATTTTTTTTTTTAAGATTTATTTATTTATTTATTTGACAGAGATCACAAGCAGGCAGAGAGGCAGGCAGAGAGAGGAGGAAGCAGGCTCCCTGCTGAGCAGAGAGCCCGATGCGGGGCTCAATCCCAGGACCCTGGGATCATGACCCGAGCCGAAGGCAGAGGCTTTAACCCACTGAGCCACCCAGGTGCCCCGCTTTTAAGATTTTTCATCTCAATATACTTCTTAAGAGTAACTTCCATATGCCATTAACATATGAATCAAAGAGCTTTAATCTTTTGCAAGCACAAAGGTTATAAGAGGTAGCTGGTAACATGACCTATAGTGAGTAGGCACGTAAGCATGCCAATTACATGGGAATACTAATTTAATTTCTTCTATGTAGGTAAAGGAAGTTTCAGATGTTCCATGTTGAGGAACCATATACTAAGGAGATTACAGAGACAGTGACTGCTGATGTTAGTAAAAGAAGAAAGAAAATCAATCAAATAAATAACAAGAGTTTCCTGAAAGTGAGGTTATTGTAGCTAAACGTACAGGGACATTTTTAATGGTCTCTCTCCCATTTCTGGACTTATGGGCCCCCACAAGCTTGGAAAAACCACTTATGATGAGGCTCTCACAGTTTTTTCCATTTGCCATTTTTGATCCTGAATACAGAGTTAGTCAAATGGAGCAACACCTTTATTTTCAGATCTTTCCATGCTGCAGCCATCTGAAGGGAGGTCTAATATTCTTTTTAACACCACCACAGAACCTAGACCAGTATCTTGCATATAGTAAGCGCTCAGTAACTGTCTGTCAAATTTAATCAATGATACTTGAAAGAGAACTCATTCTCTTCAGTGTCAAAAACAACTGTTCACAATAAGTTCGTAAAGATTATTTTTCTATCCATAATATTTGAAAGTGTTTACCAGAACTGGTATCTCTCTCCTTCCCATTTGCTTTGAAATCTGCTGGTGTCCCATGGAAAAGAATAAATTGCAAATGGAAATTCTACCCAGTTTTTTCTCTGTGAGCAAGCTCCTTGACTCTCTTCCAAACAGCCAGCATCGAAGGTTCCAGTCATGCTTCCCATATTAGATCCTTTCATTACACTCATGTGGTTGTCAAATATTTATTGAATGCCTATTATGCACAAGGCACTCCACTACTTTCCATTGCAAGAGGGAAGGAAGAAAAAGTATAGCCCCATTCTCCCCTCAAAATTAATATTATAACCTAAGCAATTGATTTGCCGTAAGCAATCATGATTAAATTGTAATTATCTTTGCCCATCTTAACCGCCAACCACAGTGTTAAGACCCAGGGGAGGAAAAAAACAAAATGAAACAGAACACTTCCTCTCCCTGCCCTCAGACAGGAAAGGCTAACACCTGACTTACGAACAGCCTCTGTTCCATCCAAGCCAATGGCTTTATCTTTCTTCTTCATTCTCCTGTTTGACCAGGTTGTCCCCTCCTTATACTCTTCAGGAAGCAAATGAACTTTTCCCCAACCACTGTTTCTCCACCTACAATGCTGGGCTGGGTCTGCAGCTTGTGCTGCTCACCAGGAAACCCAGCAGGGCTCTGTCTGGTTTCTCTCTCTGCAGTCCTCCCTTTGGAGGCAGAGGGAGGGGGTCAGCTGCTCCTAAGAATTCAGTTCTCTCTGAAGACAGAAGAGGACTCTTGGCACTATATATTTAGTCTGGCTTCTCCTCTCTCTTGTTGTAGGAGAGTCCTTTCCATTCATAAATCTCACTTAATAGAATCTCCAAAGTTCCTCCCCAAACTCAACCTTTTCGAGTCGTCCCTTAATTGGACCACAGGGCTCTTCTTTTGTGCTGATAGCTGATGACTTGGGGAACATATTTAACTTCTCCCTTGTCTGAGGCTCTCCTACCCAGTCTACTTTCAAATCCTTTTAACTCTTCCAGAAGCATCATTTAAATCATGTCACCCTCATTCTGAAATCCTATGAGGATTCTCAGTTCTCACATCAAGGAAGATACTGCAAGGTCTTTGCCATCATGCTCCCATCATGGCCTGTCCTTCCCCTCACAGACCCCAATACATACCCCACCAAACTTTCCTGACACACTCTACTCTACACAAATAATGTTGACCTGCCCTAGACAGCCACCTTGCTCTGAGTTCATAATCCCAGAACTGGCTAAACCATCCTTCCCATTATTGATCGTTTATAAAGTAGGCATTGATTCTGGGTGCTGGGCTTTACATTTCTCCTCATTATCTTATATCCTTCACCATTGTCCACTGCAAGGTTGATGTTACCACCTCTGCTTTACAGATGAGGAGATGAAGACCAAGAGAATTTACCCATGATCATGCACATGGTGTCGGAACCAGAATTTGAACCCGAGTCTGGCCAACTCAAATCCATGCTCTTAGGTACTAATGGTACTACTAGTCACGTCCCCATCAGAGTGGCCCTAACAGGTGTTCCAAGACAAGCAGAATGTCCTTCTCATTAATTCCATGCTTGTAGAGCCCCTTTATAGAGCACCTAGTGCATTTCAGGCACCATGTGAATTTCTGAGGGTAAAACGATGAAACAGACACAGTCCCTGTCCTCAGGAGCTCACAGCACACAAACAGATGGTTCCTGCACAAAAGGATGAGTGGGCTATCACCCACAAAGTACTCAGGGAACACCTAAAAGGAAGAAACCACTCCAACTTGGAAATCTGAGGAAAGTTACACACCAGAGCTGAAATTTTAAATAATACATCTTGCAGGAAGGTTTGGCTATGCCAAGACAGCTGAAGGAGCTAAATGAGTACATTCTAAGCTAAGATAAGCATGCATGAGGTTAATATACTGAAGGACCAGCGAGTAGCTCAGTATAGCTAGAATATAGAATTAAAAGGGAAGGCATGATATGAAGCAGAAAAGGTAGGTTTGAAACTTATGGAAACTCTTGTTTGTGATGCTAAATAATCTGGCAGCTAGGAGTCATGACATGATCAGATCTGCGTTTTGGAAAGATAACTGGAAAGTTCTTGGATGAGAGCTAGGAGAGGGGGAAAATCGAAAAGGTTATTACAATGGTCCTTGTGACCAACGACGAGGTTATATTATGTCATCATTGGAAACTGACTCACAGTAGACATTCAACAAATGTTTTCACTTAATTGATTTTGTTCCACTAACATCTTGCTCTAATGTAGCAGGCATCTGGCCTTGTATAGTATCTTTTAAAATGCCATCTACATTTTGAACACTGAAAGTGCTCAGTTGTCTGACTAGGGTTAAAAAGATGTGGGACTAACTGAATATTTATAGAGTATCTATCGAATGATAAGCTTCTTCTACATATTTGCTCATTTACTCCACACAGCAACCCTTCAACATAGTATTTTCACCATTTTACACAGGAGGAAAAAGATGGCAGTGTTATGAATGGACAAATGTATCCAACTAGGGGTACTACTAGAATTTGAATTTGATATGCACCTAACTTCAAAGTCACCTGTGAATTCTGGATATGATGGAAGCAGAGGTCACTGATAAAGCCACATTCTCCTTCATCAGATATTTCATAAGATTCACAGTAATGGGACAAGACTGTGGATGAGAGCTCCCCAGCTTGGGAAGAGCCGTTCAGATATTGGTTTCATTTTTTTTTACCACATATGGCAGCAAACCATGATGAATCAGATATTGTCATAACACACTGCGTAATTCCAATGAGGCATTTGTATCTCAACCACCCTTGGTTATTTCTGATTCAGTAATAAATCAAAGAGATCAACCGTTGGGTGGGTTAGGGGAGGGTGGAAAACTCATTTAACTCTTAAATACCATTAAATATTTAATAGTGTTATCAGGAGGTTAATGTCACTTTCCATAATACATTTGGCTGCAAGTGCACTGGAATCCAGACTTCCGACATCCCCATGCACTGATAAATTTCCAAAGTTCTATTTGAGTTCAGATCTCCAAAATCTCCTTAAACCAGTCTACCACAAGGAGTGCCTGTCAACACAGAGATAGAACATCATCCACAAAGACTTTCAAGTTTTCAAACCAAAGCCAAATGAAGCTCATTTGGGAAAGGTCCTTTCTTTCTTTAAGGTGTGAGATGGAGCACAAATGAAGCATACCATGGTAAATAGGAACTGTGCTCACTTGCAGTCATGCACTATAGCCATTAAGCCTTAAGGTCTTAAGGTACCAAGCAATGCATATGATAAATTTCTCAAAAACATCCCAGCCATAACATAGTTCTTGCTGATTGCTCATTTACCCATAATGCATGCTGTCATAGCAAAGCCTGACAAATGACAGAGAAAGCTCAGGTTATTTTTTACACTGACTGCCAAGCCCCTCACCTCAGATTATTCATTTATTAGGGCAATCACTGAGGTCTGGGTACTTAATATTGTTTTCACCAAATATGAAAATGATCTACTTGCCTATTCTTTAGTTCCTCCTAGGGCAAGCCATTTATCATCAGCTCAGGATAAATGACTGCTTCATTATAGCTGTAATTTATGAGGTGTTAGAAGTAAAGAGCCACGCCTAGAGACTTAAAGCTTTAATATGGATTAAAATAAGATAATCAATCAAGCTAATACAAATTTTCTCTCAGCATTATTTCTTGTTTTGAAATAGCTTAATAATTTCAGGGGGGGTAGGTTTTAAGCCATGTTGAGGATCTCATTATCCAACAACAGGCATGTATGTCTGAGGCAGTATGTAAACATAGGATGAGATTCTACCAGAAAAAAAAAAGGAAATAAAACTGAACTACTAGCTGTGATTGACTGACATCCTTGTTTTTCTTAATGGTGTCTAATAAGCTGAGGCCAAGGAGTATGCAGAGCAGGTATAAACTTTGGTAGCCTGTTCTCTCCAATTTTCTTATTTTTCTGTAAGACTATTATAGAAAGATAGCTGCTGCTTTATTTTTCCTTATTCTCTTCACAACAAAGGAGTGACTCTAGGGAGAAAAGTTATGCCTCAGTAACATTTCAACAATTTTGCTTTCTGAAGCAGGGTTTCACAACTCATAATTTGGACAAGAGCGGCTTCTTGCTGTGTCCAGGGACTAAAGAGTATTTCCCCCTAAAACAGCATCATGGTCTTCAACGTTTGTTGTTTTTTTGTTTTGTTTTGTTTTTCTGGTTTGTATCTTTATTTTATAGTCATTAAGCTATGCCAAAACAAATATTGTTTCTAAACGATGTGTCATGCTCCGAACACTAATATAAACCTAACTGACTACTCAAGTAAAAAGCTTTGAAAACGGTACTGAGTGTTCACAATGTAAAGCTTTAAACACATACCACCAGGAAGAAAATCACCACGAGAATTAGCAAATAAGCAGTCCAAAGCCAAAGACACTAAGATGCTAATTAAAAAACCTGCCAAAAGTTCTTGCTATTTTCCCAAGACCATGTTCCTTGCAGGTGAGACAAATGGGCCCCTGCTGCCTCCAGGCAAATCTTGACCGATACTTCCAGCAAGGCCTGGTGACTGGAAACTACTCAGCCTTGAAATTAACATCCCTAGGAGAAACATTTTCCTCCCCCTCTAGACAACAGCAGCTTACATCTTCAGGACAAAACGAAAAAAAAAAAAAAAAAAAGATGACAAAAAAAAGGGGGGCCAAAGAAGACAGTTGAAGTCATGCTGTGTTCTCCTGAAGGGCCCTTCATTTTCTTACTTGAGAGAACCTGGAAAATGCACAGATCCTCCATAATAGCTTTAGTCAACATGGCCAGTCTCCCCACTTTCTTGCACACATGCCACTGAGTTTACCTTAAAGGACTAAAAGCTGAGACTTTCACAAAAGCTCTGTGTCAGGAGCTGTTATTACAAATTAAGCCAAGAATCTATATAAGAAGAAAAGGATCTTTCACAAGCTCATAATGGGAACTGGATTCAAAAGCCATATAAATGTAATCTGGAGTATGGCAACCTATGATATAAAATATTTCCACTTTGTGTAACTGTTTTCCATTCAATATTATTTCCAGCAATAAAAGCCTCTGGAATATCACTCAGACTGGTTTAAGTTAAATTCCAATCTAGATCTTTGTTGGCTAAAGGACATTTTTCAATCCAGTCATCTTTCCCCACCCTACGTATAATTCAACTACAGTACTTCAACAGGGATAAAACAATTTAAGCTCTGCAGTTGTTCTGTGCATGTGTGCATGTGCTTTTCATGCCTTATATATCTGGACAGAAAATTACTCATGCCTCGCTCTCTCTCTTACTCTCTCTCTTCCTCCCTCCCTCCCTCTCATTTGTTAGAGTTGAGATAGTTAAAATAAATAAATAAAAATGCAAAGTCTAGCACTGACAAATGCACAGCATCTTAACTTAAAAGGTACTAAAAAATATCTGTCTTGGCTACACATATTCTACCTGTAAAAAGAAATAAGGATACACACTAAAAAAATACCCTCTCAGTTGTGAGTAGGCTTCCAGTAATTTAGAGAGAAAGGAAAGCAGGTAGAAAACTGTGGTTTGACTGTTGGGTCTTTTGGTTTGTTAGTTACATATTTGTTTGTTTGTCTGTTTAATACGATTTATCTCCAGTGGCACTTGGGTGGTTCAGTTGGTTAAGCCTCAGACTCTTGATTTCCACATAGGTCTTGATCTCGGGGCTGTGAGATGGAGCTCCTGTCCAGCTCCACGCTCAATGGGGAGGTCCACTGGCAATTCTCTGTCTCCCTCTGTCCCTCCCTCTACTCTCCCTCTCTCTCACAAATAAATAAATAAATCTTAAGGGAAAAAAACAACAACGACACTATTTATCTCCAGGTACTCTATCATCTATGTCATCAGCGATGGCAAATTTCCTTGTTCCTTCTCATGCTTGCTTCTACAATGTTCCTGAGAGTGAAGGAAAACATTCTAGGTCTCAGTGAACAGTGTTACCATCAATTATATTTTGCACGCTACATTTTATGTAGATGTCTTTAGTGTGTGGTATCATTGATTATTCTTGTTTTATTTCCATGTTGAATGCAGTTGGCACAAAATATTTAGTACTTAAATAGTGAAATACAGGGATGCCTGGGTGGCTCAGTTGTTAAGTGTCTGCCTCCAGCTCGGCTTGTGATCCCAAGGTCCTGGGATCGAGCCCTGCAGCTTCTGCCTCTCCCTCTGCCTGCTGCTCCCCCTGCTTGTGCTCTGTCAAATAAATAAATAAAATATTTTAAAGAAAAATAATGAAATACATATAAATGAAGTTATAGAAGACATTAAAAATATTTTCAAAATGGATATGAAAAAAAAATCCTCATAGGACATGATTTGACTTATGAAGTATAAATCCCTATCATTAATTGAAAATTTAGAAGCACAAAGATGAAGAACTACTTTTTTCCCTTATCTCTATTTCCCTGTTTATGTAATAAAATTTTAAAATAATTTCTCTTCTCAAAGTATGTCCAACAATACTCTTTTTATATCTGTGATACCTTAGGGTGGGCTTTCCCAAATAATAGTTACCAATAATAAAATCTTTGAATCAATCAAAGCTTCCACCAGGAACCAATCTATAGCGTCAGAGGCTCTGGTAAGCCACGGCACCACGACTCCTGCGGCTCGCCCAACTACACAGCTACAGCCTGGGAGGCTGCCAAGCAAAGCTGCTTTCAGCTCAGGCCAGGTTCTAGACATAAAGCTGGAGTCTGGTTAAGAATCACAGACCTTTTCCTGATTGGCAGGACAGGAATGATATAACAACCTTAAAAATTAATTAAGTGAAAGAGGGACAGCCATTGGTCAGTGGAAACGTGCTGCATGAATGTATGATTGATCAAGGTTGATTTCCTAGTTCTCTTTAATTATATCACCCATCTTCCTCTGGGAAGTAGACCAGAATTCTGAAGACATTTCCATTGTACTTGAATTCAGTGAACTCAGTTGAAGGAATATCAATGGAGCATCTGCCTTGTAGGGAACACACAGGGAACATGCATCACGGAGGTCAGGTCCCTGCTTTCCAACAGCTCACAGTCTGAAACAACTAAAACTCAGCTCTGCGCTGCCTTCAGAGAGACTGGGCTCCCCACTGGACCTGGAACTGACCAATAATTGACTACATATACTTACCAATATACATCTATTTGTTGAATGAATGAATGAATGAATGAATACCAAAATACTGCATTTGTTTGGCTAAACCTGCTTATCATTCCCCTTTTCATCATCTACTAAAAATTACATTTGGATATTTCCATTTTTCTATAAGGTTTGCAAGACAATATAAAAATCAAATTAATGTTAATAAGCTAGGCCTAAGAAAAAGCAAAGGTGGGGTACATGCTTTTCAATGGCTTTCATCCCCTTTATCATTTCTCGCATGGTTATATACAGATTCTTAAAAGCGGACTTTCTATGGGATAGTTCTCAAATGCAAATAAATATATTTCATTGAGTAAACTCCTGACATGAATGAAATGAAAAATAGTAACTTAGATGTAAACTGCTAAGTTACCAATTAGCTTCTTAAAACAACTGAAAGTCACAGAGAGCCCTCAATACACAGAGGCGGTTAATTAATTAACATTAGATGTGATTAATAATGAGTCTCGTTTAATAGCAAATATCTGCCTGCAATGGCTGCATGACAGAACAAAAAGCCTTCAGAGAGCAAGCAACTATATTTATCCTGATTGTGTTTGGGATTTTAACATGTTTTGTGCAGGCTGACAAATGGCCTATTAATTATCTAATGTTGTCTGACAACAACAGCTTGATAAAGATGTATGTTTTTGAATCGCTGGATGGAAACTGCTGGAGAAGAGCCCCAGAGGGGCCTTGCTGTCCTAAAACTGGGCTCCAAGCCACAATGACAGGCAAGACAAAGCCCTATCTCCCGCCACAGCCTTCGCCGATAAAATATGGCTTGGCATTAGGGACATTTTTTTTTTCTTCCAGAAAACTGCTTCTGCAATATCTGATTAGGAAAAGGAGGAGTAGGTCTTTACTAAATTGGGGTTAAGGCATAATCAATATCATATATGGAGTGTCTGGACTATTCTGCATAAACACAGGCACTTCATATTATTAAGGAGTCTATAATGCCGAGGAAGCATATGGCAGGACACTGCAGTTCTCTCTATTCTTTTTATTTAGAAGTTTATCTTCCAACCTGTTTGACAGCTGCTCCTAAGTGGTTTCACAGTGCCAAATTATTTTTATGATTGTTTGATGTTTTATTCTCCCATTTCAGTTAATGAGATAGGATCCCACAATGGCCATAATTCAGGGCTGTCAGAACTAAAAAGCATGCTTGTGGCAAGAGAGCCTGATGGTAAATAAGGCTAAAAGCAATGGATAATAAAAAACTCTGTTATCAGAGTCGCCTTTGCAATCAAAACTTGTTGGGGTCAGAGCCTTCCTTTCTTTGTGTAGCTTCTGGATATTCCCAGCCTAGTGCGACATCCCTGTCCACCCTACTCCATCACCCATTTTGACTCGGCAAACAAGTCCACATTTCCTTGGAAAGGCATATGAGGAATAATATTAACTAAGAAATGTTAGAAGGTCTTAAAGATATCGAGTGCTATATTCTAATTAAAGGGCTTGTGCATCATTTACAGTGCCAAGCGAGTAATTTGTCATACACTGTTAGAGAGAAATTGTTCAACAAATAACCTTTACAAGAGTCCTGAGAACAGCTTCATAATTGAAATCCCTAATGGTTTTGCTGGGAACTTTTATTAAGGTTTGAGTGGTTTGGGTTTTCTTTGTCCCCTCTCCCTCAAGAATTGTAACAACTTATGGTTTGTAGCATAACAACTTCCTTTCAGAAAAGGAAACTCATGCTTAATGAGATTAACAAATGTCATAAGTATTAATAAGTCTATTAATGCTAATAATCAAAGTCTGGTGATTCATCAGAAGTAAACGGGAGCCTCATTTTGTTTTCTTTGTATTATTTTTGCTTTTGTTATTCCATGTTGCTATTCCTTTATGAGAGACATTACAAAGATACCTGAATTTAGAATTATTTTTATCTTACACGGAAGGTCACATTCTTCACTTTACTGTAACCTAATCGTTGAAAATGTGATTAAAATAAAAATTTCAAAGTCACTACTAGACTAAATCCGTAACATAAATTATTATTCAAAAGTTCAAAAAATGAAAAGCTACCACTCTCCCAAACAATATTTCTTTCTTCTTATTACATATTTAAAATAATGGTCCTTCATAGGAAGAAAATAGCATGGAAAATCTCGAATAATAGTAAGTCCCATAACTAATTACAGAGCCTGACATGCCTCATGCAGAAATACTCCCTGATGAGTACCAAAGATTGGCTGCTTTATAAATATTTAATGCTTGCCAGTAACCCCAGTTTTTGTCTCACATCTAAACCTAAACCATTTGTCTCCTCTTACAATCTGTCGTGTCTATGTGGTATCATCATGTCTGAACAAGTTCGACTTACTACATGTTTTCCAGGACATGACACATCTCCATAATGTGAATGGAACAATTACACAACTGAAGAAGGGTGAAAAAATGAATTTTAAGTGAGCTAAGACTATTATAAGGTTAGCTCCAGAAAACTCAAGTCGAGAAATGAAACATCAGAAAATAAGGACTACTGTACACCTATTGTGAACAATTATCAAAGATACAGCTCTTCCACCGGGTGGTAGACGTAACTGATGAATCGTTGAACACTACATCTGAAACTAATGATGGACTATATGTTGGCTATATATTGGACAATATATTGGACTATATGTTGGACAATATATTGGCTATATGATGGACTATATGTTGGCTAACTGAATTTAAATTTAAAAAAAGGACACAGCTCTTCCAATACTCTGTTTGACCTAGAATCCCATTTTTGAAACCAGCTAAAGTTATACAAAGAACTGCACCCCCCAACAATTTAAGGCTGTTTGTGTCCATGCCAACATAATTCATATCTCCTCGTTTATCCTGAGTCACCCCTGGAAAAAGTGTGATGGTCTCAAATCAGGACTTGAGCATTGGTATTTGAGTCAATGGAAGAAACTTGGCCATTGAAGGGGCGAGTGGTTCCTGTGAAAAGGGTCTTAGAAGTTCAAGGCAAAGATCATTACTCTGTGACTGAGGAGCTACCACCAACCCACATCTCGTGATGAGTATCTCTATGAGATAAAGACTCTTACAGCTCTGAGCACTTCACAAGTAAGTACTGTCACCTCAAAAACCAGAAGATTATCTGACAACTCTCAGAAATGTGGACACAAACAAAGCCAATTATAAGTCATGGGTGGGGCAAATGTCCCAGTATGCTACCTTTTGTTGCTCAGTATACAGCCCCTCCATCCATCTTGTGTATCAAACTCAGGAAATCCCACAGAGCTGAAATTCTGGCCACCTCCACTCTGCCCTTATAGCTGGCTTGGTTTTTTTACCACAAAATGTTGCTACCACAATTGGCTTGGCTTGACTAATGTTTGTGAACATAGTTCTTATGTGTTTGGTGGAAGAAAGCTTTTGAGACTGGTCAAGGCCAGGGACTACGAACCCGTGGTCTGGGGTCAGTCTTTGGCCTATAGAAGTGTTTTATGTTACTTCCTGTGTGTTTCTTCCCCTTCTAAAAAAAAAAAACTCATCTTACTTGTCAGCATTTATATGTCACGGATTTTATACCAATAAAAACCCATATTTCCCGCTTCTTGAAATTTTTAAGTTATGGTAATACAAGATCCCCGCCCTAGCAGGGAGACAAGAGGAGGAAGTCCATTTAAATATCACAACCATTCATGGATCCACCACGATCCCTCTGTGATTTCTCACCTCATTCCTACCCTCACTTTTTTTTTTTTTTAAGATTTTATTTATTTATTTGACTGAGAGAGAGAGACACAGCAAGAGAGGGAACACAAGCAGGGGGAGAGGGAGAGGGAGAAGCAGGCTTCCCAGTGAGCAAGGAGCCCAATGCCGGACTTGATCCCAGGACCCTGGGATCATGACCTGAGAGAAAGGCAGCCACTTAAAGACTGAGCCACCCAGGCGCCCCCCTACCCTACTTTTAAACAATATCCACAGTCTAGTCCAAATCTCCTCACTGCACAGAATAGATATCTGGGGGGATTTCAGTGGAAGTGGCCAATGTCACAAAACTAGTTTGGGGCAGAAGTGGATTTAGATCTCAGACCTCCTAGTTGCCCAACCAAAGCAATTAATTATTATGTATTCACTAAGGCAGTTATGGCCTATTTGCAGGGAGCTTTGTACCCAGTAGGGCACATTCTAGAAGGATGTATTTGTAAGTGGCCATAAGGGGGTGAAAAGTTATTCCTGCTACAAGAAGATATAAAGTACCATGGGTTTTCAGCATTCACACTACCTGAGAGCTTGTTGGAAATGCAGAATTTAGGAGCACCTGGGTGGCTCAGTCGGTTAAGCGTCCAACTCTTGGTTTCAGCTCAGGACATGATCTCACAGTTCTCGAGCCTGGCGTTGGGCTCTGTGCTCAGCACAGAGTCTGCTTCAGATTTTCTCTACCTCTCCCTCCCACTCACTCACTCCCACTGTCAAATAAATAAAATCTTAAAAAAAAAAAAGAAAGAAAGAAAAGAAAAATACAGAATTTTGCAGACCCACTGAGTCAGAATCCGCATTTTAACAAGCCTCATCACCTGATTCAAATTCTCTGCTCTGGAGGACAGGCTTCCCACCACTCCTGAGTGTTTCCATCAGCACTTCCGTAAGGATGGACCCACATGGTGACATGATTCTTTTGGACCCTTGTCCACCATAATATTAAGCACTAAAAACGTAACCAGTGTTAGTAATAAACAAATTAGGGTACTAAATTAGTACTGTTCCTTTGGCCAGGGGGAAGAGTCTATGCACATTCTCTGTATGTACTTTTGCCATGTGAAAAGCTAAGGACTGAAACCAGAAGAACCACAGGAAACAGGCAGGAGGACTTTTTGTGGGACAAATCGCCAGCAGGAAAGGAAAGCACATTCAGGGAGCCGAGCTGTCTGCTGTCCACGAAGCCAGACCCAGAACCAAACGTTATTAATTGCCCTCCAATCCCTCCAATCGAGTCGTGCTTCAGCCCTGTTCATGGCTCTACCGCTGTTCTCCACGGCTGGAAGCAGCTCCCTGATGGGGCCCTGCCACACGTCTGACAGTCCCTTGCAAGCACCTCTTCCCCGACCAGGAGGCAGGGATCTCCACTAATTTATAGCACCTATGTGCAGCATCATTTGGGAGAAGCTCCTGGTTGCTGAGAAAGAGGATTTTTCTTTTCTTTAATCTAAGAACTCATAGCACTTACTTCTGAGCTAACAATTGTTTGGTTGGGATCTCTGTGCAGAATCTCAACCAAAGGATTAAAAACTGGATCCAGGCATGAAGATAAAATGAATAATTAAATTAGTAGAGTACCAAAAGGAAGAAGAGACACCCTTTGGAATAGAAGGGGAGGGGACAGGACAATGGCCTAAAAAACATTTGGCTCCTCTTACCTTGTTCTATCAGACCAATTTGTATGTGTGCAAAGCAGCAAGATATACATAAAAGAATAATAGAAGAAAAAAATGGAACTGCGGTCCTCCTTTTGGCTCCATAATTGTGTTTTGGACATAAAAATGAGACTCTCCCTTAAACAGAATCCCTGATACCTATGTTTGAATAATAGATGTTCCCAATTATTACTAAAAGTGTCACCTCTGAAATACGAGGGCCCCATACCTGTGACGCCATCAACCTCACAGGCACACACTGAGGATTTAGATTCCTTGTTTTGTTTTCCCTTATCTTTCCCACTCCCTCGAATCAGAGCAAATGTCTCTGTATTGTTCTAAAGCGTGCATAGAAATGTGATGTAACCTAAGCAAGGTTTTCAGGTGTTCCTTTTTTTCCACCAACGAGGAAAGAAAATAGATGACACCACAAGTTTAATGCTAATTGATTTATTACCTGCCTAAGCAAATCTCGGGCAAGGCAATGGCAGGCTTGGACTTAAAGCAAATGATTTACAAGATAATGTTTGACTCTGGGAAAGGGTAATCAGACCCAGATACAATGGATGATAGGATAATTGAGAAGAAATAAAAGAGGATAAATTGCCATGTGCTAATGAGTTTACAGGCCCTAATGGGAAGGACATCAGTTTTAACACTCAGGTTATGAGCTAGGAGCAAGTCTTTTGCTCCACCCACCCACCCCCTCCCCAACTGCTAAAGATGTAGTGCTGAAACAAACCAAGATTAATGGTACCCCACTCATTTACTTAACCATTCTTTACACCTCAGACAGCTTCCTGTATTAAACATAGAAGGCCGTGGTGCTTATTTTTTAAAACCAACTTTACTCCAAGCAGTTCCTGTCAGCAGATGCCACTTACCCAACAGGACCCGGATACAAATGTTTTCGGCTCAACCACTTGAGCAACAACTCTTCTGCCTCCCGGGTCCCCAGGGCCCTTGGAGCTTGATGAGTTAACGCCTTTATCTGCAAGCCTTTTGGCCTAACAGAGAATATTCCAAACCATTTATGCAACCGGGGTGCACTCACATTTGGAAATGGTTGCCTGAGCAGCAATCATGTCTCGCCTCATGATTCATTTTTATATCTCACTCACCCGCCATCCCACATCACCAGCGAGGACTAGTGACACTTTATTGGTATTTTTGATTACTACTATAGCCATCTGAATTTTTCACAGGATGGGGGCCTCTGGTCCAAACGTTAGCCTCACACTATACTAAGGGTACAGGCTACAAAGAAATAAAGGGGCCATGGCGAGCGGGGCAATTGGGAAGTAATGTAGAGCCAGGCACTTCCTAGGAGACTGAGAACCTATTCCCTTGTAATGTTTCCACCAAATGAAGTTTAATATGATGAATCGTGGTGCAACTCCAGCACGTCCTCCCGTCTCAAAAAGGTAGCTCAAGTGCAGCATTTAAACATGTCTGGATGATGACTCTATTCCCTTACACAGAAGCCAAAGGAGTACATATCCAAAATGACTGTTTCTACCTGTACTGGGAAGGCTGCTTTGGAGAAGTGCACGTTTGCACATCTGCTTGGGAAATCGGAGTGCTCGTTTCATGTTTACTGATGTAATGCCCACCAAACTGTGCTCTCATTCTGAGGAGTTGATTCACTGTCATAGTTAGATCATAAAACATAATTGAGTGATTCCTCCTCAAGCCATAATTATTTTTCTGACCTGCTATTTTGTGGAGCAATTTGAAGGATTGATTTGAAACTGACATGCTGGCTATTTCTGAATCAAGCAGTGTCCCTGTGAAACTATAGGCAATATTATTTTTTCCATTCAGTGTGAGATTTTAGGAATAGCAAGGTTGTGTCAAGTTTCTGATGGGAGTAAGATTTCACTAGTTCATGTTAATTTGGAACGATCAGTAAAATTATATTAAGTTTGTCATCCTGTTTTACACTTTACTAAGTGCTTTTATCTGAAAAATTGGCTAGGTAATACAGGAGGAAGGTTGTTTTTGTTGTTGGTGGTCATTGAAACTATCCGTAGTAATGTAGAAGAATTTGCTCAGCTTACTTGATAGCTAAGATTGATTAAGATACTAACCGGAAATGTGGGAGTAGAAGCTTCTTACAAACTATGCTTGCCCCAGCCCCTTACACCTTCCGCCCTGCACTCACTTATCCTGCAACTTATTTATTAATACTTCATATAGCAAATCTGTTCTCAGTGCAGGCCACCCATTTGGGTTTAATTCCTACAGTTTCTGACCTGGGCCTGGTGATGCTCTCTCCCATACCGTTTGTGCAAAAGCTTTGGGTGCCAGGCAGCAGAGAAGTACCTCCTTCAGAGAAGTATCACCAAAAGTGATCACTTTAACCCTTTAGGCCACCTAATCCTTTTCCAAAAACTTTAGGTTTCTCCTGTGGTGAAAGGAAGAAAGAAAGGGAAGGAGGGAGGGAGGGAGGGAAAGAAAGAAAGATAGAAAGAAAGAAAGAGGAGCCCAATTTCTCAGGCAGATAAACTGAGTCTTAAGAGTTGTTTCATGGTCTCTGAAGGTCACACAAGGAGCAGAAAAGCTGGGAACGAGTCCTGGGATCTCTGACTCCCACGTCCCCATTGGGAACACTAGACAATACTGACACCCTCCATGAACTGAATCCAAAAATCGTAAAAGATAAGTTGTTTCCTTATATTGTTCAAAGAGGAAAAAAAAAGAATAGCTTTCCCACAGAGAGCAAACAAGTACTGAATGGGCCCTCTCTTCATCCTATAGAACTCTATGTGAGAATATTTTTTTTCTTATGTGAATTCTTAAAAAGTCCATTTGGATTGCTGCCTAAAACAGAACATTTCAGAACAGACCTATTTTTTGTCTAAACAATAGAAGTATCGGGTCATAGAATTTCAGAGTTGGAAAAGACCTTAGAGATCACAGAGTTCAACACCCTCATTTTACAAACTGAGAATCAGAAACATTAACCAGCATGGACATGTTTATAAGTCGTTCATAACAGAGGCAATTAAATAAATTGTAAGGAGACAAAATCTACTTGTATGAACATTCCAATTATTCTAGAAAAAAAGTGCAAGGAGGTGTTATCTGAAACACATGTATTATTTTACGTGGTGAGACTTGGCTTCTGCCCTCCCAAAGAATTAGAGCAAATTTCACTGACAGTGGATTCAATTGCATTGCAAAACACTGAACAAATGCCAAAGCACATTGCCCCAAATCTCCCGCCAAGACCAGTCCATGACAGATTCCATGGGTCCAGGTTTTGTTGATAGCTAAAAGAGGAAATGGAAGAGATTAGCATGATAGCAGAGCCTAGCACAACACGGAGATTAAGTAAGAAGAGGGTCAAAAACATCCATGGAGGGGAATCAGATAACCTATGGGAAAGTGAGATATAGGGAAGCTCGTGTTCCACGTTCAGGTATCAGTTGGTCAAGGCTTTTTGGGGGAAGAATTCTTATCTTCCATTGGATGCCTTCCCTGACTTCCTGTTCCCTCCAGCCGGTAAACCTGCAGCCTTAGAAGCTGGAGGTTCCCTGGAGAAAACTACTACCCTTTCTAAAACAGACAAGCAGGTGCACCAAAAGGACTTTCTCCCAAGGACATGGCATATTGATCCTGGATACAACACATTTACTGGATAGAACTGCTCAGTTCCTCTAAGTCTGAAAATTCTACTTGCCCCCACCTCAGCTCCCTTATTTTCTTATTTTATCTATCGTGGAAAGTAACGGAAGGACTGTAAAGTGAGTGACTTCAAAATGATTTAAGTGTGGTCTCAACTGACTCATCACCTAGGACAGAAACAATGGTGCAGATGGATTTTGGATGTTTTTAGAAAGAAATTTTGACAAGGAAAAGATGCTGATAAGCAACAAAGCATAATATTATTGCCCAGGGGAAGCTGATGCCCAAGACTAAGTTCTGGAGATCCTAGAATTTTAGGACTGCAAAGAAATTTGTGGCTCTGCCTCATTTTACAAATAGAAAAGCAAGTTTTAGGTTTTCAGAAATTTAGCCAGGGTCATTTAGCCAGTCAAAGGCAATGAAAGACTCAGGCTACTGGGTTCCCACTGCAGTGCTTTTTCCAGAAATAATAGATAAGCTCACACAGGTCTTTAAAAAAAAAAAAAAAAACCAGCTGAACAACAACAAAATATTGCTCTTGATTTTTTTAAAAAGAGAATTTGGGATGTGATAGTGTATAAATTAATCATGACCATCTGTGGATACAAATGTGACTGTAGCTAGGAACTTATGGCTGATAAGGGAGCTCTTTAACTCCTAAAGGTAGGCAAGATTTAAGGTATCCTATGGGAAATGAAAAGCTTCAGCCAATTAAGACCTTCCAGATGAATGGGGGCAGCAGGAACCCCAGTGAGCTGGTTTTACACCTGGCCTTTACCTCATATATGGTCACCTATGTGGTGAACTGGTAGTTTTAGAGGAGAGCTACAGTCTTACTTTACCTTTCCTATAAAGCTTTGTTTTCCTTTGCCAAATTCACTATCAGAGCTTATAATCTGGGTCTCGATCACCAAGCCCTGATAGCTTTCCAGTGTGCAAAGAGCATGACTTGGGAGTAGATTTACTACAAATCCAGAGACCCAGGGAGAGACTCATTCCACCAACAATGAAGTCCAAGGGAGGTGGTCACGGACACCAGTTGGAGCCTCGTCATTTGGACAGACTTTCAATCAACAGGTAGCAGCTCGACGTGCCAAACTTCAAGCCTTATACTCATATGATTTTATTCTTACACCAAAATACAAAGCTGTTGATGAGAAAATTGCACACACACTGAACGACGGGCTTCATGTCAGACAGCCAGATGTTTTCACTTAAGGCTCTTCCCATCTCTGCCGCAGCTGGGAGAGGGAAAAGAAGGCAACAGTGTTCTAGACTAAGAATCCCTCGAGAGCTGAGTGGGAGGCTTTTGATTTTACATCATTGTATATTAAGCATCTACTACAGTGCCTGACCCATAGTAAATGCTCCACACATGTCTCTTGGAACTGATATGGTGGTACTTAAGTCAGTCAGTTTAAGGAAGAAATGTTAATTTTATTTATCCTTATCATGCTAGATAGAAAGACATCCTTACAAACAACTGGGAATAGATTTGGATAGTGGTTTGAGAGTTTTTTTCTTTCAAATTCAACAAATAATCTTGCTTCCATAAAAAACACTGTAAAGGTATTCTTTAAGTGCTTATGCCAAATGCAAATATAGTTTTACATTCTAGGATCTAAGGGAAATATTATTTTGAGAATGCCTTCAAAACAAAACTTTCCGGTGCCTAACTTATCTTTTATGGACTTTAAGGGGGCAAAAAGCAAACTGAACAACATGCTCGTATGTGAACATACACACTGACATTTTACTGAACAAATCAGAAGTTGAGATATAAGGAACTAGTTTTCAAAGTCTGGTTCGATAGGACAGAAAGTGTTCCTGATGGTAGGCATAAAAGCTCATTTTCATCCTTTAAACCAATGGAGTGCTTGGACAAATGCTCAGTTCAAATATTTCATGGCCTTGGTGGGCACACAGCTATATGTCTATGAGCATACAAAATCACACACAACGTAATTTTATAATGTAATTTAAGTATAATGAAATAGACTCCCATTCCCAAGCACGGGGTACTCAATAAGAAGCCACCCCACTGGGAAATGGGAGGATTAAGCACAGATCCCTGTGCGGCATCATTCGTCTTACACAGATATTAGCTTGATGTTCACATGAAAACATAAAAACTCCATCTGTTCTCTAGGCATACTCTGGTTGTTGTTCAGATGGATTGTTTTAAAGAGTAATTTGTAATGGCTAAGTTAGTCATTCCAAGGGAAGAAGTATACAAAATGGAGCTTGGCATCTGGTTTAGCTAAAACTGTTGAGATTTTTAAGCAGGTGATTGTCATCATCACTACTTAAAGGATAAAATGAACAAGGAGTTAGAGACTGTCTCCAGATAGATGAGACTTCATCAGCATATGAGCTGAAACAAAATAAAAACAAGATAATAATTCTTTTTTAAACTGAAGGTCATCCCCAAATACATGTTAACTTTTTTTTTTATGATTTAGCCATATCGGGAAACTTCTTTAAGTCCTTCTGCTTTGATAGTGAAACTTTAACTAGGCCCATGTATCAAGTTACATACTTAAATTTTCTAACTTCTTCAATTGTCACCGCAGTTGAAGGTAGTCACGGGAGTACAACAGGCTGGCCTCCCTTTCCTCTCAAATGGCAATTTGTGTCTTCACTGTCATGGTGTCAGATACCAAATATATATGCCAGTTATATTTTTGAGGACCATTTTATTAGGAGAATTGAAAATTTGTAATGAGAAAATATTTTCTTCATACTTGTTTTTCTAAAAGTGGTTATAGTTTCTACATACTCCTGACCAAAGAAGAACCCTTCTCAATCTGGGAAATTTCCATGAAGCTTGCTGAGAGACACCCATAAGGTAAAAAAAGCAGAGAAGACCCACCTGGCCACAGGGCAGCCTGGAGAGCAATGAATGTCAGGGCCTGTGCATCTAAGATAATGATGTCACTCCAGCGATCAAACGAGATCATACTTGTGCAAGTATTCTCACATATGTGCATGTTATCAGTTTACATTTAGGGTTTTGCTAACATTTCCAAAACAAATCATTGAGATACTGGGAAAATTTTGTTTTGAAGACATAGCAAAGAGTTGTCTGTTAAATTTTAGCCTATAAAAATATATTGCATTTGGCATATGCACTTAAATGCAAAGCACATCTTTACAATATTCTTCCTAAGAGCAATACTCTTTGTTGAATTGGGAACAAAAGAAAATCTCAAGCCACTATCCTAAATACATGCGGGTTGTCCCTCAGGATGTCCCACCAGTGCCAGTTTCACATACTCTGATTATCCGAAAGCACACTGGGTCCTCGTTCATTGATTACTTTCATTTCCCCATATTCTCTCTGCTCTTCCTAATTCCTAATTAGAAGCAGCAAGCTAGAAGAGTACTGGGTGAGGAAATGTGGGGAAAATTCTCCAGGAAACTGAGGGATTACTGTTTTACTCATTTAAATCTATTGGGCTCTATGGCCATATGAATCACCTAAAATGGTACCTTTACCTCTGTATCATTTTATTACATACAGGGCTTCCCTCTGTCCCAGCTATCCCATTGCAGCTAAGTGAGAGAAAGAGCAACTCTACCACTGTTCACAGTCATAATCATCAAACCTTTGTCTATATTGAGAATAGAATATTCGAAACTTCTTTCTTGTGCTAAAAAATCAAACATTATATAACAAAACCTTTCAGGAGTGGTCACCGATTTCTTCTGCCTTACTCTCACTGTGTCAGGCCCCAGAGATCAATGTCAAATGTATTTGATATTAAAAATTTTGAAAATGTTTCCTTAATTCACCTCTTCATATGGAAGAGCTTTTTCCTTTAAATATCTTACAACAAAGTAATTAATCATATTAGAATCAGAAGGAAATACAAACACACTATTAACAAATTTCCTGGTTTAAGTTCTTCTTATCTCTCCATTTGTACTGTATTTAAGTTCCCTCTGATGTTTTAAGTTCTTTCATTTTTTCGAGGCAGCCTTGTTTAAAAATTAAGAACTGGAATTTTGCGGCCCAGCTCCGTGGGCTTTAATCCCAGCTCTGCCACTAGTTAGCCATGTGCCGTTGGACAAGTTACTTAACCTCCCCATGCCTTAGTTTCCACATCTGTAAAAACAGAATAATAATACATACTTCCTAGTATTGCCATGAAGATTAAATGAATCGTTAATGTGTAAAGTGCTCAGAACAGTGACTGCACATAGTAAGCTCCCTGTAAGTGTTTGTTATAGAAATAAAATAAAAAGCTTAAAGACAGTCATTGATTAGATTCCATTTGGACAATGCCAGATAAATGGCCAGCACTTTGCTTGTCTTAGATTATCATCAAAATGTGATCTCTCTCGTTTTACACTGATTTTGTTCTCTGTGTGTTGACATCCATTTTAACATAATGACATCATTTCATTTCACTTTGGCCTCAGCTGTTAACAGTGCTATTGAACACTTGGTTTGGATTAATTTATCTTTCACGTTTTAATATGGCTTTCTTACTATAGGAAAAGCCCCATGATATACTAACTAACTGATTTTATTTCTAGAAAATTCAGTCTTGGAGATAAAGGATTACTTTTAAGAATCCCCATAAAAATTACAAGCTCAATTACAACGCGTCTGGTATTGTAAATATTTTCTTCTTTTACTTAACTATAGAACTATCTTTATCCTTTCGGTTTGAGCTTGTAATATTCTGAATACAGTCTTTACAATTTATGAGATTCTCTTCTAGGAAAAGGTCTTCAAAAACTACATTAGTTAGGGCCTGGGACACAGTCATAGTATAAAAGCACATGCCTGTACAAACTTGCATCTTTAAAACTTGTGTACAATTTACTTAGATATTAAAGTTGTATTTTGCTGCCATCTGAACATCTGAGTTATAACATTTGAAGAATCAAGTATGAAACAGGGGTAGAACAGAATCCCTACCATCCACTGCCATTGGTAGGCCGGGAATCCATCAGTCTAACAGATAATCTTCAAAAGCTCAAACATTTGATATGCATATACCAAATGGGCTTCCAGCTGAATAAAGTGAATACTGGTATTGGTTTTTAGAAGCAGGTCCTTCTCAAAGAAGCCTTGGTGCACACCTTTGACCTTTAACTGGGGTGCTCAAACATTGCCTGTGATGATGACTCCCAGTGAAGGCTCTGTGCTGTGCTTGGCTGCATTTCTATCTGAGTGCCAACAGCAAGATAAATGAAAGACTGGTTCACTGGAGTACTGGTGGTTTGGGGGCTATTGATTTTTGGTCCATTCTCTTTAAAAGTGAGATCTAAAAAGTTGACAGAGGGTCATTAATTTCATCATATACTTGTCGTCTCATCCATAACCAATCCACGGTCTGAGTGTGCTTGTCACTCTGTGTTTGCACTTTATTTGTTTAGTGTTTTCTTGGTGATTCCACTTTTTTTTTTTTCCTTTCACTTCAGCCCCTTTAAATAAAAAGAAAAAAAAAAAAAAAAGACATGCCAGTTTGTGGATCTTTCCTGAAACTGATTTGGGGATGGGGAAAATAGAGATATAGAGAAGAGACTCAAATAACAAGAAACACATTTAAAAGGCTCACAAAAGTCTCTACCAGCTGCCTTCTAACCTTAGTTTAAAAAAGAAAAACACATAAAATTCATCAATCCTTATTATTCATTTACTCCTCAATTGAATAAACACTTATATAGGTGAACTGGTGGTCTTATTTTAATGAAATATTAAGATCTTAAGTTGACAACTTTCTTTTAAAGAAAGCTCCTGTGCTCTTAACAAAAGCTGTTGAAATATGTAAGAATAATTGATAGTGATGACCATTAATTGAGTTTCTTTGGCTCTATGTTCTGAATAGGTCTACCAATCCTTCAAGAAACACCAAAGTGAGTTTTAAGATATCATGAAAACATCTTACCGCTGTGATTTTATTGTGTTATGATGGCGGGTTTAATTTTTGTTTGTTTTTTAACAGGGTAAGGAGAGCTTGGCAGCCTCCATAATTATTATTGAAATAACCATCAAATAAAATCTTTAAGCCTGGCTGAATATTCAATGAGCTGTGTAAATCTGGAGTGCATGAAACAATAGCACAGGGCAAGAGTAGAAATCCAGAGAACAAAACAGGGATTTTTAGAGAATTCTGCAGCAGTCACCCAAGTAAGTGATGTCCTACTTGACTTAGGACATTGTTGATTCTCTGGTATCTGTTCTGAAACCCAATGCAAGGCTGCAAGTGAGGAAAGCAAAAGAAAATATGATTAAGTTCATGGGCCAAGGCAAGGAAATCCAGTATTAATAATATCACAACCTGCCAGTAAATCTCTATTTTATAGGTGAAGAAATACATTTCTACTTTAAAGTGTGTTTTTATATACCCTTGAGTGCCCAACTAGCTAAACTACCAAGGGAGCTCTACATGATTTAGAAGTTAATCCTTCAAATGGCTAACAATTGAATGCCTCAGCTGTTTGTAGTTTCCTACTGCTGGTTAATTTCATTTTTGTTTCATATGTTCGGTGGTAAGCTTTCATTGTTCGCTGACACTGAGGTTGTAAGTCTAGTTAATTTAGTTAAAATGAGGCTGAGAATGTTCACAGTTTTCTGCCTGCTTCAACCAAACCTGGGAGAACTTGGAGTGAACACCCCACAAAGAAACTCGTGGCAAGGAAATTCAGACAGCCCCGCTCAGGGTCAGCTTTAACAACCACTGAAGAGGGATGTAAATAAAAATTTTTCAATGTGTTAACGTGTCTGAAATCTGAAAATGTTTGATGCTTTGCATTATCTCAGACTCTGAGGTTGCTTTTCATGGCCAACTCACTTTTCTTTTTTATCTCATTTTCCCTCAAAGCGATTGCTTGAAACTGTAGTAAAGGACAAACCCAACAGCCTCTTGTTACCAAAATCCCTGGATTTTTTTTTTTTTTTTTTTGCATCATCCTATCCCTGAGGACTGTCAGAAGAAACAGACTTTCCCTAGGCACTTGCTCTGTCTCTCCCCACTGTCCCAGGACTTCTCACACTTCTTTCAGCCACTCAAGGGCACAAAACTGCTTCCCACTTTCTCCTCACCAAACAACTGCTCCTCACCCTCTTAGCTCAATATAGCCATCACTTGCTCAAGGCATCTATACTAACATTTCACACTGAGTCTGGTCCACTGGACCCACATTCTCCCCCTTATGCACACAACTGTGTACTATATCTTCATAGCACTAAACAAGCTTGTAATTAAACAACTAATCACGTAACTGATTTTTAAATGTCTGTCTTTCACATTAGGACATAGCTCTGGGTAGCCTAGAATGGTATCTGTCTTTATTCACTTTCCTATGTTCCAGAGCCCAGCTCAGGGAAGCCACTCAAAATGGTATTGAATGAATGAAATCTGTTCTAGCATCACTTATCTCACCTGCAAAATGGAATAAAAGGGGATGCTTATTTTTTGACGTTGTGATTAGGATCAAATGAGATAACAAATATGTGAAAAGCACTTCATATGCCATCAAATGTTACTGGGATTATTGCTAATACATAATAGTAGTAGTTGTTGCTGTATCTGTTTCTGACATATGGAAACAATTTCTTGAAAGGAATTTCTCTACTGATGATACTGTGATCTTCCTTCATGCAAAAACAGCTAACCACTAGCCTGGAAGTAGTCCCACTGTCTCCCTCGGCTATCTCTGAACTTCCTAAGCAGACTGCCACCCAGGAATCTGATTTTGGACCTTCATAATTCCATTATAACCATCATCTTGGGTGACTCCAAAAATAAACAAACCATTTTTGAACGTTAGAATGTAAAGTTCTTCTAGAACGAAACAAGGCCTTGCCTAGAGGCATTTAATTCTAATAGTGGAAATGGACATAAGACTAGGTCATCATGATTCTGGCCAAATTCTGTAACAGGATGACCATATATCTCTATGAGATCCTAAGAGAAGGCACTAAACTCAGTCTGGAGCCTCGGGAATGACTCCTGGAAGAGATGGTGACTGGGCTAATTCCTAAAGAATGAACAAGTTTCCGCAGGTAAAGGCAAGGAAAGTGGTCCCAACAGAAGAACAAGCTAGATGAGCAAGATACAAAAGTATGAAACAATTAGATGTCCAGATGGCCAGTCATATGGACTGTTAGCAGAAGACCAGCAGAGAGGCTTTATCTACAATATCCTAGTACTCTAGCAGTTGCTTAGAAACCTTCATCTGAGATGCGGTTTTAGCAGCCAAAAGTAGAATTGCCAACACCCAGAAAAACCAGCTTATGAGTGACTTAAAATCAAAATCACCACTCCATCATACCTATCTTAGCATCAGCTAAATGGAGCTCCTTTTAGAAAAGCTATTTTCCACGATAATTTTCTTTCTGAAAAACCAATCATGTGAAAGTATGAAAAATGTACATTTCAATGCTTAAATATGTCTTTTTCTTCTCCTATGCAGAAGCCCTCCTCCTTTCCTCCTCTCCAGCAATGCCCGCTTGCATTCACACACTCTGTGTGTCCATAGAGATATACACATTTTTTTTCGAAGAAGTCATTAATTCTCAAGTTCAGGAAATATGAAATAGACAAAGTGGGTAATTTTTCACACTTAGAAGAATTTCTCCCATTATATTTGACTCTTTTTCATGCACAGCTGTAAAGAGATTAATATAATTTATTTTTTCCATTAATTGGCTTCACAGATTGCCATGGGAGATGGTACCCAATCAAGCCAAACAAAACAGAAAATGCCCATGGCACTCATTTACCCCCAACCAAGGACCTGCGGTCATCACAGCTTAACCTCCCAGCAGCTAGCTTTCCCAAGAAACTGATAGGATATTAAAGCTCCAGAGGAATCAAACCTTAAATAAATTACTGAATTATCCTCTCCTCCTTTAAAGAGGTTTCCCTTTAAATTCAAAAAATTATCAGTAGGGAAGCACAAGTGCCAACAATGTGCAAGTTTGTAGGATGACATCACTTGTCAAATCATTTCACTCTGCAGAAGTTTGGAGTTGGAACACTTCTAGCTCATTGCGGAACTCTTCTCATAGAAGATGGGCTTCGGTAAAGCAGTAAGTCACAAAAGATGCATTCCAGCTTCCTCTAGACACCGCCATAAGAAAAGATGAGAGGAGGGGGGGAAGATTTTCAAAGTCCTGAAATCCTATGAGAACACATTTAAACTCTGCAGTTGAGGAAGCTCTTACTTTAACATTAGCAAGACATCCAAAGATTTGTATTTAGTTTTATGGGAGAGAGGAAAAATAGGGGGCTCCCTGATGAGAGCAAAACCACAATCAGATCATCGGAGGTCCTTGGGACCAGCTATGAATTTATTCATTTAATAACCCTGTCCTTCCTGTTGGGACTCATTGCCAGCAGAATAATACAGCTCCACAGTCACAGTTTCTACCATGAAAGGGGGGCGGGGTGTGCAGGTGTAGAAAGGGGAGGGAAGAGGCACAAGGGAGGAAAGTACTCTTTATTACACTGGCCCCCTCTACCCACACTGTATTTGTTCTCCTCCTGGTCAGAGAAGAGAAATTCAGAGATGTCATGAGTCACAGCATTTGATCTGTAAGCACAGTAAGCCACAAAGGAAGAAATTCCTTGAGAATCCTATTACCAGAGTGTACATTATGAGGAATCTGGTGTATCCATCACCTAGGAACAAAAGAAACTTAATTATCACAGAACACAGTTAGCTGTTCATCAGGGAACTTACTACTAAAGAAAAACGCCCATTTTAAAGTTTTATAGATATATTCAAGCAGCTAAGGTGACCCCAGGCTTTTTTTTTTTTTCATTACAATAAGGCAACTTTTAAATGCCCTGTTCTTTTTTTTTTTTAACTTCTTCATCTATGTTCGCTTCAGCTTTTCTCCTAAGTTTGCCTCACACAGAGAATAGGTCCTTACTTTAAATTCCATTCCCTTTTCTGTCCAACTCACACCTAGCCATCTTTCAATAAACATGTTTAAATGGAAGCAGATGTACCACTTAATCAGATAATGGAGAACACTGATAAAACTAAGATGCCTCAGAAAAGTCAAGAGTTCTCTGGGCTCAAAATCCAGGAATCCATCAAGAAGGAAATGCTCTCCCAGCTGAGCAATCATTACTCTTAGATTTCTAAGCTCCTGTGGCACTGCAGTAAAGTGTCCAAGTCCTGTATGTTAACTGTGTTCTTTTTTTATGTATCTCTAATTTCTGGTTGTTCTTTCCTCCCAGCTCATCAAAATGCCTGAAGTCACATTTTGATCATCATGAAGGCAAACAAAGTCCTTCAGTGCCCCTTTCATTTCTCTGCCTCTCCTCCTCTTTTTCCCATTTCTATGTATACAATTCATTCTGTTGAATACTTTCCCTGACTATTCCATTCAGGTGCTCCTACATTCGTGGTATAATTTTATTTATGCCCCCTTGTTTGTAGCAAACATTTTTCGCTGTCCATGTGTCCGGGACCTTCAGTTTAAATCTTCAGCTATATAGATGGGCTAGACTTCCTGCCATCTGGGTGGGGAGAATATGACAAAATCCTACTACGACTGCATATGGAAGGGTTCTAATAGTTTTTCTTGCCCCATTTAAGAGATTCAGTCACTCAATGTTGCTTAGAACATTGTGTAAGAAAATAATAACATAAGCCTTATTGTTTATTTAAATTGTTCCAGTTATATGGAATCTTACTCTTTTTTTTTTTCAATCAACAAAAATTTCATGGGCAAGGTCAATGATAATGACTACTATTATGGTGAGAAAAGTATGTCACATTTTCTAGTGTATCAATCAAAATATTTATCAGACCTACTCTGTAATGGTCTGATAGTCATCAATATATAGAGACAGCACCCAAAAACCATGCCAGCTGTCAAAATTTTAAAAATCAGTGATGCACCACAGGGAAGGGAAGGGAAGGAAAGGAAGACCTAGGATCCAACAGTCTACTCGTTTTCAAAAGGAGGTCCAAAGCAGTGGTTCCAAACCTGCATGAGAATCGGAATACTCTTGGAAGCTTTTTAAGAAATATAGAATCCCAGAGGCATCTGGGTGTCTCGGGGAGTTGAGCAACTACCTTCGGCTCAGGTCGTGATCCTGAGGTCCTCAGATACAGTCTGGCATTGGGGTCCCTGCTGACTGGGGAGTCTGCTTCTACCTCTTCCTCTCCCCCATGTTCATGCCCACACACTCTCTGTCTCTCTCTCTCTTTCTTTCAAGTAAGTAAATCTTAAAAAAAAGTAAAAGGGAAATACAGAATCCTGGTTTCTAGCCTAGACCTTATGAATAATACATCTGGAAGAAGACTCCAGAATTTGTATTTTTAAACTTCCTGGTAATCAAAAAGACTACTTCATCTGCCAGTTGCGGACCTATCTGGTCCTCACTTTAATCCACAGACCGGCCCAAAATGCAAGAGCAGATATATGAGATTCCTGGCCACTGAAAAAAAAGAGAGACCATTGCCTTTGAATGTTTTAAAGCTGGAAATTTACCAGCATACTCTTGAGAATACTGAGCAGTCCCTACGTTTCTGTTGTCCTACATGTTAGCTAAGGGAAGCAATGTTCTTGGATACCCAGAAACTATTGGTTTGGGATAAAAAAAGAAGGAAGCCAATTAGAGACAGCAAAAGAGGAAGGAGGAGGAACACAAAATGTATGT